>NC_137650.1:32010482-32368423 GCF_963422515.1 Blennius ocellaris | reverse complement strand
CCTGCTTTTTGTACGTCGGGAGAAAGTGGGTGTTTCCCCCGGGGTTTGGCAATATCGAGCTCGGAGGGGGGTCCGCAGCTCTTCTTTGACACGGTCTGGGGGCCTACGGGGGGGGGGGGGGGGGGGTAAAGAATGGGGACCACTGCTGTCGTGGTTAACATTCTGACCTTACAGCAGGAAGACCCTGGTTTTACTCCTGGCTTGAGTTTTTTTGTCTGTGGGCATCGGTGATAATTGGTTGGACTGTCTTTCTGCTTCAAACTACATTGTTAAACATTTTTTTTCCTTTCACCATTGGTTATAAACACACACATAAATATATAAACAAATGCTGCACATTTTGACTTGTTTAATTGCCATTTCCTGAGCAAATCCGCCCCCTTTCTGCCTCACTGTCCGCCCTCTTTCTACCCCGCTCGTCCTCTTCGCTTGCAGTCCTCCCCTGTCCTCAGGCACAGTAACACACAGGCAGCAGGGCGGAGGGTGGCGGGTGGAGGGTGGAGGGCGGAGTGTGGAGGGTGGAGAGGGGGGGCGAAAAAACAAGTCAAGTCCCCTTACTTGACCCTGCTGATGCAGCCTTCATGCTCGGGGCTATAAACCCCCACAGACTTCCCAACAAACACCCCCTCGGAAGCTGCTGGTGTTCAAAGACACGCTGACTGCAGGGCCCGCGGGGGTTCCACATGTGAACCACGGTCCTTTCGGGAGACAACACATAAATAAAATCACTTTCCCACGTGTCAGCGATTTCACATTGGCTTGGGTGGCCGCAACAGTTGCGACCGAAATTGAACGAGGTGTGATCTATATCGAGACAAGACGTGTCGGGTTGCGTTGTGGCGACGTGAGATCGCCGTATTAAAGTCACTAATGAGGAATGCATTTCAGGTGTTTGTTCAAAACATCCGGAGTGGTTCCACTTCTGCCAGGCACCAGTTGTGACTTTGCGTTAAAATTCACAAAGTGTCGGTTAAAATGGGTTAAAATGGGTTAAAATCCTTGCACCCGATAAGGTGTGGAACCTGGATGAGGAGCCCTGGTACCAAAATACTACGCCTCGTGGGGAAAACCAATAGTTTCCCTTCAACATCTTTCTTCTTTCTCAGGTTTATGAGGTGAACCAACATTCCGTGTTTTAATTAAGTCTTTGAATGAGGAAGATTAATACCCATGTCCTATATTATCCTCCAGATGCATTCCATTGTTTTTTCAATTTATCATGTGAAAAAAAAAGTCCAAAAATCATCAATCTACAAGTACAGACGTGCCCTTGTTTCTGCTGTAATGAATTGAATGGAGTCACCTGCCATGCCTGCAGTTAGACAAATGTCTGCACTGGTGGAAGAAGGATTTTTCTTCTTTTTTTTTTTTTTTTGTTGTTGTTGTTTGTGGGGAGGAAGGCAGGAGGAGCAGGTCAGCTCCGCTGGACTCTGAGAGCTGGAGAGAGCTGAGGCCAGCTAAAAATATCAACAACCCAGCATCTCCGAGACGGTCGTACAGCTTTCTCTGGCTCTGGATGTCAGCCAGCAGAGCTCGTCACACACACACACACACACACACACACACACACACACACACACACACACACACACACACACACACACACACACACACACACACACACACACACACACACACACACACACACACACACACACACACACACACACACACACACACACACACACACACACACACACACACAACACACACACGGAACGGAGACAAAGACAACGCTGCGAGCGAAGCTGTAAGTGGAGAGGCAGGTGGGCGGGGCAGAGGAGAGGATGGAGTGAAAGGGAGAGTGAGGGTGGGTGGGTGGGTGGGGGGGGAGAAAGAAGAGGAGGCACGCATGGTGGAAAGATGAATAAAAGCCAATGGGGGAAGGGTAGGGAAGAGCGGCAGAGTGGAGAGTGGAGGGGTATGAAAGCACGGAGAGAGACGGGAATAAAGGACGGATGCGGAGGAATAAAAAAGGATGGAAAAAATAAAGAGAGTGAGCAGATGTGATTAAGTTTGTGTCAAATTTATAAAAAAAATGTAAAAAAAAAAAAAAAAAAGGGACGTAAAAGACAAGTGAAAAATGTAAAAGAGGATGAAGAAAAGTCAATGGAGATGATACTTTGGCTGAAGGCCAAGTCTGAGACGCGGAGCGAGCGATGATGTAATGGTTTGTAATTGGTCCCAATTGCTCATTAGAGCTTTGATTGGCAATATGGCGCAGCCAATTAGACAGCAGGACGTGACAATGGCAGGCTCTGCGCTGCGTGTCCCGTTTCGTGGGCTGTGCTCGTGGAAGCTTCCCCTCGCCCCCAACATTTTTGATTCTTATTTACAGCTGCAAAGGCCACAGCTGGAAACACAGATTAAATACATTATACACACGTCGTTGGCCATTCACACGATTCCAATATGACACCACCCGGTAAGTATTCCTTATTGTGCGACGAGTCCTTTTCTCCCCCGGGGACATCGAGCCAGTCGCTTAATGCAGAGACACAAAGATGAGATCTCTCACCGTTTATTAATGCTCACGATCCTAATTTCAGCTGTTGAGAGCGTATATTAATCTGGATGTCTGTCCCTCACCGGCTCAGCATTGACTTCAGCATCAGCGTAACTCAAAGCCATTGTTTTAATGGGTACTATTTTTACAAAACGCCTGTCTACTGATGAGGGCCTTATTAAGTCCTCATGGATGTATTAGCATTTTAACAGTCGCTATCCTGCAAAATAGCTACTTTCAAGATACATTAACGTTCACATCATAGAGCATCTTCCTCCCCCGATGTAACTCGAGTTGCACAAGTAAACTAGTAAACGGAACATAGGAGATGTGAGAGAAAATAGAACATTTTTAGTGTACAAACCTGCACAGTGAGGCCATTTTTCACTTTTGCTTCGACTCAACAGCGCGTATTGTGATCAGGATTATTCCTATTACTGTGTTTCACCTCTCCTGTCATGTTTTTGTCAGACAAACATTTGCAATATTTTCCTTTCGGTAAAGTCTTGTTACGCTCCGCGTGAATTCATTTGTACTATTGTGACTAAATGTGTGAAAAAATCTCCAGACTATTTTAGGTTGTAAGATTTTGAAAAAAAAAAAAAATCATCATAATAGGAGCAGCCTACTGTTATTATATGAAAATGTGATATAGATGATTGTGAGATGTGAGAGATCATCATCATCATCAATCTCCCGTGACGCCACACAAAATATGAACTGTGTTGCTTCATTGAGCTTTATGATTGAAATATCTGAAGTAGTGAATTTCCCATTATTCTTTAAGGGTATTTAAGAAACACGAGGTTTCATTGTCATACCTTTAGGTACACGGACAAGATGAGGAGTGTACGTCTCATATGGAACCGACACAAATCGGCGTTCTGACACTTCTGAGGTCATCTGAGGTCATCGTTCCTGTTTCTCTGTGTGTCGCCATCCTGATGCATATGAAGTTGCTTGATTAGCTCACGCAGGAAATGAAACTCCACCTCGGTGTTCACGGGGACCATCGATTAGAAAAAGAGTTCAACCAGTGACACGGTTTTAGATTGACGAGTGAGTGACTTCATGGGGAAAGTTCAGCTTTAAAACTATTGTTAAGACTGACTTTCACTTCACTTGTAACAGAAAAGGAAACAATTATGGTGATTTTCTGTGAATGATGAGGTACAAAGTGCTTCAAATCAAAATGAAAAAGGGAGTCAAGGCGTTGAAAAAGTGTCGACTCAAAGTACGAGTAATTTAATTCCAGATAATCTAGTTAAATACAAAAAGGATGGTGAGATAATGTAGTTTATTGAGAAATATTGAAAAGAGGCTGTCAATAAGGTGACCCTGATATCATTACAATGGACTGATGGGGAAAAGTAGATTTGATTCTAATAGAATGTTGTTGTTTTTTTAAATTACACAAACTACTTTATTAAAAATGAAACAATAAATTAAGTTTTAACTTCAACTCCCAATAAATGAAGGTGAAAAAAATAAAAAAAATCACCTAATCAACACTTAAATCTCATGAACTTCCGGGAGCACATTGGCGACACGACACAAGAAATATCAACTGTGGTTTTATGATATAATAATTATCCTCATACATCCAAATTCTATTGATCTCGTCGGGACCGAAGGTCGTCTGGGGTCCCCCAACCTTCATAGTTTCCACAGCTCTCTCACCGTCTTCTCCAGGGCTACCCTGGAACGTCCTCCCAACTAAGAGACGTCGTTTAGATCAGGAAGTCCAATTCTTTTGAATGTGAAATCAAATGTAGTTTTTTAATTCCAAACGGAGACCAAACGCTAGAACAAAGCTCGTCGGCCCACAGTTCGGCCCGATGCCGTTGGTAAAGTGGCCGTGGTTGATACGCGCGCTGCAAGTATTTAGTAAAACGCCGCCCTTGAACGGCGGTTTATTGGTGTGGCTGCTGCCCATCTGTCTTCACACTCGGCCTCCCTCGCTTCTCTCTCTGCCAGCTGCCGTCCGCTTTAACGCCGCGGAGCATCGCGGCCAGAAGAGACGGCTCCTTGTGGCCCATTGAGGCTCCTCGATGCGAGGTCAGACCTAATTGGCTGAAGTCCTACCCGGCCCCACAATGAGGGCCTTTGAACGAGAAAGCTGTGATTAAGTTGCGGCTGTATGTGTATGTGTGTGTGTGTGTGTGTGTGTGTGTGTGTGTGTGTGTTTTTTTTAAAAAGCCACACAAAAGGGGGACTCTCCAAAACACTCGACGCCGTCGAGTAGCCGTAATTCACAGCTCCCTTTTGTTTACTCCGATCGTCTTTTCTCCCGTCAGACGATCTGACGTAAACATGCAATGAAATCGGTCTCGCTGGCTTTCAAGTGCAAGACGGAAAAGTTGCTCATTTTGATTATGAAGCCTGTTTTTCCTCTTATTGGCTGTTTTATAAAAATTCTCGCTCGCTGGATGAGGACCTCGATTGTGTCTGAACTCACTCAGTCCTCCTGATAGAAATACAGCCACAATAGTGGAAATGAGCTTTATTAGTATTAAAAACCGTCATTTTCGATTTAGTAGTCGTGTCTGGTGTTCAATTCCTCAAACATCTTGTAACAGAAATAACTGGTATCTGGAGCCAAATGCTTGTTGTCAGTGACTCGTACTACATTGCTTTAAAATAGAAAAAAACACTTTCATTATGTGTGTAATTTCTCTATTGCGGACGCATTCACGATATACAAAACTGCAAAAGCCCGACATGTTTCCATTCACTGTGCATGCACGCGCTGCAAAAGTAAAATGACGGGATGTTAAATATGAAGGCAGAGTGCGGTGTGATTAATTCACGAGGATTGAGATCAATTAAAAAGTTCTAATCGATTGAAAATGTATTATGAATTCTGAATTATTTCATAGCCGCAGGGCAGGAGTAGAAGAATCTATGAAAATTGACCAAACGATAAATAAGTCTGCTTCTGAAACGACTGGAAACTGCAGTCGAGCAATTGAAATGGAAAATACAAAGCAAGAGAAAGAGCACTGTTCCTTGGGAAGAACAAATCTCAAAGCAGGTCGTCTATTTTATCACGAATCGTGTCTTTATCGCGACACTCGCCTGATGTAATGCAGCGCTGCAACATTGCTCTTTGATAAACAATGTCTACTTTGGATTTTATGATTATTTCTGCTGTTTTTAGGCTAAAATACAATTATAGATTTTGGAGCCACATGGATGAAATCATCATTTATTTGTTGAATATTCCATATTTAAGATAAATGTGGTTATTGATGAACAAATATCTGATGAAACCAACAATAATCAGTTCATTATTGAGTGAGATTGTATAGAAGGTAAAACTTCATGGCAACAGATAAAAATACTACATGTAAGCTTGTGGTCAAGTATTTCCATAAGTTCAGTCCCGCTCATCACCGTTAACGGTGCGATTTTACTGCCGGAGGAGCAGCAACGGGACGGATGATTATTGAAAATAGGGGACGGGTGAAAGACGGAGGATCCTCTCGGGCTCGTATATCTGCGAGGACAGCAGTGAGGGATGGATGAGAGGTTGAAACCGTGGCTGTCTTGAGGGATGAGGGCTGCGGGGGCCTCGTCATCGCTCTGCCCCGGTCCTCGCCGTCAGGCACGATGAAGGATTCGGTGAAGAAGACGGGAGTCCAGACTCCGTCACAACCCCTATAGACCCGTCACCACGCCCGAGGTATTAAAAGACGGTGGGGCCATTTGTGGGGTAACTGACCTGCACTGCCCCACGGGAGAGCGGCCCTCAGCCCTTTCGGATTAGATTCAGATGGTCCCCCCCTGCTTCCTTTTGTCCCGACGTTTCCGAAGTGTAGAGTCTCGCGGGGCGTCAAGACGACAAACAGTCGTCGGGACCTCGTTGGGTTCCTGCGGGTTCATTCACCACGTCGCTTCCCGTGACAAATAGCGGCTCAGCGTTGACATCAGTCTCTTGGCCTGACGGCGTTCGGAGAGAGAAAAAAAATTGAAAGATGAGCAGAATTAACTGACAGGGTAATAAAGCTGTCGGCCGCACCGAGTGCATACCGACGTTTCCCAGACGGACAGAGAGACATTATACCTTCACCCGCCAACAGGAACGTGAGAGCATGTACCTTCTGCCCGTACGTAGCGGTGTCACGTCTCGGTCGTTCATTTTGCTGCTGTCGGAGATCGATACTGTTGTGGTTTCAGGCGCTCTGCCGGTTTCGGGAGCTTTGGCATCGGAGACACGGGAGGACATTATCGTGCGGGAACAGAACGTGGACACAGAAAGTGTTGATTAAAGTTGGGAATCTTGTCTGAAGCTAGTGGTTTCCAGCAGTCCCACTTTGCCCTCGAAGAATATTTACAGGAGAGATGGCGGCGGGATGGATTTAAATAATATACATACAGACTCTTCATTCATTTAGTCCGTAAGTTTTTGGGTACAGACCAGCAAGACCTGAGGAAGTGTTGACGGAGCGAGATGTTTAATGGCTATACAGACCAGTGTTGCCTGTAACACGGCCTCTGAATGTTTATTTTTCTCATTATCGACATTAGAGGTACCTGCTGCTCAACAACACATTTACCACCGACTTCCCTCTATAAAAGAACGCTACCCTGAATTTCACGTAAAATTATCATTCTAAGGAGACATTGGAGTATCAAAGCAGGTTACACCGTTTGAAGCTCACATATCTGTTCTCTTGCGCACATCAAGCAATTAAAAAAAAAACAAAACAAGAAATGTTTAATGAGAAAACCCATATGCATAAATCCACTTGATCAACATTTGTGCCTCCTATTCCAGGGAGTCAATACCTTAAAATCACTCAGACTCACGCCATCAGCCAGTTTTTAGTGACAATTGAGCCTTTAAATTCATGTTGATAAAGTTAATTATCTTCATAAGCAGCACTTGCAAAGAATTATTGTCTCAGCTGTCCTTGTTGGAGAAAACACTCTCCTCCCTCTTTGCTGTTATTGCAGACTGGATACGGTTTCGGTCCATCGCTGCCACCGGTGGTGGAAATCCGTCATTGCGAGTTGTTGAAAAATCCCTTGACGTTTTACGGTGAGGTAACGGAGCTGCGTTGTGGCTCTCAAAGCCGGTGGAAAAGCAAATGAGTTGTTTGAAGAACAAACTTAAGCCCGGCTCAGTGATTTTGGTCCATATTGACATGCACAATCACACATTTTGCTGCAGATTAGTTGGCGTTTCTTCACTACATCTCAAAGGCTGTCAGACTGAAACCTGCTGACTTTATGTAAAAAAAAAAAAAAAAAGGCATACAGGATGGAAATGATCAATATCAATCCTCAATAGAAAATAAGGTGTGTGAAGTAGATTTGGCCCCGGTTCATACCGTTACACAAGTAGCAGCATGGATCCAGTTTCTGAGCCACAACAGGAGAATTAGAAGCTGATCGGACCGGGCAACGTGTTTGAACGAGCCTTTTTCAAACTGTATCCTCAGCTTCCTGTTCTCGGCTGACAGGAGTGACACCAGATGTTGTCTCTTCTTGCAGAAACGTCAGTTTCAAGGTTCCTTGTTTTGGTCACAGATGGTCTGATGCCTTGGTTGTAATGAGAGGACATTTGAGTTACTTGTTTCTTTTCGGGCGTTCTGAACCCAGACTCGCCCTAAACGGCATCTTCACCCACAGAGCTGGATATTCTGTATGTGAAAACTCCGGTAGATCAGCGGTTTGTGATTTATTGAGGCCAGCTGGTCGGCAACAAAACCAATGCAGTCGCTTCAATCACCTCTTTTCTCCTCGTTCTCGTGCTCGGTTCAGACTTGAACGGCTCATCGTGCCCAAATACAGAGGAATGCTGTCATGTGACTGGCTGATTTTATATTTGCATTAACAAGGATCTCAACAGGCGGAAATAATGATGTTTTTGGTACGTTAAGTGAGTATAATAGATGTATCTTGCCTTTTATTCACTGTCGGCAGAGATCAGCTTTAGTCCGATGATGAAATAGACCAGTGTTTTTCAACCACTGTGCCGCGGCACACTGGTGTTCCGCGAGATATAGTCAGGTGTGCCGTGGCAAATTATCCAATTTCACATTTTTTTCTAAAAAAAACATTTGCTCTCACAGCCGTTGTCACAGAACTTTGAGACAAGACGTTAGGGTGTGCCGGCGAAATCGAAACTGACAGACGTCAGTCTGGTTAATCTCCACCTCCTGCTACCATCTTGTATCAAAGTACTGTGTCAGTGACAGTGATGGAGAAGTTTTTGAAAAGGAAGAATGTGAACCAGGATCTCAGCTCTTCATCCATCAGGTCCAGGTTTCACACTGAGGGAGTCACTATTAAAAAAACACATTGGGAAATACTTTTTGTCTGTATTTATTTGATTCCTGTTGATAAAACTTTGATGAGAATGACTTTATATTGTTAATAGAGGCTACAGAGTTTCACATTTTAACATTTTCGGGTGGTGGTGTGCCTCCAGATTTCTCCGAAGAAAAAAGTGTGCCTTGGCTCAAAAAAGGTTGAAAAACACTGAAATAGAAGATGTTTGTTTACCTTTTCATTATCGCTTAAGTTCAGTGAAAGAAACTCCACTGATACTGTGAAGCAGCAGTAGAAACTCCCCGAGTTTTTCTTATTTATCAATTTTTTTTATTTTCTTTCCCCGTCTGGTCGTCGTATTGCTGAAATCACAGATAGACGAGGATCGTACGTTCCTGTTACGGTTCCTGTCGGGCTGCAGGGTCGTCGTTCGGCTCGTGTCGGTGGTGGAAGACTATTTGGGAACCGCTGCCAAACGCACATAGATCCACACTTTATTTTATTTACGTGTGCGCGATTATGATGTGCTGCAGAGTCCAGCAGCATGCAGTGGGTCATTACACACTACACACACACACACACACACACACACACACACACACACACACACACACACACACACACACACACTGTAATAGGATTTTTCCCGTCTCGTTCAGCTCCCCTCCGTCTGCCGTTCGCTCTCCACAGTAAGCCGATGTGGATTTTGGCAGTGTGGTCGACATATGAGGCTGAGTAGATGCAAATATGCCTCGTTGTTTACAGTTAGCCTTCGTGTCGTGTTCATTTCTTTCTTTTCTTTTTTTTTTATTTCTTCGCGTAACAGGTTCGTAATCCGGCGCTGCAGACTGAGCGGTTTGCAGCTGTCACATCAAGCGGATGCTGAGAGATTTATGAGCCTTCGGCTGACGTCTGATGTATTTACAGCTGGCGGGTGAGAGTGGAGTGGCTTCCTGCGCTCGGCAGCTCCACGCCGAGCAACAGCGTGTCCTAATCAACAGGTCGCACCTGGCAAACATCACCGGCTGACTACTAGACCCCGTCTCTCTGCTTCACACTGATCAATCCGAGGCTTCCATTGACAACGTGGCAAGTTTAATGGGTTTTTATTGTGGCAAGCATTTCATCCCGTACACATTAGCCAGGTCTCGGCAAAAGAAGTCTTCGGCTGCGTCCCAATTCTACCCCTTACCCCTACCCCTTTGAAATGCGCGTTCACGAGAATCTAAGGGGTGAGGGGAAGGGCTATTCACCCCTTGAAATGAAGCATTTACAGATGCACACTTTAAACAGAGGGGTAGGAGGACATGGCGCCGAAGGACTCGCATTTCACATATATACACTTCTAAAGTTATATAAACCTGTTGTGTTTTATACTAGTAAGAACGGCAGTAGCTTCCGTGTGTATTTGTTTGGTAGAGACCGTGTTTATAACATTTTATTATTACACTGTATAGCTCCAAAGTCTTCCAATATGGGTGTTTTGAAAACAGGGACCCCCGAGCAAACAAGGAAGCTCCTCTGCTTTCACATGGTGAATGAGGAAATATTCCTGAAGTCCAAATACGGCGCAAAAAACTGAAGTAATCCACGTCTCCGTCTATTTCTTGTCCTTGATGTGGGAAAGGCGGAAAACGAAACAGAGCAGCCAAGCGACTGCAACACGTTGAATTTGGGACGGCGTGACGACGCTCCTGCTGGAAAATCAACAAACATCCGTGGCTCAGCTCTGCTGATATAACGGCGCCAGGTTATGATATCATAACTGTGAGACGGAGTGAGAGGGGGAGGGGGGGTGAGCAGAGGGAGAGGGGGGTCCCAAATCTAAGGGCTGAACCTTTTACCCCTTTGCCCTCATTTTGGAGGGGGAGGCGGAGGCGGGCGGCTAAGGGGTGGACGGAGGGCTAAGGGGTAGGGGTAGGGGTACAAAATTAAATTGGGATTGGGCCTTAAAGTCAACCGCGAAACAAATGTCGGCGTGACGGGCCACTTCTCTCAATCTAAAAGACTTTTAATAGTAACGTCACATTATCCAAAGTGTTGACGATGTATTTTATTGTAATTGTTAAACGATTACAAGAATTCCGGCTCCACCGCCACGTCTCGAGAGCGACTTCATAACCTGGTGGCACCTGTCATTACCCGGCATCCACGGTGGCAGGAAGTGGAATCATTGAACTTTAGATTTGCCTCAGTAGTCGTGTCTGCGTGCGTCTGCACGTTGCTGCTTTACAGTTTTTTGTCGCTGCTGATTCTGGTTTCATTGGTTCACGCTCATATTGAACTGCAGCTTTATGAAACGAGTTTTCCACTTTGTATCTTCGCTTGTTAGAGGCGGCGTCACCATTTTCCCTCCAACTCAACCTGCTGATGTCAGGGAAGGCTTACCGTGTTGTTTTTGCGCGTGTGTGTGTGCGCGTGCCCCATGTTGCACGTGCACAGTACAGTAACTCGGTTGCCCCCCCCCCCCGCGGCTCGCTGCTCCCCGATGGCAGTGATTTAGGAGCAGCCATTAGGGGGCAAAGCGGCGTTAATCCATCCACCAGGCCGGAGTGATAAAAGTTTCATTAAACCATCGATCAGCCGCGTCTGTCGCCCGGCCGCGCCGGCTGGTTCAGCATGTCGCCACGCCGGGGCCACCTGTGAAACGCCGCAATATCAAGCCGTCATCCTCTTCGTGGCGTCGCGGGGGCGACGGAGAGAACAAGAGGGATGGCTCGAGAGGCCGTTTCCTGCCTCGTCTGCTCGGGAAGTGGTTGGAGAGAAAAGAGAGCAGGTCAACAGGGAGCAGCGATCACGGAGTTGGTCGCTGCAGGGCATGATGGGAGTTTCAGGTTATGTGTTGCCAGAAGTTGTTGAGGGTTATTATTAGGGTTGTTGTGCGTGTCGATTTGTGCTTATGTTGTGTTTTTGTTCCTCAGTTCAGGGAGTTAATTATTTAATCTAGTTTAGTTTGGTGTGTTGGATGTTGGTGTGCAACCAGGAGTGAGAAATGTGTGGTGTGGAGTCTCATCCTGCTATGAAGTTCCGGTCGCGGTGTTCATGTCAAAATAAAAGCCTCTGGTGATCAGATGGCAGAAAAGGTTTCTCCCTGTTGGGGGGAGTTTTTCCTCTCCACAGTCGCAAACACACCTGCTTGCTCATGTGGATATGTTGGGCTTTTCTATTTTCTCTATAAAAGCACATTGGAATGACTGTAATGTATTTAAAAATTTATTTTTTTAATAAATAAAAGAAAAAGAAAAGCATGTTGCTACATGGCTCAAAATATATTCCTGTTTACATGACAATATTTCCAAGTGAAAATGGAAAACATTGTGGTGCTCAGAGCCACTAAAAACAAAACTTAAAAAAAGAAGCTGTGAGTCATTCATTTCATTACAAAAACAAACAAAAAAACAGCTCTACATCCTAACTACACAATTTTTGTGTGTGTTTTTGGCGGTTTTCGTGTAAACGGACGTCATTTTCAAATGTTGACGTGTAGACACAAAACCTTCCCAAAACAAGAAACCCTAAAGACAATGCTTTTTCAACTTGATATGTTGCTGTGTAAACTGAGCTTATGTCATTGAGGCACATGCTCCTGACATCACTAGGTGACAGCTCTGTTTCATGTAGATTAAAAAAACTTTTTTTTTTGATGTGCTTTCTTCTTGTTCTTCTTCAAAAAAGTTGTTGAGGGTTATTATTAGGGTTGTTGTGCGTGTCGATTTGTGCTTATGTTGTGTTTTTGTTCCTCAGTTCAGGGAGTTAATTATTTCATCTCATTTAGTTTGGTTTGTTGGATGTTGGTGTGCAACCAGGAGTGAGAAATGTGTGGTGTAAAGTGTCATCCTGCTATGAAGTTCCGGTTGCAGTGTTCATGTCAAAATAAAAGCCTCTGGTGATCAGCTAGCAGAAAAGAATCTCGACTCAGAGCAACGAACGCACTTCACACATCTGGAGAAAGCAGTGATGAACAAGTTGCAAATGAGCACATTTGATTCATATTTGCACATTTTCAAGTAGGAAAAAAGACAAAATCTTTTTTTCCAGATTGGTACATATCAATAATTTCATCAAGAGATAGTTTTGACCTCAAGTGTCTTTCGAAACAATACCTCAAACAACAGATACAATCCAGTTGCATGTGTCTACTTTTTTATCATGAGATGTTCTTGTTGAGGAATTTCTATAATTTTCTCAGCCAAACAAAAGGTTCAGTTCAGGTAATCTCGTACAAAACCAAGAAAAATATGCAGGACGAGTCTGAATTCAGCAAAACTTTCCGTTAAATATCTAAATCTCTTCCCCCTGTGTATATTTTGCGTATCAAGAACCTCTTTGAAGGGTTTAATCACAGTCTTCAGCTACTATCCCACAATTTTAAATGCCGTTTAAGCACGAAGAGGTACTTCTACCATTTAACATTTTAGTAGCTTTTAGCATTCAGTGTCAACGTGTTGTCAATTAATTGAAAGCAGATCTTTGATGTGATGAGCGGCAGCAGCTTCTCAGGCTGGGCGGAAATAAGAGCTTGACAAAAAAAAAAAATTGGCCGGAGCTGCTGCTGTTTGATGCAGGTTAATATAAAAAAAATCCATGGATTGATGTGTTGGTTTTATCACTCCCATTTAATCCACTTTTCTCCAGCAGAACGCCGTTTGTTCCGGTCTCACGCTGGTTTATATCAGAAATCCCCAAATGTTTTCAGCAGCGTAGAAAAATGGCGCGTGACAAAAGGACGTCGTGTCGTCGGAGCGTCGACGCGGAGACGCCCGGTCGCGGGATTTATGGTGGCGCGTCGGTGAAGGTCGGGCCCCGGCCCCGGCTTGGGAGATGCCGCGGCCCGACAGGAAATTGCTGACGGAGCGAGAGGGTGTAGGAACAAGCTAATAGGCGGTTATCTGCCTGCGGGCCGCTGGCGAGATGAGTCCGCCTCCCTGGTGAGTTTCTTCATCTCCTCACAGCTGGATGCTCTCAGAACAAATATGTCGATAGCGCACGCTGGAAGACCGACCACACACACACACACACACACACACACACACCCACCCTTCATCGGCTGTCGGTCACACACTCGTACGGGCCATGATGAAGGAGCTGCGGTTGAAGACTACGCCTCTCTGTGTGAATTCCTTTCATAACGTTCCACACCCACCTAATGTGAACACAACTGGTCTATCTGTGCAATGCTTTTGTGAACACGTCTGTATTTAGTGTATAGAACTGGACTTTCTGTGCAATACTTTATAATGTGCAATATAATTTTTATTTTCCACCCACAATGTGAACACATCTTGTATATAGTATCATATTTATTTCCTGTAAATTACACACAACATACTGGACTGTGCACCTTACCTCCTTTTTACATATTCTGCACTTTTTTTCTTTTCTTAATATGTTTCTGACATATTCTGTACACTGTTGCACTGTTACTGGAGTTGTTTTTAATCCCACTGTACCTGGTATCGTGACAATAAAAGGCAGTCTATTCTATTTCTTAATTCTTAATTTTCTTAATTCCTTAATTTTACAAGTTCTGCCCCTTTTACCTTGAGCTGTTGTAAGTTTGTGTTTCCCCCCCCCTGGGGAGGAATAAAGCTCTCTACTCTCTACTCTATTTCTATTCCGATGAGGTCTTCACGTCTTCAGTTCTTATTGAGTGGATGCAGCAGGATTCCAGTGGAGCTGAAATCAATGGCGACAGCAACGTCCACTAAAGCACGGCTGGTTGGGGGGGGGGTATCTTGTTCGCGCTCCGTGCCGCGGTAATCGCCGAATAAACAAAGTGCCTTGTTTGGGGAGTTTTTAGGAGCGCTAATGTGTGCGTTCGCAGATGCGTCGCACCAGTTTGCCCAATGGAGGGCGTCTGCCTGCGTCGGCTGGATTTATAAATTTTTTTTGTTGACGCTGCGTTGCACGCCGGCGTCGCAGAAAACGTTGGCCTCATTTCCGCAGCAGGTCTGCGACGTTCTTTTGAATGCAGATTTATCTGGAATAATCCAAATGTATCCGCTTTAACAAATTACCTGGAAAAAAAAAGAAATCCACAGACATAGGTACGAACATACAATCTCCATTATTGCTACGATTATTATGACTTTTCCAGCTATTTATTTGGTCTTATTCTGTTTTTAATTTGTGAACAGTGTTATTTATTTGCACTTTTTCCTTCACTCCGGTCTTGTGAATCATTTCAAGCCCACGTCTCACACCGTCAGCTCATTTCGACTATTTCAGGTGTGGCGGCGCTTGAGTGAAAGGCATTAAAAAAAAAAAGAAGAAGAAGAAGAAGAAGAATAAAACGTGACCTCAGGACAGGTCGGCACCTTGTGATATGAAACTGGAGTGCGGACTTCAAGCTATAACTTATCGCCCCGGCATCCGGTTTGACCTCTGCAGAGCCGCCGTGTCTCAGTGGGAACGAATCCCTGCAGCCAGGTTAAAACATCTGGCAGGAAGCCTGATACAGAAGGGAGGGAGGAGGGGGAGGAGGGGGGGGGGGGGGGGCTGGGCTGCTGCTGGAGCGCCGCGTTTAACCATCACTTACACCAGTCATGCTCGCTCATCTGTACATTTTTGCCACCGTATATTTATATTGTTTAGCGTTTGATCCCATCATCTCGATTCTCGCTATAATCCCCAAACAGGCGCGTCGTCGCCCCGCTATCAGCGTTTGGCCGCAAATCCTTTGTCTCACTTCACATCGTGTTTCCGTCTTCAGCCCCTCATCATTATCATAGCCGCCCCGTGGGCCCGAGCAGCCGTCCTGCAGTCACACATCTGTAATGAATAAATGATAACATATTCTCTGCGAGTGCACTTTTTCCCCCGGAGCTGCTGCTGCTGCTGCTGCTGCTGCATGCTTGCATGAGCTCCACATCCAAAGCCCACATGCCAACGCGGAGCCGCCTCGTTCCACCGTCCTGTTTACCGTTTGTTTTAATCTTTTAAGTCCCCCACCATTCCAGCCCGCATTGGCGGAGGGATTCCCGTTCGCGTTCGGCTCGCTGGTACCGGGTGGCCTCGGCGACACGCGAGCGAAAAACGCTGGCGGGCCACGATAAAAGCGATTTTCCACCTGAGACGTTAAAATGATATCATAGCCGCGCGTTAAATGGGAAGAGTTAATGACCCTTTCATAATGGGCGGGATGGACGGCAAGCGAGGTCGTCAAACAGGGAATTCAAATGTTATAGTTTAATGATTTCCAAAGACAAAGATGCCCGGATGCTTCCAATTGTTGAAATTATTGCCATCAATTTCCAGTAAATAGTCCAATATTTAACCGTTTATAAGGCGATTCACTATTTCTAAGAACAATTTAATGACGTGTACCGCTAAATAAATGACGTGTCGTTTCAGCGGAATCTGCTGAATTTTGTTTGACAAAGATTCTCAATTTCGGTGCATTGATGCATTGAATTTAACTTAAGGCACAATTATGTGTACATAAGAATCTGGTGGCACTGTAATTGAGGATATCAGGAGCCAGTAAGTAATGTCTTATTTAAGTGTGGGTCTGTAACATTGCTGCTCTTGTCAGTAACAAAGTAGATAATTATTATTATAGCATCAGTTCCAGATAATAAAGGCTCACTGGGCTCTTTGCTTTTGTACCATTTACTCTGCTCACTGCCTAAATAATGTCTATACAGTATATACATTACCGTTAACATGTATTTACAGTGATGCAATAGCAGCATTAATAAACACAAAAGAGCTGTTTTGCATGTTGGTAGTAAATTCAGCTGTTTTGTTCCGGCTTCTTGTTTGAAATCTGTCTTAGAGCATCTTCCTCTCACTCACTGACGTAATTAACCAAGCAGTATTTAACAACGCAGCCAATGTATCACAGCAAAACACATCAGTGTCCAATATGCTGGTCAACAAAATGCATATAAATTCTACCGAGTACATAATACATTTGTGTGATTGCTAAAATGCCACATATTGGAGGCTTTTCAGTGGGGATCAGTTTGTATCGGGTAAATCTTAGACTATAGAAATGTGAATTGTTATGAGCAATAAGTCATCAGTTGTTTTTGACCGAAACTATGTCTTTACAGATGAAACTACACGTTTACAGAGCAGGACTGTTGCTGAATGGATGTTACTGAAAGCGATGCCTGTGCAGCTTTCTCCTGTTGTGCTTGTTTAAACAAATAGTTTCCGTGTGTTTTTAATCAGTGCGACGCCATTGATTTGGGAGATTTTTGGGAACCGATGTCGCGTCCTTGAACCGTCAATTTTGCAACTCCAGCGACGTCCCGTTTTGTTTTTCTATGCCTACAAATTGTGTTTTGTATTTGTTCCCTGTGAGCTGAGGAACATTTGTACTCTGGATTTGGTGACTTAATTGAAATGTGTGACCAAACGAACTAAACATTACTTTTCCACAAAACGTCGATTTGAAAAATGCAACACGATGCACGTTTCTGCGTCGCGGGATTCTTAGCAGCTCAGGACTCGCAAATGGTTTCAACCGTGCAGAAAGGCGGCAGCAGGAATTCCTCCATGGGGACACCGGTTAGCATCTGCTGCTAATTTCTGCGTTTGGTCTGTTTAGAGCTCTTTGGATTTCGCTGCATCTCCGACTTCAATCCGGTTTAAATCGGTGGACTTAGATCTGCGCGGTGCATTCACGCGTCCACTGACGCGGCAATCGCTCAATTTAACTGCGACGAAAGTGACGAGTACGGGCATAATCTCCGTCTTCTCCTTTTAATAGAGGTCACAAAGCAGCCATGTTTGTGTTTTTTTTCTTTTTCTTCCCCCCCACATTGTTTTTAGCTGCTCTTGCAGCTGTAAAACATGATAAAATATTCCGAGAAGCTGTTCAGTCTGCATACATTTTAAAAGTCAAGCAGAGCTGCGTAACTGAGATATTTCACGATCATACGAGTTAGCCTGAGGGGAAGCGAGAGTCTGTAATGTGCCCGCCGCGCCCGGAGAGCAGGTCCGGTGTGCATTCATCCTGCCAACGTAAGACTGTAAAAAGCCGGCACCGGATTAAAAAAAAAAAAAAAGTCTGTAAACTGTGAAATGTTGGAGAGATTCGAATGTAACACCCAGTGATTTACTATCTCAAACATCTGTCGGGTAAATGTCGTGTTGGACGAACACCTGAAACAAATCGGTGGTGGTGGTGGGGGGGGGGGGGGGGGGGGGGGGTGAAACACACCAGCAGCAAAATCACCCTTGTATCCTGTGTATCCCGCACACCCTTGCCGTGTTTTCAATGGCTGCCACGCCGCGGGCTTGAATTGCAGTTAACATTTATGAGGCGGCGCCGCGGATTCATGGCGACTGCATTAATACGGCGGATCAATCCGGCTATATATAAACCCATGTCAAAATGACTGGATAAAAAAAAACAAAAAAACGAGCTTCCTATACGTGCGGAGGGCGACTGTGAAACACAATCCCCCCCGTTGCAAGTGCAAATGTTTCCTAATGCTGACTGACGCCACGCGGTTTGGAAGCCGGACGAGGCCGCGGATCGCGTTTTTCCCTCTCGCGGAGCCTCGGCGGCGCACCTCCCCGTGTTCGGAGCTGGGTGTCAGTGGGAGTGTGGTTGCGGGCTGTTGGCTCTCGCAGCGGGAGGAAGAGGGGGGGTGGGGGGGGGGGGGGGTGGAGGTGGGGCTGAGGCTGCTGCAGGCTGCTGCTGGCTGCGTGGAGGAGGCCTTGTAGCTCCCAGCTAGCGCTCACCCCTTCATCATCCCCCCCGGAGAGTTGAAAGAGAGCGAAAAGAGGAACACCGGCGCTGCAGCGATTTTTCAGCCTACCTCCTTGCACTTTATTTACTTATTCATTATTTTACTGGTTGTTGTTGTTGTTGTTGTCGTTTCACGTCTTGTTTCTTTCGAGGAATCCGGGCGGGTCGCTGACGTTACGTCCCTCACATCCGCCGTGACCCGAATTTCCTGTCATACAAACATCTGATGTCGGTACGATTGAAGAATGTCAGTTTCCTCTTATTCTTTGGTGACATTTAAAAAAAAACAAAAAAACAAAAACAAATCTGCAGTCACATATTTTTAGTTATTGGCTCTTTTTCTCATCAAGCAAGCCAGCATTACTTGCCAAATTTTTTTTTTTTTTTTCTGGCTGTGTAGAACATACAGTCGATTTCATTAATGAAGCGTCTCATGTCTCCACAAGGACGGTTTGACTTCGGCCACATGTCGTGGAGTCGTGGTCACCAGCGCCGTCTCACGATTCAAAAACCTGCTCGCGAGATTGAATCTGACTCTTAAGATCCTGCATGAGGTGATCTACATTGCATGCTGAGTATTTAAATAGCAGCAATTCAAGTCCTTGGTTTGACCTCAATGCTGAACTCGTAGTCACAATGAATGAAATGTCGTTATATTTAAAACAACACACTATTGTAAACATCAAAGGTAAGAAAACAAAGACGAGCTGAACAAATAAAAACCACTTTGTTGCGTCGTCTATTTGCTCGGATCAGTTTCTAATTGAAAGATCTTGCTTTTTTGTGACATCGACATTTTTTTTTTTTTTTTAATGTAAACAAGTCCCACCACCCGTTTTTCAATTTGACATTTCAGTCGCAGGTTAAACATTACACGGTGCGGTCACACCTCACGGGAGCAAATTGAGCTGGTAAAGAGTGAACCCTGGTGTTTTTTTTCCCACTTCTCCTCATGATTTCCCCGGGTTTTGCTTTGTGAACTTCCCATCGCCGCCGAAATGAAATTTGTCACCCGGCTGTGAAACGTGAAGACGCCAGCAGACAGCCCCAGACAGGCGGATCTCTCTAACAGTCATTTCTCCCGCCGCCGCCGCCGTGCCCCCGCAGCCGGATTTTGTGGGATTACCGAGAGCAGGATCCCACTTTGATTGCCGCTGGTGGGTTTGTGCGGTGGGGGGGCGTCACATTTGGGGGGAGACTGCGGCCGTGTACAGTAATGGGGGCAAGTGTGGAGGCCAGAATGGAGCTTCCATTGTTTACTTGAGGATTTGCTTTGCGCAGAAAGGATTGCAGTTGGATCAAGCCCCCCCCCCCCCCCCCCCCCCCCCACATCCCACTGTCTTCCTCCCGTTGTTTAGAGGTGGTGGGATGTGGAGCAATGACGGCTTAGCCCCCAACCCCCACCAGTTTCACCTCCACCAGCGCCGCACAGATGCAGCACGTCTGCAGAAGCCCCCTAAACGCCGTCTCTCATAAAGAGACCCCCCCCCACACCATCACCACCGCCACCGCCATCACGCCGCAGATGAACTCCTGCTCCACTTTTCCATGGATTGAGACGCACACTTTGGGGAAATCCCTTTGTCTGCTGTGCTGCAGTGTAATGTATTGAACGGGACGTGACAAATATCAAGAAGAGGGAAAAAAATAAACATAAAACAAGTGTCTTTTAGAGGTTTTTTTGTTGTTTTTTTCTCCCCAAAGGTTCAGAAATGGCTTCTAATTTTTGTTTTGTTTTTGTGTTTGTTTTCCCCTTCACCTATAGCGAAAGACACACAGCTTTGAGCTCATTATCATAACGTGGATTACTGCTGGATGGGGGCCATGTCCCACTTTTTCTCCGCAGAACATCGGGGGGGAGGGGGGGAACCCAGTTGTGTCAGCTGGAGAAAAAAACAAACTGACTGCTGAAACTAAAGCTCAGCCCCGATCAGCCATAATATTATGACTGCTGGCTGGCAAGTCAAATAGCAGCGATTAGCTCTCTGTCGGGGCAGCTGTGAGCGTAAATGATATATATGAGGCGTTGGAAGCAGAGAGAACTGGGCTGTTGCTGGTCTGTACTGGTCGGCGTCTGGCAAAACCGGTTCAAGTAAGGTGGAGGCTCATTATTGATGCACATGCGGAGTGAAGGCTTTTCTGTGTCGTGTGATGTTCAGGTCATACTAGTGCTGAAAATGATGGTTCTAATAAGAAGTAGTCAGAAAGCCCCAACCAGAAATGTCAGCGACGAGCGTATGAGTCAGTTACCTGATGAACACGTAGCACCGGGATGCATTATGGGTACAAGCTGGTATTTGACATACTTTAATGGAATAACATTCAGCAGGATTATTTCAGCACCGTACGCCAGAAGGGGGAAACAAAGGTCCTTGAATGTTTTTGTTTGTTTTTTTAAGAAACAACCAATCAGAGGTGTAGAATTGCTCTCCAGTCCAGTTGATCATCTTTGGAACAGTTCCTGACGCCACAGCACACCTCCAGAGGTCTCTGAACTGTTCTGCCTCCACAATATAAATCAGGATATCACAAAGTTATGGCTGATTAGTGGTTTTCCCATTTCTTACATCTCTGATTTTTTTAACTTCTATTTTTTTTCTTCTTCTCCTTGCATACCTCTGTGTATATTTGAGCTGCACCTCTTATCTAATCGGTTTACATCTCCCAAGTCCCTCCTCAGTCGTGAAAAACAGCTTCCAGATTTCGCCGCCTATAGTTTGTACCAATAACATGGCGTCACCTCCGTTCCAAAACAAATAAACTCCGTTTCATGCATTGTTCCCTGCAGCTGAGGTCAGAGAGCGGCGGCATTTTGGACCTCTGACTGGTTGATATTTGAGATTTAATAAGAGGCTGCCGTCTCATTCTGAGGCTCAGGCTTTCATTACCACCGCCGTAGTAATGAAAGATGCGCGAGATGTGATTGCTGCTGTTAGAAGCAGAAGAACTGGGACGAGGCAGTATTACGATGGCGCAATTTATTGTCTTTATGTAGCTTCACCTGCAGAAACCCAATGCATTTATTAATTCTTAAAATGGCACTTGGATTGCATTTAGCGTTCAGAAGAATTGAACTATTTCGGCGTCATTTATTGTCGCAGTTGGATGGAAATTTGTTAGTGGTAGGAAAAGTAGATATAGCATGTCACAGTACATTATTTTGTTTTGTTTAGGTAATTGTATAGCATTCATACTATATGCTGTACTGTGTGATTAGTGTCTATATCACTATGTTAGCCTCACTAGATCTCCACCGGTAGCTCTGTATGCATCACTGGCTTTAGTAGCCGCAAAAATCACTGTATGTATTAGTGATGTGAAGTACTGTGTGTAATAGCAGCAGTATCATTAGCGGTAGCAGCAGAAGTGCTGTGTGCATCAATTGCAGCGGCGCCATTAGCAGTCGTGGGAGTACTATGAGCCACCGTCGGCAGTGGTGGCAGGAGTATCAGGAGCTGTGACACATTAGCTGGAATTGTACTGTTTGACATAGCTGCAGTATCATTCACCGGAGTAGAATTTGCATTAGTTGCAGAAGTATAGTTTTGCAGCAGCCGCGGCGTCAACGATCCGCAGAAACCCGACATGGCAGGAGCATCGTGAGTAGCTGTGGTAGAGGCATGTCTTCAACGCATTTTCGACGTCCCTCTGCTCCAATACACCCGAATTGAAATGAATGTGACCATGGAGCTCTGGAGGAAGCCTGATAACCAGCCGCTCGATACAATCGGGTGCGTTGAAGCAGGGTCACATTGAAGCCCTGGAAGGCCTGGAGGATTCCCTCCTTTTGAGTTATGGTCTCATTAGCAGAGGGAGCAGAAGTAGAATTTGCATTAGTAGCCCTCAGTACCATCGTAGTAGTAGTAGTAGTAGTGGTAGGAGTATTGACAGTGGTAACAGCAGTACCTTCAGCATTAGTAGAAATAGTGGTGGGATTAGAGCGAGAATCAGCAGTACTATTACCACTAATAATCAAACTAGCAGTAGCAGGAGGAGTAGTGTCCTTTACAGTAGTAGCAGCAGTACTATTACCACTCGCAGTATCAGTAGTAGTGGTGTCCTTTACAGTAGAAGCAGCAGCAGCAGTACTATACGTACTGGTAATCCCACTAGCAGTTGTACTGATGTCCTATAAAGTAGTAGCAGTGGTAGTGGTGACCTTTACAGTACCAGCAGCAGTACTATTTCCACTTGCAGTATCAGTAGTAGTAGTAGTGTCCTTTACAATAGCAGCAGCAGTACTAGTACTACTGGTAATTCCACAAGCAGTAGTAGTGGTGACCTTTACAGTAGAAGCAGCAGCAGTACCAGTAGTACTATTACTAGTACTACTGGTAATCCCACCAGCAGTAGCAGTGGTGTCCTTTACAGTAGCAGCAGCAGCAGCAGTACTAGTACTAATGGTAATCCCACCAACAGTAGCAGTGGTGTCCTTTACAGTAGCAGCAGCAGCAGCAGTACTAGTACTAATGGTAACCCCACCAGCAGTAGCAGTGGTGTCCTTTACAGTAGCAGCAGCAGCAGCAGTACTAGTACTAATGGTAACCCCACCAGCAGTAGCAGTGGTGTCCTTTACAGTAGCAGCAGTACTAGTACTACTGGTAATCCCACAAGCAGTAGTAGTGGTGACCTTTACAGTAGAAGCAGCAGCAGTACCAGTAGTACTATTACTAGTACTACTGGTAATCCCACCAGCAGTAGCAGTGGTGTCCTTTACAGTAGCAGCAGCAGCAGCAGTACTAGTACTAATGGTAATCCCACCAACAGTAGCAGTGGTGTCCTTTACAGTAGCAGCAGTACTAGTACTACTGGTAATCCCACAAGCAGTAGTAGTGGTGACCTTTACAGTAGAAGCAGACGCAGTACCAGTAGTACTATTACTAGTACTACTGGTAATCCCACCAGCAGTACTATTACCACTCGCCGTATCAGTAGGAGTGGTGTCCTTTACAGTAGAAGCAGCAGTACTAGTACTACTGGTAATCCCACCAGCAGTTGCAGTGGTGCCCTTTACAGTAGTAGCAGCAGTACTATGACCACTCGCAGTATCAGTAGTAGTAGTGTCCTTTACAGTAGTAGCAGCAGTACTATGACCACTCGCAGTATCAGTAGTAGTGGTGTCCTTTACAGTAGCAGCAGCAGCAGTAGTACTAGTACTACTGGTAACCTCACCAGCAGTAGCAGTGGTGTCCTTTACAGGAGCAGCAGCAGCAGCAGCACTAGTAGTAATAGTACTAGTACTACTGGTAACCCCACCAGCAGTAGCAGTGGTGTCCTTTACAGTAGCAGCAGCAGCAGTACTAGTACTACTGGTAATCCCACCAGCAGTAGCAGTGGTGTCCTTTACAGTAGCAGCAGTACTAGTACTACTGGTAATCCCACCAACAGTAGCAGTGGTGTCCTTTACAGTAGCAGCAGCAATACCAGTAGTACTAGTACTACTGGTAACCCCACCAGCAGTAGCAGTGGTGTCCTTTACAGTAGCAGCAGCAGCAGCAGTACTAGTACTAATGGTAACCCCACCAGCAGTAGCAGTGGTGTCCTTTACAGTAGCAGCAGTACTAGTACTACTGGTAATCCCACAAGCAGTAGTAGTGGTGACCTTTACAGTAGAAGCAGCAGCAGTACCAGTAGTACTATTACTAGTACTACTGGTAATCCCACCAGCAGTAGCAGTGGTGTCCTTTACAGTAGCAGCAGCAGCAGCAGTACTAGTACTAATGGTAATCCCACCAACAGTAGCAGTGGTGTCCTTTACAGTAGCAGCAGTACTAGTACTACTGGTAATCCCACAAGCAGTAGTAGTGGTGACCTTTACAGTAGAAGCAGACGCAGTACCAGTAGTACTATTACTAGTACTACTGGTAATCCCACCAGCAGTACTATTACCACTCGCCGTATCAGTAGGAGTGGTGTCCTTTACAGTAGAAGCAGCAGTACTAGTACTACTGGTAATCCCACCAGCAGTTGCAGTGGTGCCCTTTACAGTAGTAGCAGCAGTACTATGACCACTCGCAGTATCAGTAGTAGTAGTGTCCTTTACAGTAGTAGCAGCAGTACTATGACCACTCGCAGTATCAGTAGTAGTGGTGTCCTTTACAGTAGCAGCAGCAGCAGTAGTACTAGTACTACTGGTAACCTCACCAGCAGTAGCAGTGGTGTCCTTTACAGGAGCAGCAGCAGCAGCAGCACTAGTAGTAATAGTACTAGTACTACTGGTAACCCCACCAGCAGTAGCAGTGGTGTCCTTTACAGTAGCAGCAGCAGCAGTACTAGTACTACTGGTAATCCCACCAGCAGTAGCAGTGGTGTCCTTTACAGTAGCAGCAGTACTAGTACTACTGGTAATCCCACCAACAGTAGCAGTGGTGTCCTTTACAGTAGCAGCAGCAATACCAGTAGTACTAGTACTACTGGTAACCCCACCAGCAGTAGCAGTGGTGTCCTTTACAGTAGCAGCAGCAGCAGTACTAGTACTACTGGTAATCCCACCAGCAGTAGCAGTGATGTCCTTTACAGTAGCAGCAGCAGCAGCAGTACTAGTACTACTGGTAATCCCACCAGCAGTAGCAGTGGTGTCCTTTACAGTAGCAGCAGCAGCAGCAGTACTAGTACTCCTGGTAACCCCACCAGCAGTAGCAGTGGTGTCCTTTACAGTAGCAGCAGTCATACCAGTGGTCCAGGTGCCTGCAGGCTGCAGTGCAGGAGGAGCTGTCCGCGGTGCTGAAGCAGCACAGGCTGCAGCGAGCCTCTGCTGCATCGAGGCACATTTGGCTCCTTATCTAACCTTCAGCTTCTGGGAGACAAAAGGAGCCCCGGGGAAAGTGGCTGCTAATTTGAAATGGCCGGAGTGATTTGTGTCAGCACGCCACAAGTCTAAATGGACGACCCGGAGAATCATCTGCATTTAACGGCCCCATGAAACACGCCGGCGCTGCCAGGGATTTCATTTGATGGGAGCGTGAGCCCCGGGAGCATTGAGCGCCGAATCGGCCCCGGTCTCGGCGCAACAGACACAAACACACAAACACGCAAACACGCACGTGCACACTCACCACTTTAGCCCCAGGGCTGTAATTTGTCTTCTGCCATCCTTCCCCTTGGAGATTGGGGGGAGTATTTATGTAGATTATTGCTGGAAAGTAGGTTAAGATGAATGTTGTGGAGCCGTACCCAATACCAGCATCATTAGCCGCCTCGGAGTTCAGCGAACACTTTGAACGCCAATCAGTTCAGGGATAATGAAAACAAACCGTGTGTGTGTGTGTTTTTGCTTGTGAGTCACTGAATAGTGTTTTTTTTTTTTATCCAGGCGATTTTCGCCTGAACTCCTTTTTCCTTATGGACTCAAGCCAAGCAAATTGAAACTCCCATCGTCTCCCAGAATCCCCGTGCACATCTTTCTCTCCGGCTCATGAGCAAACTGGGAAGTTGATAAGTTCAAACCGTCAAGTGGGGAAAAACACAACCGGACCCTGTCCGACTGGGAATTTCGCACCAGCGGAGTCTGGAAATTTTGATGAGAAGCTAATGAGCCGTCTAATAGTGAAGAAATAGTATTAGTTAATGATAATAACCTCTGTAATTAACCGCCCCTTAAAAAACAGTTAAACTGAAAAGGCTGTGTTTATATTAGACTTGCTTGTGTGGTATATAACAGTATATTTCCAAATATGTAGAAATAAAGTCGTCCAGGCAATATTAAAAACATTTTTGGATGGATTTATATGAGTGACGACATGAAAATGTATTCTAAATAAGCAGTGTGGGGATTAGACCTCTGAGCCGCATGTGAAAGCTGCCAGCTTGGAATAAAAAAAAAAGTTTTACTGTGAAATTTAAAAGTTTCCAGTTCCTGCTGCTGGAAGATGGAAATGCTGGGAAATAGTGCAGCAGATAACTGCAACTTAAAACTAGAATTCAACGTGTTGCAGTAGCTTGGCTGCTCTGTTTCGTTTTCCGCCTTTCCCACATCAAGGCGATGATCAAAGCAAAGATGCAGCAGCCATCTTGGATGCCATCTTTGCTTTGATCATTTGATTAGGCGCTCTAGCCCAGAAAACCTTTCTTTTAGATACTTTAGTCCATAAAGCCTAGATATACATGCAAAATATAATCTTTCATTCAAATACTTGGCTTGAAAATTGAACTTTTCAATCAAGATGGTGGCCATCTTGAAAAATGGTCGCCATCTTGGAATTTTGCGTGGCTCACGCCTTTTTTTTTCTTCTTTTTTTTTTTACAAAAAGTGGACCTCAAATAATATTTGCGCGAAATTTCATGCTTGCATCACAAACCGAAGTGTTTTGCAGTTATCTGCTGCACTAAAAATGTGAGTCTCCTACCAGTAGAAAGGGTAGAACGTAATTGAGCATCTACCTGCGATAAAAGTATTATTTTGATGAGCCACTGTGGAACAAATCAATTTATCATACCGAGAATTGAAATGGTAAAACTCCAGGAGAGCCTTGCTAATAATATTATTTAGTCTGAAAGCGCTGTGTGAAAACCAGTTGGACACCAATTGGTTTTCCCCACATCCAGCTCGGAACTGGGAATTTCCCAGCCGCGGAGCACGCGGCGGTCACGTCCGCTTGTTTATTAGCTTCACACAGTGTCCAAATAAACCGTCCCCAGCGTCACGCGGTGCGCCGCGGCTACGTTGGACTTGTTTCTGGCCTCTAAATGTCAGGCCCTCCGTGCCGTCTCCGGATTAAATTTGATTGAGACATTTAGTAGAGATGAGAAATAGCTCTCTGACCTTTTGAAAGGGTTTTTTTAGTGGACAAACACGCGCGTAATCTAATATGTCGCGATGTGGATCTCGTAATATAATTCCCCCAAATGTCATTTCATGGGTAAACTGGTCGGCCCGTTCGGTCTCGCTTCTTTTTCTCTCTTATCGGCGTCTCAGATCGGTTACCGTGGCCGTCGACACGTTTTACAGACCGAACATCAGCTTCTAAACGCCGCCGCCGGAGTCTTTTCTGTCTGGAACCTCGGCGAGCCACAGACACGGTGAACAGTTTGATAATGAGCAGTGACGGTATGAATGTGTGCATCGGTGGCGCAGTGGTGAAACACTGCCTTCACCCTTGGGCTGTGTCCCAATTCTCCCCCTCAGCCCTTCATCTTACCCCTACCCCTTTGAAATGCGCGTTCAGGAGACTCTGAGGGGAAGGGCTATTCACCCCTCTAAAAGAAGCGTTTACAGATGCACACTTTAAACAGAGGGGTATGAAGACATGGCGCCGAAGGACTCGCATTTCACATATATACGCTTCTAAAGTTATATAAACCTGTTGTGTTATATACTAGTAAGAACGGCAGTAGCGCTGCCGTATGGAGCTTCCGTGTGTATTTGTTTGGTAGAGACCGTGTTTATAACATTTTATTATTACACTGTATAGTTCCAAAGTCTTCCAATATGGGTGTTTTGAAAACAGGGACCCCCGAGCAAACAAGGAAGCTCCTCCGCTTTCACATGGTGAATGAGGAAATATTCCTGAAGTCCAAATACGGCGCAAAAAACTGAAGTAATCCACGTCTCCGTCTATTTCTTGTCCTTGATGGGGGAAAGGCGGAAAACGAAACAGAGCAGCCAAGCGACTGCAACACGTTGAATTTGGGACGGCGTGACGACGCTCCTGCTGGAAAATCAACAAACATCCGTGGCTCAGCTCTGCTGATATAACGGCACAGGGTTATGATGTCATAACTGTGAGATGGAGCGAGAGGGGGAGGGGGGTCCCAAATCTAAGGGCTGAAACTGCCTTTGCCCTCGTTTTGGAGGGGAAGGGCTAAGGGGTAGGCGTAGGGCTAAGAATAGAATTGGGATTGATGTCTTATTATCTGCATTTAAAGGGATTGCTTGAGAAATGATCTGCTCCTAATTGGCAAATGTGAATAGATTTTTGCTTTGAATCCACCGGACGTGTCAAATAACTCTTGAAAAGGCCCACATGATAATCAGAACTGATTCATTGGTCCAAATCGGGTGTTGCAGTCTTGCGGTAATGTCACGAGGAACAGTTTCCAGGCAAATCCTACTGATTTATACAGTAATTGCGAAACGTAGCATGTCATTGTCTGTCTTCCGGAAAATATGGTTTTAATATTTTTTATTTTTATTTTACTGCCCACAGCCGTGTCGCAGGATTTAATTGGGGTTATTTTATTTTTTTTATTTTTTTTACGCAGTCACTCTCCCTCTGTGTTCTTCTAAATGGGACAAATTATCTCACAGAGCACGCGTCTTTTCTAATTTTCGGCCACAAACAAAGCTCTCCCACCTCAGCGGCAGCAGCGGCGGACAATGAAATCCAGCAGCCGAAACCAAAATGCGATCATTTGTTCCTCCTCAAAGCAGCGGGGGCCTCCCGGCGGCCTGAATGGTAGCGCAGTGCGTCCCGAACACTGGTAATGGGCATATTGGTTGGATGTGGTGGTGGTGTTTTTTTTTTTTTTTAAAGCCATGATAATAAAAGTGGAGGAAAGAGGAGGAGAAGCAGTGGGGGAGTGGGAGGGGGTGGGGGGGTCATAGCTGCTGCAGACGTCAGGCGTGATGCTTCGTCTCTCCACTGGCGGCAGGATTGTCACTTTAATGTGTTTTGTTGGGCTTTTCTATTTTCTCTATAAAAGCCCATTGGAATGTCTTTTTTTGAATTAAGAAAAAAAAAAGGATTGTCACTTTAAAAGATGGATACTGACGCCATTCGGAGCCGTGACACTCCTGCCTGCGCGTGACGTCGTCTTTTACAGCGTCATGCCCAGTTAATCGGAATTCAGGCGGTATCAAACACTTGGAGTTCAGAGCCGAGCCTTCCTGGGTGGAGTTTGAATAATGTTCTCCTTGTGTCACCCTGAGCTCTGCCATGACTCCGGCTTGAACCCCGCCAAGGGGTTTGTTAGGTGTGTGTGTGTGTGTGTGTGTGTGTGTGTGTGTGTGTGTGTGTGTGTGTGTGTGTGTGTGTGTGTGTGTGTGTGTGTGTGTGTGTGTGTGTGTGTGTGTGTGTGTGTGTGTGTGTCAGATGACTGTGTTAGAGCAGAGCGTGGATAGATTTTGGAGTTGTTCATAAAAATAAATCGTTAATGAAAGTCGTGACTCGAGATGGAGACAAAAATAGACGCAGACACAAAACTGGTGTCACCAGTAATGAGGGCATCTGAGGGGTGTGTGTGTGTGTGTGTGTGTGTGTGTGTGTGTGTGTGTGTGTGTGTGTGTGTGTGTGTGTGTGTGTGTGTGTGTGTGTGTGTGTGTGTGTGTGTGTGTGTGCGTGCGTGCGTGCGTGCGTGCGTGCGCGCGTGCGCGTTGTCTAAACACCCCTTCTTATCCCCAGATTTACCAGTTTCCCCTCTCCTGATTAGTTAACAGGGAATCCCTCTTTTCTTTCCCTTTCTGGTCTTTTCTTTTCTTTTCTTTTCTTTCTTCTCTTTTCTTCTCTTTCCTCGCGTGTCGGCAGCGGCTCGGTTCAGCCGGGATGATCTGTGACTCATCGATGCTTCATTACCACCAACACTCGTGTGAGATTAAACGAAACGGGACGACTATCCTCGTCTTCGATGGCTCTTGTCTTCCTCTGAGTCTTTATCCCTTTCTCTTTCTATCGCTCTGATCTGACGTCCCTCCTCGGGGAGCCGGGAGGAAACGAGGAAGGGTGTGTGTGTGTGTGTGTGTGTGTGTGTGTGTGTGTGTGTGTGTGTGTGTGTGTGTGTGAGGTAATTAAATTACATTCAGTATTGAGAGAGAAAAAGCGTGTAGGAAGTTGATTAATCAAGGAAGCTCCTTTCTTTCTTTCTTTCTTTTTTTTTCCTGCCACAGTTTTTTTATTTTCTGCAGCTCCATTGATTTGCATTTGCAGGTTTGACACTCGTCGATGCCACTTCCTCTCCGTTCTGTCACTATTTCTGCGAACACGCGTTTGAATGAATCACAAACATAAAGGGCCTTCTTTTTTTTTTTTTTCTTCCCCCAGTTTAATCTCCAGGAAAAGATGTAAATTATTCAACATACCAAAGACTTGTTTCTGTGAAAATTGGATCAAATTGTCACATTACATGAATTCTATTTGAATTTATAAACATGCACTGGCGGCGCGTCTTCTCAAAGCATGATGGGATGTGAAGTCCTCAAAACAAGATGACGTCATCCATCCAATATTAAAAAGGTTTGATAACTTTTAGCTTTGGCTACAATCTGAAATATTAAATTGTAAATAGATTTTGCATGTTTTTGGATGATTGAAGATCATTTTTCATGCAAAACCACTGATTGGTTCATGTAGATTTTTTTTTTTTTATTACAACTTGAATATTCAAATAAATGCAACTTAAAATGGTCTAGTGGTTAAATGAATAAGGCTTTTTTATGAGCCAACTGGATCATTGCCTCCTCTTTTGATTCTTATTTTAGAATTAATGGGATGAATTGATTCATTTAAAAAAAAAAAATACACAACCTACTAACTATTAAATTGATTTTTAAGTAGATCGTTATTTGGTTCAGCTGCTGCAGAGGGTTTAAAAGTGGGAAAAGTTGCGTTTTTTTCAAGTCCCGATGCTCTCACCCCAGACTTCATTCTCTATTGGTAAAGAAAGGTCAAGTCAATTAAAAAACAAACAAACACTTGTGCTGATGTTTGAAGCTCTGTGGCTGCTAACAAAGTATATAAATAAACCTGCAGAGTCTGTGGAAGATGTTATGTCATCGCAACAAATGCAGACCCGTCCTGTTTTTGTAGCTTGTTTTTTTTTTTTTTACACTCCGGCAAATTTTCCAACTTCTCGTATCTTCAAGGTCAAACTAAGTTGACTCCGCGATCAGCTTGGAATCTTTGTTGTCCGCCACACTGAGGTCACGCGTCGGCAGCGTGGCTGCGAGTGCTTTCTCTTCACAAATCATAAAAGTCGTGTTCAGTTTGAGTTTATAGAAAAAAACACACCTGAGAGCAAAGATTTTAACATCTCATTTTAGACACTTTTTTGCTTCACACTTTTTTTTTTTTTAGGAATAGAAATAGAGTATAAAAGCTTTCATACCATAAATGTTGACGCCTGCACACGTCTGAAAAATAACAGATATATAACATAAAGTGACTTCAGAAGCTGGGAGAGTAATCCTCGCCCCTGTTTATTTCAGGTCTATTAGCCGCCTTCCTGATTACCCCTCGTCTTTATTCATGGAGGGAAATAAACAGTCAAAATGGATTTTTCTTTCCCCGAGCAGAATCATTCGGCACCAAATATCTTTAAGCAGTTTAATATCGTCAGTTATGGCGACTTCTTGACATTTCTTCCTCTATTTTTTTTGTGTGACTTGGGGGCAAACATGAGCTGCAGGGCTCCCACAAACCCTCCGTGCAGCGTTTTACAGCTGATTTTCTACAACGCAGAACTGCCTGTTGTCGGTGGGGTAATTTTATTTAATGCAGCCTTTTGGGGAAGCTACATGAGTGGAATAATGGAGGTCTTAAAACAAGTCTGAGAGGAACAACGGAGGAAGTGTCGAGCGGCGGTGCTTTACGACGGCCTTCGACAGTATATAAAGCGGGACTCGCATTAAGACCTTCAGGACGGTCTTTATTGGGTTTTTAGAGTCGCGGGTTATTTAAAGCAGGGCGGTTTACGCAGCCCTGCAGGTTTGAGGGCCCCCGCGGCAGTCGGCGCATGTTTTGGGAAGTTTATCACAGGCTTGCATAACGTTTGATTATCGCCTCTGATGTGGGTGGTTGTGTTCAATTTTAATATAATATCCTCAGGCCGGTTGCATGGATTGATTGATTTAAATAAAAAAAAAATTTTTTTTTAACTCCTTCAATAATTAATTTTTTTATCCTTTTTAATAAAATGATTATCTTTTGATATGGATACAATTTTACAATACAATTTTATCCAAATTATTGCTTAGTATTCAAAATATTTTATGTTCTATATTGTGTGCATTGATTAGTGAAATAGAATGAGTCAGATTGTCTTCTTTTTCACTTTTTTACTTTTTTAATCCTTTAATATCATCATTCCTTTCCTTTCCTGTCCTGTCCTGTCTTGTCTTGTCTTGTCTTGTCTTGTCTTGTCTTGTCTTGTCTTGTCTTGTCTTGTCTTGTCTTGTCTTGTCTTGTCTTGTCTTGTCTTGTCCTGTCCTGTCCTGTCCTTTAATCACATATCCTCTCTCCTCTCCTCTCCTCTCCTCTCCTCATCCCTTCACTCTTGCAGTGGTAAACCTCCTCAGTATGACTCAGAGCTCCTGTAGCTCCTCCCCCTCCGTAAACCCCCCCGTTTCTTCTTGTTTCTCCAATCAGGTGCACAAATAAACTCCCTCACATGTTACTGCGGCTCCGAGTGTCTCCGTTTCACCAGTCGAGTGCTGCCTTCCTCCTTCCTCCTCCTTCCTCCTCCTCCTCCTCCTCCTTGTCTCTCTGCTCGTCGATCTGTCTCTGTTATGTGGGGTTATTCAGATAAAGTGACAGTGCCTCTCTCCTCTCCTCACTCTGCGCTGTGGGAAAAGCTCCACCAATCAGATTACCATTGATCGGACATTCCCAGAGTCGAACGAGTGAGAACGGGCCTTCATCTCCGCCGTCCTGCCTCCGTGCTCTGCACATTAGTCTTCTGTTGCTCTCTCTCTCTCTCTCTCTCTCTCTCTCTCTCTCTCTCTCCCTCTCTCTCTCTCTCTCTTCACTCTCCCACCACGTTCGTCCGTTTGATGCCCACAAAGTGGATGTTATATCATACCAGTCATTTCCTGGCTCATCTTTGCTTTTGCCCGAGTCGTTTTTAGCTCCGCTCGCCCGGTTACGTAAAGCCGACCAATTAAGAGCATGTCTTCCTGGCCTCTGGTCACGGAGCGGCCGAGTCCGCAGAGTCGTAATTAGCAGATCAGACGTCCACCTCGCTCAGAATTACACCGTGTGTGTGTGTGTGTGTGTGTGTGTGTGTGTGTGTGTGTGTGTGTGTGTGTGTGTGTGTGTGTGTGTGTGTGTGTGTGTGTGTGTGTGTGTGTGTGTGTGTGTGTGTGTGTGTGTAGACAGAGAGAGTTACTGAATGTTCCAACGGTGCAGGAATGAATCCAAGCTGCCCCTCTTTGTCTTCCTGTACCAGTCTTCCGGTACCCACCTGACCGTACGGCCAGTACGTCCTTTCACCTTCATGCTAACCCAAAGAACAGATATGAACCACGTTTGTCAAAACAAAAGAGGGGGAGCAGCTCGATTTCACTGAAATCCTGTTCAGTGGAGGAGAAGAACCTCATTGGTCCCGAGTTGAACTGCTCTTGTATGCATGGAACTGCTCACATGTCCCTCAAACCACGTAAACATCAGTTCATTTACACCTTCGTGTGTCTACTGCGTCGAATTGAGCTTTTGGCAATCAGAGTGTTCTGAATCCATACACTGTACACATTCTTTTTGAGATGGGAGATGATGGTGGTGGTGATGGTGAACGCCTCAAAACCTCCACTGCGTGGTATTCTCTTCTAATCTCTTGTAAAGTCCGTTGGTTTGTGTCCGACGGCTTCCGAGTCAAAGGACAAAAGAAGTGAATGCAAGAGTACGGATGGGAGGCGTCTGAGAGACAGCAGCTCTGCAGATCTTCCGTCTTCCCACGTGTCAAGGTTCCTGAAATCGAAACTTGACTCGCTGCAACCGAGCTGCTGAGGAAGGTTGACTCGTCTGCGGAGTGTCACTCGTCCTGCTCGCTATGGAGAACAGTGTTCCAGGCCAGCTGTAACAGATTGTGATGAATATCTGATGTATTTCACTAAAATAATGTTAGTTTTGTTTCCTGCCCGTGTGTGCTGTTCTCGTTCCTGTCCCTTTAAGGGTTTTTATGTGTGTCTTGTCACGGCAAGGTGCTCCGGTCAGAGCTGTAATCTGCACCGTCGGAGTTTGAGCGCGCTCCTCTTTGTTAAAGATTATAAGCTAATATTCATGTCTTCAAAGTTGTGTTGAGTGTTGCAGGTGATTGTGACCAGTGCGAACATTAGGTTCCTTCAGTTCAGTCAGGTTCTGTCCATTAAAAATGTACTTATACAGCAGTGGGAGGTGAAAAGCTAACTGCTATGTTAGCTTAGCAGTTAGCTTCCTCCATCAGTTTATATGAGTGTGTTTGTGTTTGCTTGCAGAGGAAGAGGAGAGTTGCTGCTGAGGGCACACCGGCTCATATTATATGATTTTTTTCATTGAAACAGAATAAAAGTGATCCAGAAGACAGACCTGGTTCTGGGATCTCTTCAATAAACCAAATCACAACGCAGAGAAGGGAAAACCACGCCGGTTACACAGCCACTTTCCCGGGAGACGCGTTTATCGCCGGTCGTTCTTGTGCGTCGCTCCTGCAGGCAGAACACGGCAATCTGCGAGAAACTAGCCGATAAACAGCGCTATTTTCACTGCTGGGTGGCGCTTCTGACAATAATAGTGACATCACGAGTTGTGCACACGCCCAAGTTGTGTTTACATTATGGAGGATCAGAGTTTTGACGATATTTCATCATCATCATAATTTCAAACCCAGTGATTGCTGAAGAAGACACAGAATGTGTCGTTCTGCCATCGGTGACCCCGTCTGGAACATGTTTGAGGAAGCAGAAGACGGTTCGTCCTCGTCTCCTCAGCAGCCGCCAGTTTTCACCGCAGCTTTGAGGCTTTGAGGCGTCCTGACTTTTGGCAGAACGACCCGGCTTCCTGAAGCGCTTTTCCGACTGTGGAATCACCGAAGATGAGTCCAGGTATTACTTGATCGTCTACTAGCCGCCCGAGCTAGCGGCTAGCCGCTAGCCGCTCCCGCCGCCCGTACTCCTTTTCTCCTCTCTCTGGTCTCTTCCAGGCTCAATCTTTCGTCAAGGCTCATAAAACGCCGACTATAACTTCAAAACACAGTTAAAACTTGGATATTTAAGCGGAAACAAGCCAATGTAAACACAACAGATCGAGATCTGCACAACTCTTGACGTCACGCTCACGAAGAAGGATTCCCCCGACTTCCTCGGCTGGAGATTCAAAATTCAAATAACTTTGTTATGCGACAACAGTGGTGGGGCAGAGTCGGAGAAACCTTAGAAGTAGAACCCCAACTATCGTTTTTTTTTGCAAAGTAGTATTTTACATTTCACTCGGCCTTTAAGAAGTAACACTTGTTTTTTCCGTTGGAAATGCTCACGGCTGATAAACGACAAGATGATGCTTCGCCACGTGCGACTTTTAACGAGAGGCTTTCCGCCGCTTGGCTGCAGCTTTAGCGGCGCGGCAATGAGCCGTGGTCTGCGGCGAACCGGCGCTGCTCTTACATTCAGAAGTGTTTGGTGCTCGTCTGTGTCCCGCTGACAGTGGTGTCATTGTGAGCTGCAGCTTCAGCGGGTGTGGCGGCGGCGGCGGCGGCGTTGGTGACGCCTACACGCCGAGCCGAGCAGCACATTCCTGTCCGCACCAGACAGAAACCATGGAGACAGCAGCTCTCAGCGCTCTTCCTCTCTCTCTCGCTCTCTCTGTGTCTCTCTCTCTCTTTTTTTTTTTGTTTCCTCACATATTGAAATGTGCTGACCTCGGCGGTGGGCCAGTCGCTTTATTTTCAGCTCCTCTTGTTGGTGAGATGTTTCCTCAGGCGAGACTTGCTGTAGATCTGACCTCTGACCTTTTGTTGATCTCAAACATCACACACACACACACACACACACACACACACACACACACATTGTTCTGGTCTTTACATTAGTGTGTAATGACCGAAAGTGGAACAAGACTGAATTTAGTTTTCTGTTTTAACATGTCTGGTTTACACGTGACTTAAGAAATGTTTTAACAAAGCTTCTTGGCAATGAATCATCAGAAAACCTCTTTATTTACATTTAAACCTTTCAAAAAGGAAGCCTGCAGAATATGTGGATATTAAAAGTTTCCATCAGTTAATGGACATAAATCTGACTTCCTTAAAGCTTCGAACGTTTTTTTATAAATGCATCACTCAGACTGGAAGAAAGATGAATTCACCAAAGTCAGAAGGTGCAAAAACAAAACATCGAACTTAATGTTTCCCGAATCCATTGGTGTTTCCTGAGGTAGATGTGGGATTGTCGAGATTGCAATCAACAGGGATACGCTGAATATGTGACGTGAAAATCATCTCTGGTGAAGCCAAACTGCTCATTCTGCTGTCGGATCTGAATCAGAGAATCGCCCTGAAAACACAAGTGATCATTGTTTAGTTGAGCCAAACGGCACGTCACACTTGTAAAGTGGAGTGTTTAATATTTGATTTTATTGCTCGATGGGAGAAATTAGCGAACAAACATAACTTAACTGTCATTTACTTTTTTTTAACTGTTATAGTTTTTCTTTTCACATTTTCCTGGCGTATCATCTCCTTCTAATACTCTGTTTTTAAAAAAATTCCTTCCTCACATTAATTGCCCCATAAATTACTGTAGTAGAACTGTTTATTTTCTGTGTTTTTTTTAAAAATTCATTCACCTCTTTCATATTGACTGGAATTTGCCGCCAGTAGCCGAATACATATTTTACAGTGCGTTACGGTATCTAATTGAAATGACAAGAGCTCGTCACCGCCAGAGCCAGAGTTACTTTTGACTGCTCACAGGTCAAACGCACTCCTGTGAGATGATTTGTTCTCGTTGACCTTGTCACGTGAAGATTTAATAAAACGGCGGGTCGATGTAATTGCACTGAAACCGAGTGCAGCGGCCGTGGACAAGAAGGAGTGAAGCTTTTGTCTCTCTGAAGACGTGCAGAGAAGTCGGTGTGTGTGTGTGTATGTGTGTGTGTGTGAAAGAGTCGGGCAGGAGGAGGACGAGTGTATGAAAGAAGGGGCTAAAAATAGAGGCGCGTCTCTGGAGGCAGCGGAGGAATCACCTCTGCAGGCCTCTGGCTTCGAGCCACTGAGCATGTGTGTGTGTGTGTGTGTGTGTGTGTGTGTGTGTGTGTGTGTGTGTGTGTGTGTGTGTGTGTGTGTGTGTGTGTGTGTGTGTGTGTGTGTGTGTGTGTGTGTGTGTGTGTGTGTGTGTGTGTGTGTGTGTGTGTGTGTGTGTGTGTGTGTGTGTGTGAATGGGAAGCGCCGAAGCTGCTTGTCCACGCGTATTGTCCGCTTTTACATACGGCTCGGCGTGGGCATGTGCGTTTGACTTTGTGCGTGCCGCTTTTTTTTTATTTTTTTTTTTTTTTATTTCCTCTGTCGCTCCCCCGGAGCCACCGGAAATATAAACCACATTTGATCACAGCGGTGAGACGTGAACCGTACTTAAACTGTCAACTGTTTTCCGATGATCGACAGTGGTTGATGCAAATACGTGTAGCTTTCGATATTTCGCAATTTTTGCAGTGTTGCGAAACGTTCCGTCCACCGTGTGTTCATAGTCCACATTTAAACATAATTAGCCAATCAGGTGAAAGCCCACCGCACTAGACCAGATCGCACTTGATTTTTTTCAACATTAATTAATTCTGGCCAGATGTCAGAAGCACAAAATCAATGAAAAATTGCACTTTTAACAAATGATCCAGTCTTGACACACTAATGGGAGCTGCGGGAAGAAAAAACCCCCCAAACATTATTGTATATTTAATAATGCACTGCATGCAAAAGTGAACAAAACTACTCCTTATTTGCGGAGTCTTGCCATTTTACAGTATCTCCTATTTCTGGCATTGTTCCAGCAGGAGTCATTACGAATGCGTGCCGCTTTAAACAAAATCTCCACACACCAGATGGCATTGCCGTATTGGCTTCGAACTTAATATGAGAAAGATCAAAACATATGAACATATTAAAATTGCATTGCATTTTATGCTTGCATCTGTCTCAGAAACAAACAAACCCGAAAAAAAAAAAAATCTAAGCTAAATGATAATTAAGCAAAACAATGGCAGAGACTGACTGAAGGAAACAAAGAAAGTAACTGTCAATAGAAGCACAAACGCAAAAACTTGTTGGAAATTAAAAAAACCAAAACAACCCCCAATCCTAGCTAAACTACCTTGCAGGTCTATTTCAGTCCATGTTAAAATAGCAGAGATGAATATTAACCTCGTGTCGGATCTTTTTTTTTTTTTACTTCTTTCATATCTAAAAAAACCTTTTGTTTTATTTTGAATTTTATTTTATTTTTTAAATACCATTAGAGCCAAGCGGAGGATGAAGGGCGCACAAAAGCTCGTGACTCTCGTGACCCGTTTATTTATATTTCCACCTGTGGTTTGGGCAACAAAAGGGCCGCGAGTTCGTAACATGCGAATTAACGCATTGTGAGTCACGGCGGAGTTTTCTATTATTAAAACAGTGCGTGAGTGTTCCCAACAGCGTGCATCAAGTGGGCGCCTTGCGATTTGTGTTCATTATCGCCGTGCACTCATGAGGCCCAACACAACAACCAACTGGCTCGATATAAAGTCGGCCCCCCCGCCGGGTGCACCGAGACCTTAAAGGCTCCTTGTTGCCGTCTGGTACCAAGATACTAAAAACGTCTGCTTTTGCAGGGTAGGAATATTTTTGTATTTTTCCAGTGGGAACTCACGGTGTGTATTATCCAGTCCAGTCTGTGTGTTTTGCCGACGATTACCTTCATACTGGGTTTCTCTTTTGTCTCGCCCGGGCCCTCTCGCTGTTCCAGCATCATTGAAATGAATTGACCTTGGCCTTTGAGAGTGTCCTTTGACACCCGCTGTTAATAATAGAAATCACATCAAGAGGCATTAACTGGACTCCGGGATCAATCGGGGGGCCAAATATTCACTTGTGAGATGCTTCACTTTTGGACTTTGGCTCTGCGCTCGGAGCAGGACCGATCCCCGTCTGCAGGCGGCGAGCCGGAGCCTCCCGGAGCTCCGTTACCGATCTGTCTCGCAAGTGTGTGTGTGTGTGTGTGTGTGAGCACATGCATGCTAAAGTGAGCTCTGTGTCCTATCGATTGACACTCCTTTGTAAGCACTGCGGCCGGGATGTTTGAGTTTCCACTCAATGTGCTGTCGTGCTGCGAGTGCGAGAGAGAGAGAGAGAGAGAGAGAGAGAGAGAGAGAGAGAGAGAGAGAGAGAGAGAGAGAGAGAGAGAGAGAGAGAGAGAGAGAGAGAGAGAGAGAGAGAGAGAGAGAGAGAGAGAGAGAGAGAGAGAGAGAGAGAGAGAGAGAGAGAGAGAGAGAGAGAGAGAGAGAGAGAGAGAGAGAGAGAGAGAGAGAGAGAGGTGTTGATAGTGAGTTCATTGTCACTGACACCACATTTTACAAATTCCGTGTGCGACTACGATGTGCAGAGTCCAGCAGCATGCAATGGGTCATTACACACACAGACACATACACACACACACTGGTGGACTGTGTTTTGTTGTCACTCTGCCACAGACCTGCTGAGTCCAACATCTGTTCAGAGTCCATGGCTCAACCCCTCTGTGTGTGTGCGCGTGCATGCATGTGTGTGTGTGTGTATGCATGTGTGTGTCTCTCTCCTCAGATAACCCTCAGACTTTTCGCTTTGCGTAAATTCTGTAAAACAACTTAGATGTTCAAAAAATGGCTTTGGAAAAAGATTATTTTTTCCATCCATCCATTCATCCATCCATCCATCCATCCATCCATCCATCCATCCATCCATCCATCCGTCCATCCGTCCATCCGTCCATCCGTCCAAGTCGACCTCCACACATTTGCACCCACAGGCGATTTCGAGTCACCGGCTGGTGCGACCAATCAGCAGGCAGGAGAGAGACAGCAGCTCCACAACTTCACACTCGTTTATTTTTAGACCAGCTTTAGATGAAGATTTCACGTGTTTTAGGAACAAAACCTTTCTCTCCAGCGTTATTCAGAGCCTGCCCCTCGTGCTGCATTTGTATTTTTTTTGCAATTGCCGTCGCCGCGGTTTCTCGGGGATTTGGCACATGTCAGTCATCCTGAGAGAAGCCATTGTGCGAACCACTCGTCTGTACCCATAATGTTTTCAGGGGCAGCATCAGAATTTCAAAGAGCCGGAGGCAGCCTGCTCGGAGTTGATATTTTAGGTAGAGAAAGGGTGTGTGATTGCTTCAGGACTGTCGCAGGCGCATTTCCAAAAGCTCATTGTCGCGAGTCCTCCGGCTGAAGTGCGGAGGTTTCGACACAAGGAGCCGCATTTACTTTTCAAGAGGAATTGATGGTCTTTTGTGGATTTGGGTTCAGGCAGGTTTTCTCGTTTCAAAAACTTGTGCCGCTAATAACAGTTTCGGCAGGATTCAAAAGCACCGAGTCTGAGCGCCGACGCCGAGGCGCAGAAATGCGCACATTTCACGGCGTGCCCGCGGAGAGACCTGGCGTCCTGCACGAGCGTCTATAAATAAACACCTATGCGTCTTCTCACGCGGCTATATACGGGAGATCTCCGCATCCCCCATCCTCCACCTCCTCTCTCCTGCTCTCCTGCTCTCCAGCCAATCGGCGCGCGGCAGCTGGCAGACAGGCAGTAGGCTTGTATGTGGGTCACCGCAGCAGGATGCCAACTCAGCGCGGCGAGCCACAGAAGCGCCGGCGCCGAGGCTGCTCATTGAGCGAAACGCGGCCCAGCGCTGGGGAGGAAACCGTGGCGATGACGCGGGTCTCGAGCGAGAGAGGACGCTGGCAAGCTGCAGCTCCGCGGGTGAAAAGTAGAAATTGTGACGCACGGGCTTTCAAACGCGATCGATTGTAGAAATTCACGTAGGAGGCTTATCTGGATGCTGGCGGCCACATGAACGGAGGATGGAGATGCGGACTTTTCACTTTTATGCAGCGCATCAATGGAATACATGATACTAAAACGACGTAATGGAGACTGATATCTGTAGTAATGCGGCTTAATTGTTTATTAATTCTTCCCCTCCACAACTAGGCTCCCAATCTCAGACTCAAAACACGTGAGCGTCTCACTGTGAGGGAACCGGCATTGACTGTAAGACTAGAAAACAAGCTCGGTGACGGTGTTTTGAGCCGTCGTCAGGTATTTTCTTGCTTCCTCGTCCTTCCTTTGTTTTGTCTAAACGAAATGTCGGTCGTCCGCGAAGCACATGGGATCGTATTCATCTGCTTCAAATGTGCGCTCAAATAGTTACAAACTCACAAGAAGTTACAAACTAACAAGAAGTAACGCTGTTATAGACCTTTGACCAGAATCGGGATACAAAAACAGACTGACGTCGACGTGTCAATAATTTTTATTTCAAAGAAACAGTTGGAGATCAAATGAATAAAACCCCCCCAAAAAAACGAAATCATGTCTGAGGAAACCCAAACTCCAGGATTTGATTGGACAGCTCTTCGTGACTTGTCGGAGGGGGGGGAGACAAAAAAAAAGTTCCCATGACGTATTCAAGCGATTTGATCAGAATTTCCTTTATGATGTAATGCTGTTTGACTTGCACTTTATACCTCACCACAGAGGCGCTGATGAAAGTAATGATGAAAGTGTTTTTCCTGCATAATGCATGTTGTGCGAGGATGAAACGGCTGATGAGATGCTGGATGTCTCCTGCAGCCTCCAGCAGGGCCTGAAGCAACGCTCCCATTAGCTTCAACCCGACTCTCCTGAGCTGCAGCAGCAGCAGCAGCATCATCACCACCACCATCATCATCATCATCGGCATCGTGCACGTGCGTGTGCACGTGCTTTCCGGGGAGGTGGAGGTCGCCGGCGTGTCGTAGCTATATTAGCAATTTCAGTGCCTTTGTGAGGGAGACGTCAGGGCTCATTAACGGCCGCGGTCTGACAGGCGAGTCGAGTCAGGTCGGAGTGGTGTTGGAAATTAATTTGCACAGGAAACGTGGAAGTTATCTGCGCCTGATAGAGAGCGAGAGGAAACCCGGAGCTGCGGCGGGAGCAGAGATCTCTGGAGGAGGTGACGCCGCAGCCGGGGACTAATTATGGAGCTCCAAGTCGAGGCTCTGAGAGAGTCGGCCTGCAGCAAGGCAAGGAGTGTATGGGTTTATGTCTAATGGGTTCAAATGTGCAGGTTTTAATTTACCTGTTCATCAGCGTTTCAAACAAACTTTCCTGCCTTCTCTCCGTCTGAGTTTGGGCTCCATGTGCAGCGGCCGCTCTGTCTGTCGACAGCAGATTACTTAAACACATTTCTGGTGTTTCGTCACCGGGTCAGAGCGGAACCGATTCGATTTTTTATTTTTAGGTAGTGATACAAATCTGATATTTGTGCTGTTTTCTCCCGTGACGCTACTGTGATGCCAAAAATTTGTGATACTAATTTGTGGACCAAACCGCTGTTACAGTCCATATCCAGGTTTGTTACAGTCCATCTGGTGGTTCCTGGACCAAACCGCTGTTACAGTCCATCTTGTGGTTCCTGAACCAAACCACTGTTAAAGTCCATTTCCAGGTTTGGTACAGTCCATCTGGTGGTTCCTGGACCAAACCGCTGTTACAGTCCATCTGGTGGTTCCTGGACCAAACCGCTGTTACAGTCCATCTCGTGGTTCCTGGACCAAACCGCTGTTACAGTCCATCTCGTGGTTCCTGGACCAAACCGCTGTTACAGTCCATCTCGTGGTTCCTGGACCAAACCGCTGTTACAGTCCATCTCGTGGTTCCTGGACCAAAACACTGTTACAGTCCATCTCGTAGTTCCTGGACCAAAACACTGTTACAGTCCATCTCGTGGTTCCTGGACCAAAACACTGTTACAGTCCATCTCGTGGTTCTTTCTGGTGAAAAAGTCCTGTTAGAGTTCTTTGACCTCTGAAACCTGCTTGGCTTCTTCCACTGTCTCTCTGGCCTTCTTCTCCCTGGTGCCATATTTCAGCAACATCTGAAGAGCCGTCTCCAGAAGCGTCTTTTCTTCTTTTTCTTGGCCTGGCGTTGCTCCTCTGCGACCTTGTCGGCCATTGTCCTGATCTTCTCAGCCAGCAGGTCAGTGCACAAAGTTTTGGCGGCCTTAATCTTCTGCAGCAGGATCTCCCTCTTATACAGCAGGTACTCATTATTATACACTACAGTATTGTTCTTCTCCAGGATATTGTACGTCTGTCGCAGGGTATTGTTCTCTTGCAGCAGAGTATCATTCTCCTTCAGCTGGGAATCGCTTTCAAAAAGCAGGACCTCCTTTTCTTGCAGCAGGGTTTCGTTGTCACGCTGCAGCCGATCGACCTCAAGCTTCAGCTTGGTTCGCTCCTCCACCACCTGCTGGAGTGTCTTTTCCAGAGCTTCGAACTTCTCTGCTGTCTTCTGTCTTTCTTCCTCCAGCAGTTCATTGATCTGCTTCAAATGCTCCAGTCTGGCTCTTTTCCTCTTCAGCTCCTCTTCAATTACTACTAATTCCGGGCATGTCGAAGAATTGTTTTGCTCCAAGATTTCTTGACGTTTCTTCACAATTCCACTGATACAACAGTGCAACAGCATAATTTCATGAGGAATGTTGAGCTGAGGAGCCAGAGTTGGGCCCTGTTCAAAACCTGCTCTGTCTCTTTCCGTCATTCTTCAAATCTTTTTTTTTTTTCTTTTGAAAAACTGAAAGTGTTTGCTTCTGTGCCAACTGGTGCTTCGTCCTTGAAGGTCTTTGGTTCAAATGATTATACTGAACCGACGTGGCTCTTTTCACTGAAAAGGCACAAAGTAATGCTTTCATCTTACGGACATCATATGATCTCATCAACTGTAATCTTGTGATCAAAGGAAATTAGATCAAAGTCAAACTCAGTGATGTCATACCCAGTGTTGGGTTGAGTTTATCTTTTATTAACAGTCAATAATATCAATATATTTTTCTTTGTTAAAGATAAAATGACTCAGGTCCTGTGTATAGGTGCTGCACTGTGTACAGCTCTGGCATTCACAATATTTGTGTTTCTTATACAGAAAGCATGTTTGTCCTTTGATGCCCAGTTCTGTTTTAATAAATGAAAAATACTAGTGAGATATGTGTAATTTGTATAGTTGAATTTCTTTTGAATGTGTGCAGACACATTTTTTTCCTTATGCTTCATTATTATTTCACCGTCACATCAGTAGTGTTGCCACAGTTACCTTGGAAATTAATCTGATTACCGATTACTAGTTACTCCTTTAAAAAGTATCTTGGTTACTTTACTGATGACCTGTTTTTGAAAGTAACTAAGTCAGAATTCAAGTAACTTTTTAGTTACTTTCAGCAGCTGCTGACCACACCCCCTACCGTCTCATCATAAAAAAGGAAACTGGTTTTGCTTAAAACTCTGGAAAAAAGGGGCGGGGCTTCCTGACTATGAATCTTTTAACTTAGGAAAATTACAAAAATAGTGTAACATCTCTGCAGTTGTGTTTAGTGATTGTTTGTTACTTCCTATTCTTTTGTGTCACCTGATTGCACCGTTAGAGCGAGCTGGTCTGTGATTGGCTGAGAGTGGGGAAGGGGGCGGGATCAAGGGGAGTGTACGGTCAGACACTGGAGGCCCGGTTCTGTTTGATAATAAAGCGGCTTTGCAGACGAGAAACTGCTGGACGTTACAACAGTAACACACAGTGACCTGGAGAAGTAACTTTAATCTGATTACTGGTTTAGAAAGAGTAACGTGTCAGATTACAAGTTACTGAAAGAAGTGGTCATATGAGAGGAACACTGCACGTCAGTAAGATAAGGATGGACAGTAGATCCAGACCTAACGCTAAATTTAAAGCCACAAGCAGCCTTGAACAGGTCGTCACTGCTTGCAGGAGAAAGTCAGTCGGCACTTTGTTGTATGGCTGTGATGAAGACGGGGCTCTGAGGCGTTCAAAGTAAAAGCCCCTAATTTTTTCAAAATAATTTTTTGTTAAATCCTTCAAAATGTATATTTGAATCAGAATATTTGAATATTCAGTGGTCATGATTGGAGCGACCCCGACGGGCCTGAGGCCAGAGTGCCATGTGGGGGCGACGGGTTGCCGGGTCAAGAACTCAATTTAGCCTGAGATTGAAATGACAGGACTCGGGTTTCCGGGTGTCACGGCCAAGTGGAGAACAATTCAGGCATTTTATTAGTGTTTCTGAAGGAAATCCTGAAGTGTTCTCAAAAACACATTACTGGGATATTATAGTTGAACCGAGTGTACATTCTTCTTCCACAATACCTCATTGCTCTGCGGTTTGAATTGAAATTTAATTCAATAATTGAGGGAATTAGAAAAAACAAGAATTTCCAGAAATGCTGCCCTCAGACATTTCTTTGTGTTCAGCCTTTACATTTCCTCCAAAGACATTGTTTGCTTGCACTGATGGAAGCAGCCAAAAACCCACAATCGGACAAGAGAAAAAAAGAAAAAAAAAGGAAGAAATTAATTTGAGTATTGGCGCTGTTGCGGGGCTTGGATTAGCATTGTTGGCAAATAAAATGTAATTGGCTGTCAGCGTTGCTGGAAATAATTACAGGATTGAGAAGAGATTCTCATCAAAGCACAAACCAGTCCGCTGCTACATTAGCCCTATAATATGCTCTGAAAAAAAAAGTATTTATGTATTTAAAGACACTCTTTTAAAAGCTCAAAAATCATTAGAATATGATAAGCACAGTTCATCGTATATTTATATTTGTATATGTACATCTGTCTTTATTGAACACATTTTGCTTGCTTTTGGAGAAAACATTTTGAATTATGGACATTTTCAAAAAGGGACAATCGTGGTTTTTTTTCTGCCATTGAGCAGCTCATTAAACAAATACCACAGATGAATATATGTGTGTCATCACAGCATACTGCACATGTACCGTATTTTCCGCACTATAGAGTGCACCTGAATGTACGCCGCACCAAAAAACACCCCAAAAGACAAAAACAACACATATAAGCCGCACTTGACGATAAGCCGCAGGCGTCCACGTTGTAGTCGGGCAAGAATTTCACTGCAGGAACATGGGGATTACTCATAATTTCATCAATTCTCACAAATCTGTCTTTCATAGGGCTGGAAATTCCTGCACGCAGCGCTGTGTTGTTGTGCGCCTAGTGCGCCTGCTGCGAAGCTCGCAGACAGACGGAGAGAGACGCAGGGAGACACAGAGAGACAGACGCAGTATTTTAAAGTATTTGTGTCGATTATTTGCTGATTGTGATTCTGAGAAGGGAGATTCCTCAGCCACGGAGTGCTGCCTGCTAGTTTACGTGATGCACCTGAACGCAACATTCATGCTGCTGGAAACGGCACAAGACGAGCTAACAAAGAGCAGAAATGTCACTTTTAAGGCAAGTTTTGGAGAAGCAGAAGCGCCAAAAACAGCGCGTATCCACATGCGGAAGTAGAATCTGGCGTCATGAAGCCCGTTAACCCGTAAAAATACATACATTCGCCGGATCGTGTTCTAAGCCGCAGGGTCAAAAGGGTTGGGGGGAAAAAGTAGCGTCCGGAAAATACGGTAATAAAGGAGAACTTCAGCTCCTCCTCTTGAACGAAAAGTTACGAACAAATCAAGTCAAAGCCTGACTTTGAGTCTGGCAGCGCCAACGACGCTCTGCCGAGCGTCCGTCTCGTGTCCACATTATAAATCCTGATTGATTTGGTTGCACTCTTGATTTTTTAATTTAAATTTCTTTTTTTTTGAGAGTGGAAGGTTGAAAGAGTCCCACTTTGACCGGCAGTTTCGAAAACTATCGATCTGGGCGGCTCTACGTCAGCCGGACCCGCTGAGCGAGACGCCCGGCCCGACCTCTCTTTGATTCTCTTTCTTCTCCAGTTTTAACATTCAGAGGGTGAAAGCGCTTCGCATTTTAACATCCAAATTCCTCAGCGTCTCTCTGCGAGATGTAAGCCGACTTCGTCCTCGGAGTAAAAGCACAAAAGACAAGGTTTTACTCTAATCAGTTCGGAGGAGGAGGAGGAGGGAGGAGGGGGGGGCGAGTTGTTGCGTCATTGGATTGGGAGTTTGGTCGTATCTCTTGGTATTAACACCACTTTTTTTTTGGGGGGGGGGGAGGGATTGTCAGAAGTGTCTCTCCTCCTCCCCTCCTTTCTTCTCCTTTCATCATGTGGCTGACGGAGGACGTGAAGCTGCTCATTCCCCTTGTTTTACCTTGTTTCTCTTCTCATCCAACTCAGATTTGGATCTCTCTCGCTCTCTCTCCCTCTCTCGCTCTCTCTCTCTTTCTCTCTCTCTTTCTCTCTCTCTCTCTCTCTCTCTCTCTCTCTCTCTCTCTCTCTCGTGGGTTAATTACTGTATACAGCTGCTTCCCCCTCACTCTTGTGTGTTACATAAAGCCGGACTCATTAAAGTGAGGAGCAGGAAGTTGTGCCGTTCTCTTTCTTGTCATGACTTGATTCCCCCTCCGACGGCACGTCGGCAGTGAGGCGAACTCGCGGGCCATTAAACTGCCCGTCAGAAACGCTTCGCGTTGACGCTCAAACGGTCAACGGAGAGTGCAATGGGATGCGGGCGGACGCCTGCTACGACCTACGTTTCAGGACCAACTCGAGGCGGAGGCTTTGCCTGCCGGGACGTCGCCCACCAAACAAGATTTTGTAGACGTTAAAAGAAACCAGAACGAAGTTCTGTCTCAAATTCAAGAGGCGGAGTTGCCTTGTGGCGATCGCCTCGTTTCGATGCTCAATCGAAAGATCAATGATAGCATTAGCATTAGCATGAAACTGAGGGCCAGACGTCGCGCCTGGACTCACACTTCGCTTGTTGACGACATCTAGTTCAAGAGGAGTCGGTCACATGTACACCAGTTTTGAATCTGAAGCCACTTTGTTTCTTTTTGCTCTTCTTTTAGACTGTTTTGAATTAGTTTCCATTCTTCTTCTGGTCGGTGATTTTTATTCCTTGTTTTGTCTATTAATGCTGTTTCTAGTGCCTTTTGGTGTTTTTCAGCTTTGTTTAGTCTTATTTACCTTTTTTCCCATTATGTTTTTAGTCTCTAGTTTCTGTTTAATTTTTTAAAATTTTTTGTCTTTTGCAGCAGTTTTTTATTTTTATTTAATTTTTTGTGGTTATTGTCATTATTTTCTTCTTAGACTTGTGACTTCATTCTCATTTAGTGGTCTTTTTTTGCTTTTTAAAATATCTATTTTGACCTTAATTTTTTTAATCATCTTTAAAATTTCTGTTTCCCCAAATTTTACTTTTTTTTTTAACCTTTTTCTTACAACTTTTAAAAAAACATATTTTTAATTTTATAATTGCTCAGTTTTAGTTTCTTTTCCTTTGAGTATTTCATAGATTAAGTAGATTTCTACTTCATCCCAGTATCAGGCTTTAGTCAATCTTCAGGTGATCAAGATTCATAAATAAGTCAAGAATATTCACAATTTCACAGTTTAATCTGGATTAAATAATCCTCAGTCAAACAGCCAATTCTACACACTTTTTAAAAAAAACATTCACGCAATGACAAGCGTAGTAAAGCATCATTTATTTATTATCATAATTCAGAGTGCAGGATGAACTTGTTTGAGGTCATGAAGCGCTCGATGAAAAGATGATGAAATCTTTCTTAAAAAAATTTCAAAAAATGAAAAATCAGCTCTGTGCTGCAAGCTTTTGGTTCTACTTTTGTCATTTCAGACACAATATTTAACTAATATAAGCAGATGAATGAATAGTTTCGATAGGTTTGGGCTATACGAGATCAGAGGTGGTCCTTGAGTAAATGAAGCTTTTAATGCGCGGCTTCTCGCAGTAAGTAAAGAGATTGAAACGGGGGGGAAATCATGTTTTATACACGTGCCTCTTTACAGAAACAAGCGACGTCTCTCCTCTGCAGTTCATGCTCGGTCTCGACACGCATTTCACTCTCAATACTGCATGAAACCTTTTACTCCCTCCGTCTCTTCCTCTGCCTCTCGAGGCTTGACCTGCTTTCTTGGCCTCTCTCGTCTTCCTCTCCTCCCCCTCTTTGCTTTTCTTCTGTGGAAAAAAAAGGGCCTGCAACAGAAAGAAAGAAAGAGGAGGAGGAGGAGCTGGTTTTATTAATTACCTCATTAATGGAGAAAAGGGAGAGCCGGTTGTGTCAGAATGTGGTGGAGGACGAGGGATGGAGGGGAAATCCAATTCAATACATTCGGTGGGATTCATATCATCAGGGGAGCAGGAAGTGGGGGATTTGGGAGGGAGAAGGGAGGAGGGAGGAGGGAGGAGAGAGGAGGGAGGAGGGAGGAGGTGGGGGGGCTAACCTTGACACAGATATCCTCAGATTAGCTGGATGCTCGGTGTTTATGTGGAGCAGAGTGACGTTCCTTCCGAATGCAGAAACGGAGACGTAGTCCGAGCACAAGCCGGCGGGAGCCGATTGGCCGCCGGAGTCAGACTCCGTCGTCATCTGTTGCCTGGTAGACTAACGGCTGCTCTCTCCTCTCCTCTCCTCTGCTCTCTCCTCATGCTCTCCGCTGATTGGACGGCTGCTCCCGGCTCGCAAAATGCTGATTTTGGAAACAGGTAAGCAGGTCTCCCGGCATCTCTGTGTGTGTGTGTGTGTGTGTGTGTGTGTGTGTGTGTGTTTATACAAACTGCATCAGTAATTAGCTTTTCCAGCACAATACAGCACTACCGAGGAGCTTTGCACTCGCTCTTATCGAACAAGACTTAATAGATGAATGGCTGCTGCTGCTGGCCAACTCATCGTGAGACTTTCAAAAAGCGCAGGTCGTCGGTTCCAGGCCAGACGTTCCTCCGTAGAATGAAGGTGTGATGGAGTCGCCAGGTCCGCGTGTCAATAAGGAATAACCGAGGAGATGCAAGGTGAGCTGTTTTATCAGCTCTGATCACCTGCAGGTTCGTCGTCGCAATCACAGGAGAAAGAATTGTTTACGATGCCTGAGGAGACTTTCAACAACAACAACAAAAACCCGCCTCTTCGTGTCGACAAGGTCAAAATGTCGTGACGACAGACCAGAGCACATGCAGAACTATTGGATTGTACCAAATGTGCAGAAATACACAAAAACAGAAACATTTCATTTGTTGAGACAGCGAAAGCACAAGTAGTCAAATTGATATTAAATGGAATTACCCAACAGCTGAGTTTTAAAACGTTCAACTATACAGTTTATTGTAAAATGTAGCAGCTGTATTTTTTTTAATTAATTGTATAGATGAACTTGAAAGCTTAGTTAAGTAATTATCAGTTTATTTCAATTTCTTTAGCTGCTGGGAATTAAAAAAAACAAACATCCTTAGCAAGAAGATTAGTTTTCACTGCAGCAGTTGGTGGAGACCAAAACTGAGCTAATAGAGCATTCATCCTTAAATTGTCTATACACGCTTCAGCCAAATATTGACCAATAACACTGAAATCCAGTCAATGCAAAACAAAACTTCCCTCAAAATTAACACAGGTATTAATTATATAGACGTACAGAAAACCGCAGAGTAAAATCTTCACGTTCAAAGTGACTCATTTTGCTCTTTAATATAACTGCAGCTAACAACTTTAGAACTTAGAAATTTGTAAATTATAAAAGCGAAATTAATATTCACTGTCGATCGGTGAGCTCGTAAACATGATGAAGCAACCAGAAACTACATTTCCACTCTAGATTTATCTTTTATTTAAACCTGTTTACAGAAAGGAGGTTATACAGTCATCAGTACTTGGTAGAAATGTGTAAAAGTACAGAGTAGCAGCTTAGTATTTTAGCATTTAGTGATGACAAAATACTTGTAAATAAATCATAAAAACCCCCTTTTTTTGTTCCTGTCGATGTAAAATAAATGTAATAAGATTGCCTGAAAATGTGGGACATTTTCCACGCGCTTTTAGAAACGACTCCCCATCTCCTTTCCCGCGAATACCAGAGAGCGTCGAATGTTTTCCAAAGCCCGATCTCTTCCCGATTCAATATTTCTTTACTGATCTGGAACCACGAGCAGGACGGCCGAGCGCAGCGGGTTGCCTAATTTGTGGTGTGAAATCAATGTTCGGGCCTATTTCTGTTCATACGATCTCATTAAGCCTCGGCCTCACTGGGGGAAGTCTCCCTCCATCCTCGGACGGCCGCTCACCTCTCAGCCTCGCTGGGAATCCAAACGCGGCAGATAATCGATGTCACGGAGCCGCGCGTGTGCGTGTGTGTGTGTGTGTATGTGTATGTGTGTGTGTGTGTGTGTGGTTGAACATGGTGCTGGTGTCAAATGACTGACAGCGACGGTGGAGAGTTACAGAGCTGGTGAAGGGGACGAGTCGTTACCTTTTCGGCCGATGCGATGAAAATGAAAGTGGGTTGATGACGCCATTTTTTTTTTTTTCTCGCCTCCGTAAGAAAATGCAAATCGGCTACGGCTCAGCCTCCGTGGCTGGCAGGTCTAATTCGCATGTGAGCGGCGGCGGCGGCGCTCATCAATCTGAGTGGACGGGTACAGATGGCTCGCTGACAGGCAGGAAACTCCATCAGAGCCCCCCAGCCAGCTCCACTAACCCCCCCCACACACCCCCACTGTCAGCTCCCATTTCAAAACTTTTCTCTCTGTAACGCAGACACACACAGGACTCTCCTGAATAATTGAGCGGCACTCAGGTCTGCGTGTTGTGGCCGTCAGGTTTTATTTCCGAGGAGAAACCTGGTTTTCTAATCAGTTTGTTGTGGACAGGTAATATCCAGAAATACTCCAGGTTTTTATCTTCTTGCTGTCCGCTCCCCCCCCCACCCCCCTCTGCACACTGATTTATGAGTTTGTGTGCATAACATTCTTTTTTTTTTTTTTTTATATATATATATTTGTGTTATGTGCCACACCGTTATTGTGGTTTACGTTTTTCCTTTTGGTGATTTACGGCGCCGCGATCCGAGGCGGCGGCGGCGGCGTTGGATTTGAGACTCGGCGAAATAAGTTTGGATGCGGCGGAACCAGATGAATGACTCAGCAGCTTCCTCCGCCTTCCTTCCATCTTCCGCTCCCACTTTATTTGCGAGTCGGTGTTCCCAGTGGGCACAGGGTGGAGCGACGGTGTGGACGTGCTGGACACGCCCACACGGGGGTCACGATTTACGCCCCATTTACACATTTCAATTGAAGACGCGTCAATTTTCGTTCAAAAGACTGCTGTGTTTCCACGGCAACATTTTTTGAAATCGATGCAGTTTTCATGCTGGGCCACTAGCGGGTGCTGTTGCTTGTTTTTGTACTGAAACCTCTACATGTTTTTCTGTATCTTTACGTCCACGTGCATCTATCTCGCCATGTGTTTGTATATTTTTAGGGACCTTTTGTAATTCGTATGCACTGTCGGCGTTTTAGTAACGTTTCTTATTATAGATTTTTTTCACGGACGAAATCGCAAATTTGACCCCCTAAACATGCTCAAAAACTCACCAAATTTGGCAGACTGGTCAAAAGTGTGGCGATTTATATTATCATGTCAAAAAATCCCCACAAAGTCCAAAAATGGCTCTCTAGCGCCACCGAGACACACAATCGCCCACCACGGTCCGTAGGAATGTCGTAGAGAAATGCAATGAATGTGAAATTTGTTCGTCTCGTCGAGACCTACAACTCACGCGCTCTAACTTTTGACCTAACTCCAACAGGAAGTCCCCTATTTGCCTTTCAAAGTAAGATTTTTGCCCAAAAAAGCCCAAATGGCAAATCTAACTTGTTACATTTACTGTATGAGGCAGATGCATCTCTGTTTTTGTTTTTTTTTTTAGTCTGTTTACTGTGAGAAACTTTTCGTTACAATTTGTTGCATAAATAAAGCTTGATTGAACTGCTGCATGTCTTGGTGACACTGACAATAGAATATTGTAAGATTTACAGAAAAAAACATTAGCTTTTTACTGTCTACTATTGGCTGCAGTGTTGTGTCAGGTATTGTTGGGAATCGGAACGTGGTTGCTTTTACTTTTTCCAAAGTAAAGTCACTTAAAAAATGACTTTTCTCTTGTCAACTTAAATAGTCTTAATGTCTTGATACTGTTGCTGTAGCTGTATTTATCACGGCTGAAGTCGCTGAGGTTGCATCAGTTAGTTGGAAGAAAGTGCTCTATGATGTAGATTTTTATTGCTGTTGTTAAAAAAAAAAAGTGGATTTTTTGAGGTGAGAATTAACGGAAAAAATTCAACATCTTATAAAGGGACGATAAATATTTGTTATCTACAGAAACAGGTTAGTATTAATGTTAATTATTGGGAAAACAGTTATTTTTTTCAAAAAAAAATTTTAGCGGTATTTTCATGGTTCACAAAATTCTCCACATAACATTTTGTCTTTGGCATTCATCTGTACGTTGCAATTAAATCTCCACAAAACATCCAAACCTGTATAAATAGTACATAGATGAATGATTGGTCCCTCCACCGTAATATAAAACAGTTTTGTCTGACGCTGAATCTAACTGGAGTTCGTCAGCAGGACAGAGCTGTTCTGTTTTTTTTTCACGAACGATAAAAGTTTACGCTAAATGGGTCACGATCTAACTGACACTCCAGTCTTAAAGTTATTCCGTTGTCCCTGTGAGTGTCGAACGTTCCGTCTCTGTTCGGCTGTGAGTCACGGGTGGTGATGTTGTGTTCCCTCGCCGTGTGATATTTTCCAGGCGTCTCCAACTCACGGTTACAGTTTTCCTCCTTAAACTTTGCGCAGTCCTTCCTTCCACCGCGGGGAAGTCGAAACGGCAAATGTTTGTGCTGACATCCTCGCTTGCCGGTTCTATTTACGGCTCAATTAGCTGGAAGTTTCCTGTGTCTTCCCCCGATCCTTTTTTTTTTTTTTTTTTTTTTCGGTCTCCTTCCTTCTCGCTTTAAGTCTTTCCCACAAAGCCAGCTGCGCGGCGCTCATTATCAGTCATGTGGAAGAAGTTCTGGGGAAGGATTTCTCTGTTGCGCGCCGCATTCATCCGGCTGCTGCCAGAAATCGGCGGCCTGAAGTGATGCAGAGGACCAGCCTCTTGACTCCTGGCGTCACTCGCTGCTGCTTTTCTGTACAGTTTGCTGGAGTGTGTGGGCGGCCGGCTGTGGCCCGGAGGTTTTTCGGGAAGCCCCCCCCCCCCACCACCAACCCCCGAGCGCTACGCGATTGAAAAGATTTCCGTGTGCCAAAAAACACTGAGCCGACGGAAGCAAAAGGAAAATATCTCCCGGCGCTCGCCGCCTCGTGAGCTGATAATGTTTTGACTTTACTCAATCGACTGCGTCAGAACCGGGTCAGGTTTCACTCCGCCGGCTCCGGCGTCGCTCGCAGCGCTCCGGATTTCAGAGTCGACGCCGTTCTCCGACTTTTAGTCTCGCGTCTTCATCCTCGCAACGTCGCGAGGGGGGGGTTTCAACGGAACGTGAGATCACGTTTCAGCGCTGCAGTCAGACAAGTAAGATCTTAAAATAAAAATATTCTCGCATCAGAAAACAGTAAAATAAAAGCCCCGGTGTGGCCAAAACCCGCAAGTTCACCCTCATCCCTGGGTGTTGGTTCTTATCGTGTAACGGCTCAATCATTAACTCCCACACCGTGTCTTCCATCTGCCTACGGGAGAGGTGTTAGAGAACGTACAAGACACATTGAGACCACTTCAGCAGTCCCAGGGCGCTTTACATAATCAATCACGTTCATCAGTACACACACACACACACACACGCACACGCACACGCACACGCACACGCACACACACAAACTGTTCTCAGGCTGTTTGGAGTAACTTGGGGTTATTTAAAGTCTGTTAAAGTCCTAGTGAAATGAAAATTCGACCTCCAAAACACTCAATAGCCGATAAACAGCGGTATTTTCGCTGCGGGGCGGAGCTTCCGACAATAATAGAGTGACATCACTAGTTGTGCACACGCCCAAGTTGTGTTTACATTATGGAGGATCAGAGTTTTGACGACGAAGAGGCTGAATTTAGCGATATTTCATCATCATCATCATTTCAAACCCAGTGATTGATGAAGAAGACACAGAATGTGTCGTTCTGCCATCGGTGACCCCGTTTTGAACATGTTAGAGGAAGCAGAAGACGGTTCTCCTCCATTCGTCCTCGTCTCCTCGCCTCAGCAGCCGCCAGTTTTCACCTTTGAGGCTTTGAGGCTCCTGACTTTTGGCAGAACGACCGGCTTCCTGGATCGAACACGTCGAAGCGTTTTTCCGACTGCGTGGAATCACCGAAGATGAGTCCAGGTATTACTTGATCGTCTACTAGCTGCCTGAGCTAGCGGCTAGCGGCTAGCTGCTCCCGCCACCTGTGCTCCTTTTCTCCTCTCTCGGGTCTCTTCCAGGCTCAATCTTTCATCAAGGCTCATAAAACGCCGACGATAACTTCAAAACACTGTAAAAACTTGGATAATTAAGAGGGAAACAAGCCAATATAAACACAACAGATCGAGATCTGCACATCTTTTGACATCACGCTCACGAAGAAGGATTCCCCCGACTTCCTCGGCTGGAGATTCAAAATTCAAATAACTTTGTTATGCGACAACAGTGGTGGGGCAGAGTCGGAGGAACCTTATAAGTAGTAGCCCAACTATCGTTTTTTGCAAAGTAGTGTTTTACATTTCACTAGGACTTTAAGGACGCGTGAACACATGTTCTCTCCCAGCTCACCCACAGAAAGCCGGACCAGGTATTTCACTCACTCAAGCATCTGCGAACAAACAGGCAGAATGAATAGAGGCTGTTTAAAGCCGATCGCGGTTACCTGCCTCAAAGTTGCCGTTCCCCGATTCCTTCGGTCGAACGGAGAAGCTCACAAGCAAACGACTCGGACAAAGACGTGCCTGTTAGCGGCGGCTCGCTCGTCGACTCGGGTTAATGTCACTTTAATTGGAAGTCAAACCTCTTATAATCCACGTAACGTCTTCCCCTTTTAACCTCGGGTGCACCAGACTAGTGGACAGACAAATCTACCACCTTTGTTTTTTTTGTGTGTCCAGCTTTGATTGCTTGCATGTTTAAACCCAATTCGACCAGTGGGAGGATCCATCTCAAGGGTTTTTGAAGGTTTCTCCAGTGGCCATATTCCAGGCAGGACTCGCTCTCCTGCTTCCTGACGGGAAACATTTCACCGACGTAGACAGTTTCAGACACGTCGCCCCGTTTTTTTTTTTTTTGTTTGTTTTTTTTCAACTTCTCCAGACTGGTGTCACATCACAGCACAAAGTTTCTGTCTTTTTTTTTTTTCCCCGGGAGTTTCCCGGAAACTTCCCGGCTGCTGTTCCCATCTGTATCAAATTTTTTATTTTTTATTTTTTTAAAGCAAACACGGCTCACATGTCATTCCTGAGAAACTGCAGGGTGAGAACATGTGAAGCAGCACCTGTCTCCTTCAAAAAAACACCAGCCTCCCAAAACTGAAGGAACTTTTTTTTTTTTTTTTGTACTCCTGCTGGGCTCGGCGAATATTCCTCCGTCATCAGCTGGAGGAAGAGGAACAAAATGACTGGTGCTCCCATTGAGCCCGTTTGTCATGAAAAGTTCTTCCACAGCTGGATTTTTTCCCTCAGCCCAGTCATTTTCTGCCCCAGTTTAGTTTCTATCTGTTGATTCGTGTTCAACAAACTGTCAAAAACAACAACTTTAGTTTTTTTCACAGTCAAATTTCCATTTTTTTCCCCCTCTCTCTCTCTTCTCCTTCTTCTTCTTTCTTTGACGCGCAATCAAACATCGGATGATTCCACTTTCACTTGAGCACGTTTCACCACGTAACTGTTGAATTTCCAGGTCGTGTGTCACCTTGTTTATTTGATATCGTGTTCAGATGTGCTGAGAAAGTCAACGAGATGTCGGGGCAGCCGAGTTCATTAAAGTTAACTTGAAGCCGTTCCAGCAGGATCTAATCCATTACTTTGAAACTTTGAAAGCCTATCCACTCGTAGTTAGTTGTTTTTTTTGGTTTTTTTGTAGCCATTCATGCTCCCTGGTGAGTGCCTTCCAGCTGGCTCCGGTAATTCATTCAATCTGCTCGGGGAACTGTTGTGCTTGTGGTCAGTACTTCAACATAATTATCAGCTGCTGCGTTGGCTCCAATTAGAGAACAGAAATCACACGCGCCAAATGTCCAAACGACTCAAATGAGGTGGGGTTGGGGGGGGTTGGGGGGGGCCAAAACAAAAAAAAAAATCTCTTTGAGGCTTTTTGTCGTCTTTGGTTTTAATGTTTATCGCAACCAGTAACAATAAAGTCACTGTAAACAAGACGCGTGGGACTCTCTCGGCTTTTCTTTTTTTTTTCCCTTTCTTGTAAGAAATGCCCGCTTTAAATACCGGAGCACCCGTGGAGCCTCGTTGGATGTTGCCATGGAGACGACGTCATCCGAATGCCGAAGTCGAGACTTGGTGAATATTCAGAGCGCCTCGGCCTCCTAATCAGAAACAAACACGGAGCCGGCGCTGCTTAATTCACCCGACGTTTCCCGTTTTCAGCTCCGTCCCGGCGGGGCCCTCGCCGGGCAGGACGAGTTCGCCGCTCCTTGATTGGCTGCCTCTTAACCCCAAAAGCTCTCTGGGACTCGGCGTCGACTTTACACTGTAAAAACCAATTATTGTACACGGTCTCCGATTTCGCTTGGCAATTCTTTCTTTTTCTTCGTGTGTTCTTACCAGGTGGTAAATGCAGAATTTATTCAGTAAAGAAGGCTAATTAGGACTTTGGGAGTCGTTTCTACCTTCAGCCCCGAAGCACAAAAGAGACGAGGGGTTTTTTGCCGGGAGGAGGAGTTTTGGGACCAGAGGAGGCCCCCCCGAGTCCCAGCTGCAGAGGTCTCGGTGTGCGGAGTTCACGAGTCGCGGAGTCGTATTGATCCGATTCGGCGGAGAGGAGCGGACCGATTGAGGGTGGAGAAATCGATGGGGCGTAGTTGTGGAGTCAGTTGTGGCTTCTTCTTCGTCGTGCATTGATTTAGTTTCTCTTCTGAAGGATTTTCTGTGGTTTTTTAATTTTAATTTAATTCACTTTGCTTTGAGCGTACCTCAGAGTTTCTCCCGCCAGTTCAATTTCAAATGATTTAGTCTTTAGGCTTCATTTGTGTTCCACATGTACATATTCGTACGCACGTACAAATATGTATATTATTGCCACTTTGTTCATGTAATAAGTTCATAACTTTGTTTTTTGAAATATTCAAATTCTCAAAGTGGTGGACCTGCGCTCTCACAAAAGCCAGATGTTTATTAATTAATTTATTAACGCTTTTATAATTTTTTTGCTAGTCTTGGCGAGAAACACGCAAAGCTAAAAGGACGTTATAAAAATAGTCTGATTTTAAATATAGTCTGTGTGTCGAGTCGACATTAATTCCGCGGTTTTCCCTGAATAAATATCCAGTACAAGTACAATGCAATTAATTCCAGAAATTTGTGCAATCGATTCGCTTTTTTTTTTTTTATCGATTGACCGTGCGAGTTCTAACACAACCTTAAGAGCACTATTGGGGTGTTTTTCAGGGGTGTTTTTTTGTGCTTGAGGGCCCCAACGACCCCGAAAAGCCACCAGACCTGCCGCCCACAGTCATGCATTTCACAGACGTTCCTCATAACTCACACTCGTCCGCGGTATTACAGCGAAGCTGACGGGTATTGATCGGCTGTCCACTTGCCTGATAACACTTGGTTGCCGCGGGGGGAAAAGTGCTTTCGCACTGCGCGACAAACAATCGTGTTATTTTAACTCCTCGACGGACGACGGGAGAGACGGCTCTCATAAAGTGGCTGTCGGACCGCGTGGGATCGGCTCGACGCCGTCGGAGGGTGTGATTGTGCTGCGACACGAATGGAGAGAGAGATGTGAACGCATGTCATCAACTTGGGGTTGTTTCATTTTTTTTTTCTTCCGTTAATTAAAAGAGGTTGAAAAACGTGGCGCGGGTTTCGACACGTGGCGGAAAGCGTTACGTGCAAATGTTTGTTTTTCACTGGACGGTTCCGGGGAGGTCAGTCAGCGATTGCCGAGGCTTTTTCCTTGTGCCAATTTGAGCAGTTTTATAGAAGACAGGGTGTGAAGGAAACCTCTGTGTGCTCCAGCCAGGGACTCCAACCCGCAACCTTCTTTTGTCTGCGACAATTTGATTCACAATCGTGTCTACGCAATGTAATATTTACAGTCTTGATGTAATTTAAAGCCGCACTCGTCTCAAAGAGGTTCAACTTTATTTCCTTCAATTAGTTTGTCATTTGGATCCTCTTGAGAAAACTTTTTGTTTTTTGTTTTTTTACAATTTGTGAAATTTCTATAGCTGCCAATCTTTTGCATTTAATTAATTGGAGTGAAGTTCTTCTTTTATTTTATGTATTTCTGTTTTTTCTCATGTGTATTCAATGATTCATCAACACTGATACTTGGCACAGGACAGCAAGTGATAGAAGAAACACAAGCGAATGAGAGGTTTACTACAAAATATGAAATATCTGAATATGGGTTTGAACTGAACTACCACAGACGAGTAGACGTCAAAAATGAACTAAAAAAAAAAATACCTGGATGGATAAAATAAGACGGAAAATTCTGAACTCCAACTTCTATTTAAGAGATTCAAACTCCAGCTCAGGTTCTTAGGCTATTTCAATTAATGAGTTAAGCTCCCTTAAAATATCAAGTTTAATGGTTCCCTAGTTAAAAAGTGTCCGTCTTCAGTCAGAAGATAAGAATGTTTAACAGGTTCGTTCAGGCGAGGCAAGTATAGTTTTACAGCAACGTTTAGATCCAGAGTAATTCACAGTGCTTTACAAAGCGTTCAGCCATCAATACGGCCGTAAAGAGGAGAAATGCATTAAAACGAAACAAATAAAATAGCGAGGAGGAGACGCATAAAAGGGAGAATAAATGAAGTAAAAGTTTCATTAAAATAAAGGGAATGGAAGAAGCAAAAGTTATTGGATATAATGAAAAAATTATATTTTCCTGAGATGTTCAGGAACATTGTGCTTCACCTTGTTTGCTTTTGAAAAATTATCTCCGAGGGCCCTGAGGGCATCTTGAAGTTTCATATTGTACACATAAATCTGGGCTATATTTAAGCCCGAGACCATTCAGAGCTTTACAGCTTCAGATTAAATGTTTACGCTGACGAAAACCTACAAAGAAGCAGGAAGACGATCCAAACTCCACACAGAAAAGGATGAAAAACGTCCAGGTCCCAGACCTCAATAAATCAGATTTTTAATTTTAATGTCAGGATTTTCTGAATATTAACAGCGAAACATAAATCCAACGGCGGCGAGACAGGCGCCGATTCTCGATATGAAAATGTCAGAGATTATCAATTGTGGTCTTCGTGTGAAGCTGTGTGACGACGGTAATAACGGAGGAGCACCGTGAAAAATGTCAAACATTAAGTGCTTTTTTTTTCTCCACGGTTTTCATGCGACGCGACGCGGGTTCAGAGATGACGTGCCTTCCCGAGAAGACAGACGGCCTCACGTGGAGGCGTCGGAGGAGTCATTATGAGTGAAAAAGGAAAAACTGCGCGGAAGATTATGAGAGCACAAATGTGTTTTCAGTGGAGATAAGTCACCCCCACTGCCCCCAGTGGACCCATGTGGCTGTAACATACACCTTAAACACCTTTCTCTTATCTCGGAGGTGTGCTTTGTGAAAACATCACCGCTCCATAATCTGTGTGCGACGTGGCCTCGGTGGCGCGATTTACAGGAACCGCTCATCACATATTGCTTTTGATGAAATTTCTCTTTTCTTTGTGGAAAGTTTTTTATTTTTTTGTGTCGGGACAAATTCTCGGCGATTCCTTCTGGAATAAGCTCCATTTACTGTATTTCAGTAAATGGAGTTACTGTATTTCATTATACTGTGTCAAATCTATATTTTTATTCAAATGTTCACAGATTGAATATTTGTTGGGCGATCGGGTGATGTCACAGTATGTCGTCTGGCTCTTTCAGTCCTACATCGTGATCGTTTGTTAATAAAATTTGCATGACCCCCCAAAAAAACCCAACAAGTTGGACTGGACTTCAAAACAATGTAGTACATATGCCAGGCCTTTAGGTGGCGCTGTAACGCTGCCACAGAAACGCACTAGAAACGTAGAAGACGACACGGCGAAGACTCCTGCTCGTCCTCGTGTTCGGTTAAAGCCAACGTATCGCCTTGTTAAAAGCCGAGTAGCGGCAGTAGCTTGTGCGGCACGACCGTGAGCATGTCGTCCGCCATTGTTGTTGTTGTTTGACATTGCGGAGGGTCGCGAGGTTATCGGGTCGCGAGGTTATCGGGTCGCGAGGTTATCGGGCCGAGAGGCGGGGAACTGGCATCTTCTGCGTCTTGCACATCCACGCCGCAAAGTCGAGGCGGCGTTTTAAAATTTCCCATTAAAAAAACCCAACCTTTTTTGTCTTTTTTTTTTTTTTTATTAAAACAAATGACATTTTTAAATACATTACAGTCATTCCAATGTACTTTTATAGAGAAAATAGAAAAGCCCAACATATCCACATGAGCAAGCAGGTGTGTTTGCAACTGTGGAAAGGAAAAACTCCACACAGGGAGAAACTTTGTAGAAACCAGAGTCAGAGGTGGAGGAATTCTGCGGACCAGTTAGGGTGAAAGGATAGGGGAGAGGAGAGACAGAGAGATAGACTGGGTGGGGAGATACATGCAATACCCTTGTTAGTGCTACATACATTTTTCTTTTTTTCTTTTTTATCTCTCATTATAATACAATAATCACAGTGATCCAAATATTTTCCAACTGCCATGAGATTAAGCCAGCCTGAGCAACATCAGAGCAAAAACCAAAATAATCACAACAATGATAGCAAAGACTAAAACAAAAGGACATAAAACAAAGAACAAAAACAAACAAACCAAAAAACAACAAAGAAAAAAACAAAACAAAACCAACAACAACAACATGATTTTGGTAATTGACAGAACAATAGCAGAAAATAAGAAAACATTTTAATAAGAAAAAAACTTTTTTGTCTTGACGCGGTTACGTGAGACGGCGTTCTTGTGTAAGTGAAAAGAGATAAGGCTGCCTAAGTAACAGTAACGACCTAAATAACTGTTAACGTGTCTGTGGATCAGGCGTAAACAAACACGTCTTTTATCGTAAATACATGGGAAGTCAAGCTTAAACAACAATGTGTAATAATAACGTGGAGGCGAGGCGGCGGAGGAAACGTTTCACCACACTGGACAGCAGCGGAATTTTCAGCCTCGTCGACGACTTCCTCCCTCCCGTGCTTCGTTACGCTGTGGAATGGAACATTAAGGAATAATTCAATAGCACCATATTGATCTCTTTGACGTATACACCCATCACAGATATAAGTAACATACAGGCGGCTGTTATGGCTCATTAGAGGTCCGATTGTCGCCGTCCTGTTCCTGTTTTTAAACGTGCAAACTTTCAGTAACGCTTTTTTTTTTTTTATTGATGCGTATACAAGAATATCAAAGGCGTTCAAATATACCAAGGCACATTAGTGTCAGCCTTAAGTGCTTGTATACACCATTTAATTCACATTTTTATAATTTTTGAGAACAAACAATTACAAAAGAAGACAACTCAATATGAGAGAAAAAAAATACTTAAACACAGTCTGTACAGAATAATAAGCATAATAACTTAAACATTATAAATAAAATTGATGTCAAAATAATAGTAATAAAAATAAATAAACAGAAACAAGCAAATATAAAGGAGGGAAAGTGGCGATGTTTATGTTGTCACAGAGATATCAATAAACGGTTGCCATTTATTATAGAATGTTTTCAAGTTTCCCTTTCTTGAGTATCTAATTTTCCCCACTTTTAAAAAGGACATAACCTCCCGAATCCATTGCATTTGTGAAGGGGCTGTTGTGGATTTCCAGGAGGAGCAGGTGGCGTCCGGCAATTACGGGGGTAAAAGATACTACATCCAGTTCTTTAGGACAGTGTTTTTCAACCTTCTCTGAGCCAAGGCACACTTTTTTCTTTGGAGAAATCTGGAGGCACACCAACACCCAAAAATGTGAACATTTTAAACTCTGTAGCCTCTGTTAACAATATAAAGTCATTCTCATCAAAGTTTTATCAACAGGAATCAAATAAATACAGAAAAAAAGTATTTCCCAATTTCTTTTTTAAAATTTTGACTCCCTCAGTGTGAAACCTGGACCTGATGGATGAAGAGCTGAGATCCTGGTTCACATTCTTCCTTTTCAAAAACTTCTCCATCACTGTCACTGACACAGTACTTTGATACAAGATGGTAGCAGGAGGTGGAGATTAACCACACTGACGTCTGTCACTTTCCATTTCACCGGCAAAGTTCTGTGCTGCCATCTATTGGCGAAGAGTATTTATACAGGATTACTCTGCAACACACTGTGAGAGCAAATGTATTTTTAGAAAAAAATGTGAAATTGGATAATTTCCCACGGCACACCTGACTAGATCTCGCGGAAACACCAGTGAAAAACACTGCTTTAGCGGAGTATCCAGTACACTCTTTCGGAACACCAATGTGAAGTGAAGCGGGAATAGTCCTCGCTGAGAAGCTTGGACAAAAACTTCCAGTCCCTCTGGTCGAATCTGTCGCTCCGCCGACACCAGGAAAGTGTGTCCCGAAAGCCCCCCGGAGGCGAAAAGAAGCAAAAAAAATACCGCAGAGTAGTTTGAGAGTTTTAAGGAGCGTTGGTGTTTACAAACGACTCCTTTCAACCTTCGAGCGCAAGTTGGAAGAGCGGCTTTTGGTTTGCGATGGTTATTTCGAGGGCGGCAACAATAGGTAAATCCTCCCAAAGCAGACTGTGACACAGTATTTACTCTCTAAAGCTGCAGGCACTTTTCTGTCTCTTTTCTATTACGTCCCCGACGTCTCCGAGGATCATCCTCCTCGCCGCGAACGCGGGAAGCTTCGGCGCGCACACGACATGCAGAGCAGCCCCTTTTTTTTTTTTTTTTTTTAATAGAGCTTCACTGAGCCTCCCGAGTTACGGCGGGCCGTCGCAGCCGTCCTCCGGCGTCTCTGACAACAAGATCAATAACAGCGGGCCGATGTCGCCCAGGATGCCATTTCGCTTCTAACCGGTGACATAAAAGAGGCCCCAGGCTGCCGTATCGGTCCAGACGCCCCCGCTGCTCATGGGCTCGGCTTGTTTCCACGCGAGTCCCCGCTGGGAAATCACCTTTCAGTGGGAAGGAAGAAAAAAAAACGAGACGCTCATCTCCTGTGAAAATATATATATTTATATATATGTGTGTGCGGCGTGAGGTAATGAAGAGGTTGCATATGCGCGGTGGCATTTCCCAGTGCCGCGTGCAGACCTTCAGTACAAAGTAAGATCTACTCCCCGGTGTCACAGCTTTGATAGAGATGAATGGAGTCATTGTGGCTGTAATAAGACGCAGGCGTCGCGTGTTGACATTTGCCGTTACGACGCCAGCGTCGCATCCGGCGAGCTCTCACTAGCACACAATGACAAAGAGACTTGGGAGTTGCAGAATGTGGATTTTTTTTTTTTTTTTTTTATATATAAATCTGCCCGCTCCATCAGGCAACACAGCTGAGGGTTTTTCCCAGCGAGGAGGAAGGAGGAGGATGTTGTCGGTCCTTCAGCTTCGTCTCACAACACCAGAGCCCCTCATGGAGTCGCTCGCTTTATCGCACGCGAACGAGCTCCATTCAGCTTTCAAGGCTGAGCCGAGGTTTTCTTCTAATTTCACGACGCGTCTGTTTGCTGGAGGAATAGCGTGTTAAATACTCTTGTTTATTTATAACAGAAACTGACGTGAGCAGTTAATGGCAGTTTAGCCAACGCTTTACGAAAATGGTTGAAGACCAGAGAAGACAGAAGCTCCTGTCGTCCACATTGTCGGGTGTGATAGAATCTAAAAGTGCAGCATTGTGAAAATATATTAAGGAAAAGTGAAGACGAGCATTGATGCATGCATTGAAATAATTGCGACTTTTGAAGAAGAAAAAAAGATTATTTCTATTGCAGAAAACTGGAAATAGGAATTCGGTTGAGAAGAGTTAACGACACTTGGAGAATTGTATATATCGTTTATGTGAAATAGTTTAAATGTCGTGCAGCCGAGGAGCATTAGCTTCCTGAGGTAATGCTGCTGTTCAAAAATGGAAGACTAACATCCGTCATATAGAGCATCTTCCTCCAGTTTAATCTAATGTGACATTATAACTTCAATAACTTACTGCTAAATGTTTGTGCTACGATCTGAAGTGTCGTCCATCGCCTGCGTCACGAAACAGCGGAACTGCTTCTACAGTCAGAGATCAGTGCACTTCTAGGTTTTTTATCGCTTTTGTTTTATTTTTTTTAAATTGACATTGGCAATGACACCTTTATCAAAGTGGAGGTATTGAACTCTTCTTCTTCTTCTTCTTCTTCATCTTCATCTTCATCTTCATCTTCATCTTCTTCTTCGTCTTCATTTTCTTTTTCTTCTTCATCTTCATCTTCTTATTCGTCTTCATCTTCTCTGTCTTCTTCGTCTTCGTCTTCTTCTTCATCTTTTTTGTCTTCTTCGTCTTCTTCTTCTTCTTCATCTTTTTTGTCTTCTTCGTCTTCTTCTTCTTCTTCTTCTTCATCTTTTTTGTCTTCTTCGTCTTCTTCTTCTTCTTCTTCTTCTTCTTAATCTTCATCTTCTTCGTGTTCTTCTTCTTCATCTTCTTTGTCGTCTTCGTCTTCATCTTCTTTATCTTCTTCTTCATCTTCATCGTCTTCATCTTCATCTTCGTCTTTTTCGTCTTCTTCTTCTTCTTCTTCGTCTTCTTCTTCTTCATCTTCATCGTCTTCATCTTCATCTTCGTCTTTTTCGTCTTCTTCTTCTTCTTCTTCTTCTTCTTCTTCTTCTTCTTCTTCTTCTTCTTCTTCTTCTTCTTCTTCTTCTTCTTCTTCTTCTTCTTCAGAATATAAATATAATTTGTATCATTTCATTAGATTTTTTCCCTGATATTTAAATACCAAAATTTACCAGCGTTTTTTTTTTTTTTTTTTTTTAACCCTTCACTGCCTGTTTTAAGAAGGAACTGTAATCGATCAGCTTTGTTCAACAGTACAAAGAAAATCTGCATTCAGCGTTATTACCTGACGTAGACAATGGCCTTGGCCTGACCTTGATTTCTTGAGCGTGAAAAGGGGAAATTCGTGTGAAAGACGTCAGCCAGTCGGTGTGAAAATGGAAGAGAGTGTATGTCATCGTCTGCTTTGGAGTCAGAAATCTAATTTGCCATGAACTGCAGTGGGTTGTCAGGATTCTACAACCCCGTGTGCAATAATTGTATAATGACAAAACATTATGTAATGAAATAACCCGTGAGTCAGCTCTGTTCCCCTATGGAGCTTAAAACAAGAAATGAAATGGGGCAAAAAAACCAAGAGAAATGATAAAAAGAAAAGACTGTTTTATTGCGTCCAAGGTCAAGAGAACAATTCCATGTTGAAATAATACATCATGCGGTCGATCCGGAGGGACACCAGGCTTCATTCATGTCTCACCTTGAAAAGCTGAGATTTGTTTTATCGGCAGTCCTGCAGCTCCATGATATTTAAACAGTCCCAATGCTTTTCTTTCTTTTTTTTTTTTTTTTTTTTTTTATCAGCAGTGACGGGCGTCCCTGAGGACGACTGGTTGTTTCAAATGTGACGCCATTAATTCAAGTGCACAGCTCTTTTGATAACCTCCATCTTCATAACCTCCATCAATTTCAGACTTTTTTTTTTTTTTTTTTTGCAGGAGAACATTTTGAAAGTTTTCCCTCCCCTCAGTGTGACTCAGACCGACTCTGAAGATTTTACTCTGTGTTTATTTTTATTTTTTCCGCGTTGCAGGTCTCGTGAAGCTGGGCGTCCACTGTGTCACGTGTCAGAAAGTCGCCATTAAGATTGTGAACAGAGAAAAGCTCAGCGAGTCTGTCCTCATGAAGGTAAGACGGATCTTTTCTTATATATATATATATATATATTCATACTGTACGTGTAGAGGACACCGAATGAAGGAGATCGGACCCCCAGAGTCTTGATGGGCAAACTTCTTGATCAGACTGTGACACATTTGTCATTCGGAGGTCGGTGTTCATTTCATACGCACGGTAAATCACTCTCTACTAACTCTAAGTCTAACTCTCCACTGCAAGAGGTGAGCGATTCATTTTCACCGATGGGTTCATGAAACACGGAGATGGCGGCTCAATATGCTTCGTAAAAAGCATTTTTCTTGATTATTTTGGCAGAAATAAAACCTGCTTTGCTTTACTGATCCCCTTGGAAGAAGTTATTCCTTTAGACTGCAGCCGCCCTGCTCCTATGTTTTATTGCACATTTTGTCTGATATTGGTGAGACGACATAGCAACACGACGACCATGAGGACCCCCAGTGAGCCAAATCATTAGAACCCCCATTAAGCGTGGATTCAACAGGTTGTTTAAAACGTCCTGCGTGGATTTTGACCCATGTTGACGATCCAGCGTTACGCGTTAGCAACACAACAGTATGAATGTTGTCTTCCTCTACGATCTAAAGAGGCTCTTTTGGTGTCAAATCCAGTGACTATGGAACCTTTGAGTTCTAAACGGACAAGATCTGGATATTTTCTCTTTTTCTCAACGTTTCTTTTTTATTATTATTATTATTATTTCTGAAGACGATTGTGCATGAAAATCCCAGTGAACAAGCACTTTCTGAATAAATTGCAGTCGCGTGTTTGGCAGGGAAATGTGTTACGCGTTCAACTAATATGACAGTAAAGAATTAATGAGTTAATTTTTGCTCCGTTTTACAGTTTCCATACTTTAGTTTTTTTTCATTTGTTACTTTTTATTTATTATTTGTTTGAGTAGCATGTCAACAAAACACAAGCCGCAAAAGAAATGAAAAGAAAAGGACTAGTAAGTTAATTCTCAAAAGGAGCAGGTAGAAGTTCACTAAACTTTCAAAACTTTCAAAAATCCCCCCGTCGTCATCCGTTATACAATGTAGTGCACGTCATAGACATCTGATTTATGGTCGTACAAAGTAAAAATAAACATAAATTATGTAGAACTGATGTGATAGCTTGCACTGAGATTTCAAACTGAATATATTCAGTTTTTTTTTTTTTTTTTTTTTTCTCCACCCTAAAAACGTCTTTAACCTGGCCTGGAATCGAACTGGAGGTTTTCTCACCGTGAGCCGGCGTGCTCACCACGACACCACCACACGTTTTCATTTCCATCTCATTCATACATTTTCCAATTATTCTCTGCTACTGTACATCATCAGATGTGCAGCATTTTATTATTACAGTGGTAATAAAGTGAAATTGAATACATTGTTTTTTGTAAAGACGACCAAAGTGCTGTTACTGTAAAAATACAGTCTGAGGTAAATGAGGGCGTTCGGGGATGAAGGAGGGTTTTCGCCTCACAGGGAATGAGAGGATAACGAAAGGATCATCTGTGATTTACATTGAAAGTGAAGGGAAGTTAATTCTGTCACAGGAGAGACTGAGAGTAATTTCTGATTTATAAAAACATGAATAGACAAACGTTCCAAAGTTATATGCTCTCTCTCTCTCTCTCTCTCTCTCTCTCTCTCTCTCTCTCTCTCTCTCTCTCTCTCTCTCTCTCTCTCTCTCTCTCTCTCTCTCTCTCTCTCTCTCTCATTCCGTATCTTTTATTCAAAGCACAAACCACCCGAGATACATTTTCTTATTTTCTGAGGGAGTGCTTGACAAACAAGTTCTTAAAGGATAAAGCTGAAGGTGTTTGTTTTTGTTGGTTTTATCGACTGCAAATCCCATGAAAAGAGCAAAACAAGTGTTTCAGTAGATCTCGCAGTGTTTTCTGATCCATCCCGCCACAAACTTCTTTTTTCTAATTCACTGAAGATTTGATTTTTTTAAGAAAAATACAAAAAGAAAAAAATAAAGAGAAAAAAGATTTGAACCAACAGCTGGAAATTCAAAAAGGAGAAGATTGAGAGTTTGTTGGGGACGATTTTCAACAGTGGATTAATCCACATTTGTTGGTCTGGTGGGCATTTAGGACGGCTGTGTGTGTGTGTGTGTGTGTGCGTGTGTGTGCGTGAACACATTGTCGAAACTGCTGCAATTACTCAATTTTAGTAAATCAACATTTCAATTATCCAGTGAACATTTTTCGAAAGCCAAGTTTTTTTGTTTAGTTTTTTTTTTCTCACTCATAAATAATATAAAATCAAAAACTGCCACTGTCCTCTCCTCAGCCGAGCGAAACCTCCGGACATCCAGTCCATACGTGGGCGTTACAATATATTTCCATATTGACATTTACACATGTTCCCTCCAGTTAAAGTTGAATGTTCGTCTAAATGGCAGACCCTGGACACTTTCACCCTCGTTGTATTAAAATCTTTTCTTTTGACTCACAATATTTCATAGTAGATCTCCAAACAAGCTAAATACAAATTCTCATAATCTACGAATGTGAGAATGAGAAATGGAAAACAATCAAAATATTGTGGGGAAGTTCAATAAAAATGATGAAACAATTGATCAGATCTCACTTGCAGTCATTAAGCAGAAGCGAACCGAATGTTGTGTTTTAATGAGATAAGGTTTGAAATGTAAAAAACTGGAAAAAAAGAAAAGAATATAATAAAATTGCAAAGTGCAAAAAAAACTGAGTTTGACTTTGAACGACATCAAAACATTTTCTTAACTTGCTGTATCTTCCCGTGCGGCTTTGCGTTTAGCATGAAAACACCGGTTCCCTGACAGGAATCTGTAAATTACAAGTTTCAACAAATTATCTCCCAGTGAAATGAATTAAATATTAATTTTATTTCTGCGTGAAACAACACCGAACACCCCTTCCTCATATTCCTCCTCAATAGATTGTGAAGCTCAGAGACTGTTTGTGGGTTTCCTCCCTCAGACTCGCTTGCTCTTCTTCTCCAGAGCTGTTATTTGCGCTCGTTTCTCTCTCTCTCTCTCTCTCTTTCTCTCTCTCTCTCTCTCTCTCTCTCTCTCTCTCTCTCTCTCTCTCCACACACCCACCTGGGGAAGGAAATGGAGCAGAATGCGGCTGCGGGTCCCAATTTCAGCTGTCACCGTTTCACCCACGCTCGCGGAGGCCGAGCAACAGTTGAGAGCAGAAAAGCAGGTGTTGGGACTCGCAGCCCTCCCGCTCTTTGTCGCTCTTATTATCACCGCCGCCGCCGCCGCTCCAGCCGGCGCCCACGCCTTCAGCAAACCTGCTGGACGAGGCTGAATGAGTAAACAATGTACAGTCCAAAAACGTCCTCCCGAAACGAGGTCGATTCATATTCTCCTGTCAGTGGGGTTTTCGTGCTCTTTTGTTTTCCACGGGAGGTCGTTTGCTCCGTCTTGACGTGACGGAATCAAAGGCTTGTTTGGATCGCCGGAATTACAGACGCCACGTTTTGTCAGTGAAATGCCGGGTTTTCGCCAAGTCGACCCGCTTTTAGTTCCCAGAGCCTTTTGTTTCGTGTTGCAACAGAAAGAAATGCGTGCAGATTAGCTTTCATTGTTCACTGCAGTAAATATTGTCACGCTGTCCGTGTTAAGGTGATGGAGAAATAGAAACTTTGTTGTATTTAGGATCCATTAAACATCAGCAAATGTTTATTTAATCGGAAAGAGGTGATTAAAAAAAATACAAAATCTGACACGATAACAAGCAACTCACAGTTTGTCAGTAAAGTAGTTTACAATTAATCTCCTTTTGAATTGACATTTCTGCTGTAAAATCAGCACTTTTCAACTTAACTATAACTATAGTTATTAAATTTGACATTTCTCGCCAATTTAGCCAAACAAACAACAACAACAAAAGAGAGTTGCATAATATGTAACTAAATGTTGGTGTTATGCACTCAGATGGCTGCTGCTTAGTCCCAGTCTGCATTTAAATTGAAAATATAACGCATTAGACACTATAGAGCTATTGACAGTCATACATAATGCAGATTTTCATAAATGAGTCCCATCCAAGCGATTTTTTTAAAGCTACAAATTGAGCCTTTTATGTGTTTTTTTGGTCGGTTTTAAACTTCCCAACTGATTTGATGACATTTGAATGACTTATAATGTTATTAGCTTATAATAATAAGCCCATTTAATTTCTTTCCACAGAGACATTTGGGTTTAAATGTAAAATTTCACACGTAAAAAAGGGTTTTTAACAGGTTAAGTAGATATAACTCTCGATATGCAGGTATTTAAATGTGAATTTAAATCTTTTCACATGTGAGCCATGTTGACTATAATGTCAAAATGTTTCACCGTCAATTCATTTAGTTCTGTAGGAGCATTGTAGTCTAACTCAGTGTTTTTCAACCACTGTGCCACGACACACTGGTGTTTCCACGAGATATAGTCAGGTGTGCCGTGGGAAATTATCCAATTTTATTCCATTTTTTTCTTAAAATCATTTGCTCTCACAGCCGCTGTCAGCTGTGAGAGCAGTGTGTTGAAGAGTAATCCTGTATAAATACTCTTCGCCAATAGATGGCAGCACAGAACTTTGCAGGTGAAATCGAAACTGACAGACGTCAGTCTGGTGAATCTCCACCTCCTGCTACCATCTTGTATCAAAGTACTGAGTCAGTGACAGTGATGGAGAAGTTTTTGAAAAGGAAGAATGTGAACCAGGATCTCAGCTCTTCATCCATCAGGTCCAGGTTTCACACTGAGGGAGTCACAATAAAAAAAAGAAATTGGGAAATGCTTTTTTTTCTGTATTTATTTGATTCCTGTTGATAAAGCATTGATGAGAATGACTTTATATTGTTAATAGAGGCTACAGAGTTTCACATTTTAACATTTTCGGGTGGTGGTGGTGTGGTTCCAGATTTTTCCAAAGAAAAAAGTGTGCCTTGGCTCAAAAAAGGTTGAAAAACACTGGCCTAGCATAGTGACATACTGACATACTTTGAAATACACTTTTTCTGCAGGTTTCTGCTTTGTCAGTTTTGTATTTGTTTGAACGACGCCATTTCAAACAAGATCCAACCAAACACACAGATGTTAAGTTGTGGGGTTGTGAAATTGTATGATTCCCAACCCGCCGCCGGGGTCTCTCTGGCCGGCGTTCAACCGCCACTGAAGTCGCCACGTCAACAGAGAGGGGATTTATTGGGCTCTCCGTTGCCACATAGTGCACGGCTTTACCCGCCGCCGCCGCTGGCCCTTGAGGGGCCACGCGGCTTTATTTATCAGCAGCCGTGACATTTAGAAAGTTTGCGTCAGCGCTGGACGCCTGCTGTTATTGTACCTTTTTGAAGAGGGTCAGCACTGAATGGCAGGAAACGGTTCAGCACCTGCGATCGGCTCCGTTGCAGTGGAATCACAAAAAAAGATGTTTTAAACACAACGTGACGCAAGAGTGCACAGGAAACACGCGTGATATCTACAGCGCCAATAATCCTATGGTCTATACGACAGGAACGGCTGATTTCATGATCGAAGTAGTGATTATGTAAGTAACACAGGTCGATATATGAAACGGAATCACAAATTGGATAATAAAAAATCCACTTTATAAGCAAATTAATGACATTAATGGGCGTCGGGGATAACTAGTCATAAAAGCTGGGTACATATTTAAGACACGTCAGTTTTTAAAGAAACCTGTGAAAATTCAATAAAACAACAATTCCAGGAAATGTCCCTTCTCTGTTTTTTGTTCTTTTTTTTTCATAACCTGTAAATTATAAGACATCTTTGAGTATGGAAGTATTGATTTGAGAACCTACATTCTAGTATTTTCTCTCTCTCCCCCCCCCCCTCTCTCTCCCTCTCTATTTAATAGTGTTTATTACTGTCAGGAAGAGACATTTTTCAAAAAGACAGGCTCATTACAGCTGCTTTCTTGACGCAGGCAGGCCCAGTGTGAGTGTGTGAGTCACTGGAGGTGTGACAGGAAGACTGGACCCGCGGTAACAATCAGCAGGAGCAAAATTTCTGATTAAAATAAATAAATAAATTAATAAACAACCCCTGTGGGTCACACCTCTTCTCTCTCTCTCTCTCCCCTCTCGTCATGTGTGATTTCATACATGTCGGTGGAGGCCGTGTTACAGTGTGAGTCCTCTCGGTCTTTACTTGCCCCTGATAAGAACCTTCCTTTCATCCTAATGAGTAGAGAGACAGAACACTCCTCCCCCCCACCCCCCCTCGTCTGACCGCTTCTCTCTTCACTTGACGCTGGCGGCTAATTGGCTGTTAACACTGATGCGACACCGAGGTTGGATGTCGAGTGCTGCTGACGTTCGGCGAATCCCGGAGAGATTGTCTTGGAGAGGAATCTTCACAACAGCGAGGGAACGTCAGCGGGTCGGGAGATTCTGCGCCTCGTCGTGTCCCAGGTTCCCCCGGTTGCATGTCGACCGGCGTTGAATTCTGATTCTTAAAACACACCCGTCGGCTTAAAGAACGAGTTTATCTTCTGTGGGTTTGTGAATCATGACGGGGGCGTCTGTTTGGAGCGTATTTGTTCCTCCTATTATCGCCGGTACGACGGAGAGAGTCGGAACAGAGCGTCGCGGATCCAGACTGGGCCTTTTTGACCGGAGCTTGCATGTTCTTCTTGTGCGTTTTCACCAGTTTCTTCACAAAAACAATGGGTTCCAGCTTGTTCGGTACCCTTGAGTCGGTGCGATTTTGTGAGACAAGACGAACCCGAACCCATAGATTAGGTGTTTATTTAGGATTGCCGAATGAGAGTCAGACCGCCGCTCTGAATAGAAACCCAACCTGCCGTATCTCTTCCATTGGCCTCAGTTCATAAAGACGACAGCCGCCAGAATAATCTGTTGTTATTCAGATCAGAGTTTACGACTCCTCTCGGTGTCGAAGCACGATGATCTACTCGCGGCGTCTCAGGGCGAGACCACCTTGAAGTGGAAATATCCCTTATCGGTGACCGTCTGTCGGTTAGCTTTCGCCCGGTGATGGACTGCCGACTCGCCCCAGACGGCACTCCGCCTTTGTTTTACCGTTGGCGGGACGTGAATCGGATGATGGACGGACATGAAGGGTATGCTTGGGCGAAAAAAAAACGAAAACCGTGTTCAGGAGATCGTCCTTCGTGTTTCTTTCTGCCGTGAAGGTCGGGAGTCCATCCATCTCCTAAATACCTTCAGGACGCGGAATGGGAAACACCTGCGGCTTTCCGAGAGAGTGGCTGGACGTCGCTCCCGGATCTGGAGTCAGTTTCACATCAGCGGAACCAGCATCACTTTCAGACCTCAGCCATTCCTCTTGCAAGAGCCGCTTTTGCTCCGGAGACACTGAAAACACTCCCTGTTTATACCTCAGCGTTTGATTATCTTCTTCTTATTTAATTGAGTTCTAAGAAACCTTGTTGTTTTGAACAAATGACCGGGGTTTTGTAATTCCTCTGCCGTGGTTTCGAAGCCTCTTTGTTTCATCAAATTCCCGAAGCGTTTATCAGAAGTGACCCGACGGAACGAGACACTGGTGTGTTACAAGTTTCTCACTTTCAGCTTGCTGTGCTTCCATTGAATACAGAATCTGCCCCCACCCCCCCTCCCCCCTCCAGTTCTCTGTGCTCTACTGCCGACGCCGTTTCTTTCGGCGCCAGCCGTTTTTTTGTTTTTTTTTTCCCTCCGCTGTGTGTCTGGCGGAGCGGGGGGAGCGTGGGAGGAAGGGGTGCGCCGGGTGCCCCAGCAGCTCTCGCTCTTAATCTTTTTCCCGCCTCGGTTTTATTTTAGAAAAGAAGCCCGGGCCCTGTTGTCATGGCAACAAGCGGCTATTGGCTTGAGGTGTGTTGTCTGTTGTGTTCTTACACAATGAACCCAGACAACTAAAAAAAAAAAAAAAAAAAAATCAAACCACTGAGCCATTACATTATGACCACTGAAGTGAATAACAGTGATTATTTAGTTGGTTTTTTTTGCGGCAGTTTTTCAGTGGGATGTATTTGACAGCGAGTGAACAGTTTTTCCTCAAAATAGATGTGTTCCAATCAGGGGAAATAGACACCTGAAGGATTTAGACAGGTTTGACAAAAGCTAAATGGTGGTGGCTGGACAACAGAGGTTGTCGAGAAGAGAACATTCTTTATTCCGTCAGAGCGGCTTTGGCAGCCAAAAAGACACACAACTCAACAGGTTGGTCTTGATATCATGTCTGATTGGTGTAAATCTCACTCAAATAAAAGAGAAGATGGTTACGCCTGATATTTTCAAAGAAACTCCCATTTTGCTCAACATTTGCCAAAATTCCTCGTCTCTGCTGCTTTATTTCTCCCCAAACTTTACAAAGCATCAGATATAATCCGGCGAGTTTTTTGCATTTCAATGTCCCTTTTGTTCCCGATACAAGACACATTTACATTTCCCTCGTCCATTGTTGCATGTGGAACCTCTCATGGAAAAACCCGACACATTTCCATATAAATGCGTGTTTTTTTTTCTTCTCAGATCTTTATTCCTCAGAGATGCAGTTCATACTCAAGACCTTTCTTGTGGTAAACACTTGTACTTTTTGCACATTTCTGATGTATTTGAATAGTAAAAGGTGACTCCTGATGCTGTAATGACTTAAAAATGTGTATATTTATTCAACAAATCCTCTACTGGCGATGTGAAACACAACTTTTGCCTTCCAGAAGCAGAGGGGGAAGACGGCAAGTGGTGACTTTAGCTCGGGAGACAGCTCTTCTTTTCTCAGTCACTTACTTTATTCTACTCACTATCACAGTAATTATCAAGCTCCGGTCCTGAAACGTCTCATCGGAGTATTGGTTTTCAGTTTGAGAGGTGCGGCCGTTTGAGAGGAGCTATAATCAGTTGCCGAGCAGTCACACTTTTATTTGTGTCGCTCCTTTTGTGCGTGTTTGTGCTCTCCGAAAAGCTGTATAGATGATTGACCAGCTGGTGAGTCCGTTTAAATGTCGGAGTCAAAATATTCCCGCAGAACACCACAAAAATTAAGCCCAGCTGCACATATAGCAGGAAAATGTCAGATTTATAGCGGTCGTTGTAATTATGCCCGCAATGTAGGTAGGCAGGAAAAATAAACATAAAAAAAGATGTCTTGTGTCAAGGGACAAAGAGCTTTAACTTAAATCTGTCAACATAAAAACCCCATAAAACCATCAGCGTTCCTTTGAATCATATTTTACATCTTGTTGAAAATGGCTGGCGTTCACTTAGCGCAACTTTAATTTAACCACAGCTCCGTCGCTTAAACTCAGTTTTTTTTGTGTTTTTTGTCTTGTTTTTTTTTTGAATTAGTGCGCTCTGGGGTTCCAAAAACATCCGTTCAGATCACGTTCACACGGCAGGTCGCGTTTGAAACGGGAAAAAAACAAAGAAATCGGATCCCAGCAACAAAGCAGGATTGAGCATCAAGACCTGCGGTGTGAACGCAGCCTCAGACAGTCTAAACCCTGCCGACTGTCAGTTGAATTCTCTGAAACCCCCCCACCCCCACCCCCCACACCACCACCACCCGGAGCTGCTAGATGTCTCCTCGCACTTACGTTATCACCATTAACTTGTCTCCTCCATGTTTCCTCTGTGGACCCTTGTCTTTGGCATGTGCTAACGTGCACGCTATTACCCGAGCGTGTGATTGTGTGTGTGGGTATATACGCCGACGCGCCTTCTGGAACTGTCACCTGCATATGGATTTTATTGCATGCGCGTGTGTGTGTCTGTGTGCGCGTGTGTGTGTGTGTGTGCACCCGTGCTCTTGCAGAGAAGATGAGCAGGCCGACATTATAGCACCACCTCAAAGATCAGCACTTTACATATCAACCGTGGCGTTTTGCACCGGAGCCTCGACGCTGCTAATGGACACTCTTGTTAGAGGAACCACAGGTGGAGGATCCCGAGCTGCCAACAGACCCCGGGGGGGGGGGGGGGGGGGGGGGGGGGGGCTCAGCTCCGTCAAGGACTCATTATCTAGAATGAAGCAGCTGCAGTTTAGATGGGAAATGTGTGTGTGTGTGTGTCGGAAGTGGGACTCGAACTGGGGGTTTGAATCCCTCTTCTGATACGTATGTTAAGAGAAGCGGTGGCCTAGATCTTAGAGGAGCTAGCTTGTGATCGGAGGTTTACCCATTTGGGTTCTACAGCTGCCGGGTGGCACCTGTGGGTCCCTGAGCAGAGCCTAAAACCCCGAAAGTAGAATTAAACAGACGTCACAACCCCCCCCAACCCTCCCCACCACCACCACCACCACCCCTTCAAATCCATCAATGTTTGTACTTGATCAGAACTTTCTCGTTGTGTTGAAATGGAGACATTGATCTCAATAGGAAGACGTGGATACAGAAGATGGATGGTTGAGTCGACGTGCGGAAATCAAATTGCACGCTATCAAAGCGAATCAGGACCAGCCACCCAAAACTTCAATGTTCCATCTCCGCTATAATTGAAATCCAGCGGTCCCCAGCACACCATCTCAACATTCGCTTTGTTTTTTTTTTCAGTTGTTTTTTCTTGATACTCTTTAAACTCTCCAATTAATCACAGTTGCGGCTATTTATTTTCCAGTGTCAAACAATAGTTTGCTTCATGTGTGGAGCCTCATCCGGAGGGAGCACTTTGTGGCGGAGGGCATGAAAATGCAGGAACAGCATGAGGAAAGTGAGGAGATGTGGTTTGTGTGTGTGTGTGTGTGTGTGTGTGTGCGTGTGTGTGTGTGTGTGTGTGTGCGTGTGTGTGAGAGAGTGTTAGTGTGATTAAATCTCCTTTTTGCTGCTGAAGTGCAGCGGATTGTGTGTCTGAGCGCTTCAGAGGTCGAAGTGGGCCCTCTCATGCCTGACCGGACTCATTTCATCTCCTCAACGTCTGGCTGGTTGTGTTAATGGTGTCAATACTGACTTTAACTGTGTTTATTCTGCCTCTCTGGCGGCTGTATCAAGTGTGTGTGTGTGGATGTATGTGTGTGTGTGCGCGCACGCATAAGCGTGTGTGTTCAGCATTAGAACCGCACTTTCCACTTTTTTTGCGAGAACATTTCAACCCCTTGTCCTTATCTTGTAGAGATGTTGGATTTTGAAGGTTAATATTATGTAATAAAAACTCCAATTAATCAGCGAGTAGCCAAACTTTTATCATGTAGCTCCTCTTTGCAGGTACGAGCGATTCGCCAGGTGAGACGGCTGTTCCAATGTGGAGGTCAAAATATTTTGTTGCGAAAAAGATCAATTGAACTAATACAGAAATGTACGAGTTGTGAGGTTTCACCCCCACAACAAATCAATAAAACATCTGAAAGCACGAGATCAAGATCCGGACTTTCAGGCTATAATATAATGATTAAATCCTTTGAGACGTCGCATATTTTAATTTCGTTTTGCAACTTCCGCCCAACCGTCAGCTGCTGTTGATAAAGCCCATCTGAGAATCTGTTTCTCAGCTCTGGCCGTTGTGACCTTAACTCACGATTTGCCTTCTTTTGTTTTCTTCTTCACTTTAACATGGTAAGTAAATTTAGATTTTCAGTTTCTCACACACTCAGGTTTCCTTTTTTCTACTGTATATTCTTAAATACAGTAGTAGTTGATTTTTTTTTTTGTGGTACTGTAGCAGCAGTCATCATACAGTGACATCTAGTGGTCTCACATGCTATGTGTATGTACATTTTATATATACGGAACTTTAAAAAAAGTGCCATATGCTAAAAGTGTGTGTGTGTGTGGGGGAGGATTGGCATGTTTGTTTTCACATCTAAAACTTCTCCAATCTGTGTCAAGAGACGAATCAAACCGGCAAAGAATCGGACAGGACAGACAGAGGAAACATAAAACACGTGAAATTGAGCTGAAAGTTGAAACTTGAAGACGAATTGCAGACGAGGGACGGGTAAGAGTAAAGAAAGCCAATAAACAAAGCGTCATAAAATAATGTATTAAAAAAAGATAATCATCAGACTAATACGGAGGACAATGCAAGCGATGAGAGAGCAATAAAGTGGCAATAAACAGACGAGATCGCACGAAACACGAGCCTATATTTTTATATTTTCTGCAACTTTGGTACAAATTCTGCTGTTTTTTTGTTTTTTTTTGACGTGGCTCTGTGTTTGTGATCTATATTTTCTTTGAACCTGCTCGGCTGATGTTAGGGAAACTTATGTATTAAACCGTGAGGCGTCAAGCGTCCAGGCTGCCCTCCTGACCCGGCGCTGCTGGGCCGTCAGAAGAACGACTCTTTCCAGAGTGACGGAGGAATCGAGTCGTCCCTGGGAGGAAATCCTCTCGGCGCCGGGCTTCCGGTTCCTTTCCCGGACGTCCTCACACCTTATGTGTTGGCGGCGGCGGGGCGGGCGACACATGAGTGAAAGGACGCTGATTGCAATCCGCCGTAGAAGAGAGAGCGTCTGACCTTTTCCCATGATGCAACGCTGACCCTAATCCACTCACCGTCGCAGCAGCCAGCGGCTCGGCCTCACGGCCGCGGCTGTTAATGTATTCGGCCTGATCAGGTGAAGGAGCCGCTGATGGCTCCGTCTCACTCGTCAGCAGGCGTCTGCGTGAGAGAGAGGGGAAAAAAACAACCGAACGGGGCCTGGTCGTTACCCAGCAGCCCCGGCGGCGGGCCAGGTTCCCTGCTGAGGGCTGCTCTCGTTTCAGCTCCTCCTTTTCCCCCTTTGTTCTTTCTCTACCTTCATTTACCACCTGTCTTAAAGGGTCCCTGAAATAATTCTATTAAAATACACCAGTATTTAGCATTATTTTTCCCCCTTTCGAATGATATATGACACACCAATGACAATCACACCACTATCTTGCTCTTGAGCGCCGAACGTCTAAAAATGCCTTTAAATCTCCCGCCCTGTGAATCTGACCTAGTTTTCCCAACTTGCCGTAGTTTTGCGCTGTGACGTATGAGGAGTTATTTACTTCCGCCCACAACAGCTGATCGTAGTGTCTTGTTTACATGTGCTCTGCATTATCGCGTTATTTAGCAGTTTTTTAGAGTCATGCCTAAGCGTTGTGTTGCGGCTGGGTGTTCCCAAATGCCCAGTCCGTCTGTAAGTGTCCATAAATTCCCAAAAGATGAAACTTTGAGGAGATTATGGACAAAACAAGTGCAGCGCACTCGCTCCAACTGGACACCAACAGAGGCCTCCTATCTCTGCAGTCAACATTTCACGGATGACTGTTACGAAACAGCACCCGCAATCCGAGAGCCACTTGGTTTTGATGTGAAGAGGAAACGTATCCTGAAACCTGGTTCTGTCCCCACCATTTTTAAACGGCTTTTTAACGGATTTTTAAACCCAACCTTCAGTAAGTCTTTTTAAAACCTGCTAAAACTTAAGACAAATAGACCAATAAACTTTGCAAAACACCCACTCTGACACAAGGGTAAATACCCGGTCACACACAATATGTGCACACGGGTAAATACCCGGTCACGCACAATATGTGCACACGGGTAAATACCCGGTCACGCACAATATGTGCACACGGGTAAATACCCGGTCACACACAATATGTACTCACGGCTCAAACATGTATGGTTGAACGCCTTGATTTTCTTCTAATTCTTCCTCCGATGATTCCTCTCCTTCATCTTCGTCCAAAACCAACGATACGTCACTTAAATCTTCGCTAACATCGCTCCTAGGTGCTTCTGTATCGCCAAACCCCTCCATTCTTCAATCAGCTGATGTTGTTTTGGCTGGGACATATAACCCCTCGTACGTCATATCCGGTCTAGCTCAGGCGGCTCACATTTATGGCCCGCAAATATACCGTCGTCTGCTGCATCATGTAAAGTCAATTAAAAGGGTCGGAATTCGGACTTTTATCTGGGAATGTTATATACCTTTCGAAAGCATATTTATTCTTCTTTCTAAAGATGAAATCTGAAAAACATTTCAGTTACCCTTTAATATGCTCTCTCCTCCCCCAGTCTTCTGATTTTAGTTTCATCCCGGCCACCAACGTCTTCTTTTTGTCACCCTTTTCAATCGAGTAGATCTAAATCTTGACCAACCTGATCATCAAAAACTTCACGATCTTACCTCAGGCTCTTCAAGGTTCCTTAGGAGATTGGCAGTGGATACTCACTATGAGTATAAAAATACAAAAAAACCCTCCAACCCAATGATGACACCAACAATATTCAATGAAAAGTTGAACAAGGTATATTTAAACAAATATGAACATGTGAAGAAAAAAAACAAGAACATGAACGATCAATGTCAGTTCGATTGTCAAGGTTCAAATCATCCAATTCAGTTATTCATGGAATCAAGCAAGAAATAAAGAAAAAAGAAAATTAGCAACTAAAATGATCTGAGATCTCAGAAAAATAATGAAAAAAAATCAGGAATCCTCCAAGCGAGCTTGGTAATCCGTTTCCTGCCACCCTCCTGGGAAGCAGGTGCCCTTTTGTTGAGAAACGTCCACACACACACAAAAAAAAAAAAACAGCCTGCACACAATTGCGCAGAGCATAAAATAATAAACATAATAATGACGTAATAATAACATAATAAAACAATACCTTTTTACATTTTCATTTGCCTTTTCTTTATGCGTCCCGCCATTTCTGATCTAAGTAATCTATTCACCCTTTAGTTTTACTTTCTCTATATTACAGTTTTCTTTCATTTTATCTCCTCTCTCCACTGGTGGTGCATTTTACTGATTGCTTACTTGTTTTTGAAAATAAAAAAAGACGTAACTCCCTGTACATCCCTCTCACTTCGCCGTGTTACTTTAGTGTTGCCGACGTTACAGTTAGAACGACATTTGCTCGGAGACTTAGTCCGACAAGTTTCATATATGCTAACGGGTAGGAACATCTTTGTTCCTGCTGTGTTTTTTTTGTCCAGGATTGTCGAGGTGCTTTTTCCTCGTATAAACACAAGTTTAGTGTAATAGTAACTGGTAGGCCAACAGCTTAATGCTAACAGCAGGACTGAGAGAGACCGCGGCTCCACCTACAAGTAACGACTTCATGACAACTTGTGAAGTTGTTGTTTTTTTTTTACTTTTCTGATTGTAATCAGTTACCGCAACTTTACTGCCACAAATGATCCCTGACATTTTCTACTTTCGTAACCAACCATTCCACTTCCCACTTACTGTTTCATCAACTATGGTACACATTTTTGAATCTTTGAATTTTAATCTTTGAAGTTCCTTTGTTGTTCCTCTTTCATGTCTCGTCTTCAGTATTTTCTTCCCTTTTTTTCCCCCTGTTCTGCAATTTTGCCCCCAATTCTCTTTCTGTCTTGTCCTTTTATTCCCTTCTTTTCATCCCCCCATCCTATCCCAGCTTTTCCCGATTCCCGTTCCGTCCCCTCATCATTGTCTAAGTCCTCACGTCCTTTCCTCCTCTCTTGTTTTATTACGCTGTCACAGACCTGTTCTTCCGCAGAATGGATTTGTGTTGCTTCATAAAACGCCTGGATGTTCTGTCTCCTCCGTCACGTTCACGTGACGCCTGTCCACGGCGGCGTGGTGGAGCGGCGGTGATGGGATTGTGGAGAGGGTCGAATCGCTCTCGCTCTCTCTCTCTCTCTCTCTCTCTCTCTCTGTCTCTCTCTCTTTCTCTCTCAAGATCAGCCAGATGGCAGTTTGATTACCGGGTGGATGTTCCAATTTATCGCCCCTCGTGCCCCTCAGCCTCTGTATCGTGTTTCAATTAAATAGAGATTTGGAGGCGGCGTGCCGCCACCCGAGTCAATCCCCCATAATTCATTAGGAGGAGGTAGCACGGCACGCCGGCGTGGACTGGAGGAGGTTGTTGGCATGACTCAGGAGCTCCGAAGGCCCTCCGTGGTCGGCGGGAGGTGAACGTGCCGCCTGCCGAGGGCCCCGGCGCCGGTCAAATTAAGCTTCTGTGGAGAAATCAGGCCAGGTCTGCAGACGCCGCCCCTCAAGCTACACACTAAATCTCACTAAGTTTATGCTGACTGTAACTAAACGGCACCGTGCGGCGGCAGGAAAACACTTTGCAGAAGATTAATCGGATCTATATGTGCAAACACAGTTGTACAACACAGTGACAATGTACGTGATTGGTTAGCTTTTCTTGTGACACAGCGTCGCTCTTAAGGAACATTTTAACTGGGAAATTGTCATGAGCAACTTCCACATCCCTTCCAAACTAACAATTGTAAAATTCATATAACGCCTCCAGTAAATCTTAACTTGGGCGTCTTGTGATGTAATAATTAAAGTGTTATACATTATTATACGTTACTGAGAGACACAAACGAAGCCAAAACATTGTTTTAGCTCCTAAAGCACGTTAATGGCACTTAGTCCATTAAATATAATATAATGTAAATAATGTCAATTCTAGCAATAGCAACTCCACACTGTTCCCTATTTATTTATTATTTATATATGTGAGTGTATGTGTATATAATACCTGATGCTTGTGATATTGCACTTCTGGTTAGATGCTAAACTGCATTTCGTTGCATTTGTAATGACAATAAAGTTGAATCTAATCAAGTCTAAATAGTGACCAGTAAAGTAATCCCACTACAGAGCCGTGCTTCTCTGCTGTTGATGATGCAGACGGGGACATATGATGCACATCAGACACCCACAGTTGGTCATCCGTAACCCCCCCCCCCTCCTCCTCCTCCGTACACATCACACACAAACCGTCTGACTCTTGACATCTGTCAGCTCTCGATAACGTGCATCCTGACGTCGGCTCGTCAGACGACGCCTCTGTCCTGCTTCGCGGTGTCGGTGTGATTCAACTCCTCGGAGGAGCTGCAATTATATCACACCGGCTCTCGGCGGCCGACCGTGTCTCCGCCGCTACTTTTAGCATCGCGACGCTTAAAGTACGCACGCTTCATTTGACACGTATGAAACGCTTGTCATGCTGTGTGATACCAAGGCTTTGTGTGTGTGTGTGTGTCCCCCCCCCCACCCCCCACCCCTCCACACTCTTTTGGCCGGGTGCTCTTGTTTGTTGACGTGAGCGAGCTCCTTCACAGCGGTCGGGTTTCAGGATGCGCTCTCAGGAGGCCGCGCTCGCAGAATCGCTGGGATCAGTGTCAGATTAGCGCTGTTTATCTCCTGCCCTGGTGAGTGAGTCAGTCGCTCGGCGCGTTTGCAGGATTGACTCACTCTCTCCACGAAACCATTCAGTCTGACTCACGGCCCGTACGCCGGCTTTGGAGGTGACCGTCGATCTCTCCCAGCTGTCTCCCGTCGATCCTCTACGTGTTGATGAATGTGACCGGACTCACCATTCGGTCTGACCATCACTACCCCCCCCCCCCGATTACGAAACATTCGTCACAGTCAAAATGTTGAAAAACTGATTTCTGGCTCTTTTTTTTTTTTCCTCACTAAACTTTCTTCTTCTCAGGTTTTCACACAGAATTAATGTTGTGGTGCCATACTCATACTTATATGGGATTGTTCACTATGGAGGACTAAATGTGGAACCAAAAAAAAAAATTTCAACAATGACTTATCCCTAACCTATCAATAATGACTAACCCCTAATCCTAACCTAACCCTAACCCTAACCCCTAAACCCTAACCCCTAACCCTTTAATTAATTCAAACTGGAATTAAATACATACATGTCATTCATTTATTAAAATTCCAATTAATATTATGTAAAAAGAAGAAAAAAAAAAAACTCAAATAGCATCACAAATCGTATCGCAATTTTGGCACAATTCCCACTCTGTATGTTCACATCATTTTGTGAAACTCTACTCCAAGTACTTTAAAGCTACTTAAATTTGTAGGTCTTGGTGGCACAGCAACTTACAATGACTGACTTTGACGACGCCTGTAAAAGAGAACATCCAAACATCATAAACTCGTTTAAGTGATTGCTTTAAAGATGTTTTGAAAGATGAACCTGACAGTCGGCTCTGCAACATCAGCGATGTTGACTTGTGGTCCCACTTATTGAAGGACACAATGAACGTCGACTCTCCTCTAATGGAACGTCTCAGAGAACCACGGTATTAAACAGAGATTGGCATTACACCGACATTACCCTAACGCATGCGTGTGTTCTTAAGCAACAATGGCTTTACAATAATTCATCAAGCAAATTAAAGCACATCCTTCTTTGTCTGTTGCGCTCGCCGCCAATGCGTGACCTCACTTGATAAAAGCTTACATGCTAATGCCTTTTTAATGGCAGCGAACAAAGCTGGTGAACGTCCCTGCTAATTCGCCCCAACTGAGAGGATGAGCCAGAGATAATTGAGGTGAGCTGGGGAGACGGCGGCGGTTCAGGGCGAGACGGGACTCAGGCGCGATCGCGGGAACCCAGACAGCACAGCCGGGGAGGATTCAGGCGCCGAAAGCTCATGTTTCGTCACCCCCCCCCTCCTCCTCCCCCTCCTCCTCCCAATCCCCCCCATCTCCCTCGGCCACCCCTGCATGCCTACACACTTTATTGCCACACATTAAAAAACCATATGGGTCATAATGGAGCTTAATAAATGTCAGCGTCGCGGCGGGCGCGGGGAGGGCCGGGGCTCCACGTCTGTTTACCTTGTACATGAGTTTAATTAGCCTCCGCCATGCTACACTGTGTGCACATGATGGTGGGAGCAGATGAAAATGAGGGTAATTAGATCTGATAGCAGGAGGACGGGCTGACGCCGTGCACCTGCATCCATCCCACTGATGAGGGGTGTGTAGGGGTTGTGGAGGTGTGTGTTCGGTGGGAGATTTGAAGGAGTTTGGACCCCCCCCACAACCACCCGTCTGGATATATTGATTAATGACATGACAGCTCTGCAACAAGAGGTCCAGATTTCTCTGAGCGCAGTCAGTCGGCCTCATAAAGATAGCATGTGAATAATTAATGAGATGTAGTGGCGTGGCAATTAGCACCCTGACCTCACACTTGACAGGATCCGCGTTTGATTCCAGGTTTTTGTTGCCTTTGGGGGGGGGGGGGTTTGCATGTTCTTCGCGTGTCTGCCCAGGTTCACGGTTCCCTTGTGGCATCGGTGCTTTTCCATTAACCCTGTGATTAACTGCAACGTGTCCGTGGTGCAGCTTACCTTTCACCGACAGACGCGGGGTGATGCCCCCGGCCCATGTGACCCCCTGACCGCTACAGTCAATAAGGAAGACAAATGGATAATTACTCAGACCGCTGCCCGACTCGTCCTCTGGTTGAAGATAATTATGTTGATTGTGCAAAATGTAAATATCACCAGTATGTTGGTTCGTCCGCGTTCGACACCAGTTGAGGTCAAGAAGAGGCCGCAGCCTTGTTCAGCTGACATTAGAAGCAAAGAGTCTCTCATTACTGTACGATGTATGGATCTGTGGCGCTATTGACCATAGTAAAATAAAATTTTATATATGTGGAATTAAAGCCTGTCATTTGAAATTACTGCCAAACCACGCGTGTTGTATCGTCTGAACGTTCGGGTGCGGAAGCGTCCCCAGAAGTCTCATCAACTGTCTTGACGGGCTTTAATTCAATCATTTGTCTTGTTTCTAAACTGTTTTCACCGACAGCATGCTAATGGTTGAAACAATAAATGGAGAGAATAGAATAATTTTCATTAAAATGATCATGAATAAATTACACCAAAGCATTTGTCTACTGGTTGCGACGTCAATTCAACATGATCTACAGTCCCGTTATGTCCCGTTCGCCCTGTTTTCTTCTTATTTATTGTCAAATTATCAGTCGAAACAATCCACAGGTTGACTAATGTATTTGTAGTCGACAACTTAACAGCTGGAAATGAGGTTTCAGAAAGTGGCGTGAAGGTAAAAAAAGAAAGCGGAGTCCTGCCGCAGCGCCAGAACATCTAACACATAATCTATTGGTGTTCCGCCCCCTGCTGTTTGACCGGTCTGGGCTGAAGTGGAGAACAAGTAGCAAGCATGTAGGATAAAGCCTGTCTGCATGACTCATTTTCAGCATTTATTGATTTACTGCAGTCAATCCGTGTGTCTCTGGTTCCTGCAGCAGCAGCAGCCGCCGCCGTCGTCTTCTTACTCTCAGGTCTGGTATCATTACATGACAGGTGCTGGTTTCGGATCTCGAAGTGACTGGGAGGAAAATTGCGCGTAATTGTCGGCGTGATTTTTAAACCGAAATGCAGGCGAGTCGCCGCAGCAGTTCGTCCGCATCTAATGAATGGCGGTGGACTTTCCCTCCGTTCGTGTCTGTACCCGGGGATTTTGCGTGTGCCGATGATTACCGGGCCAATTCAGGAATTGATTTCTCCCTTGAATGTTTTATTTTATTTTATTTATTTATTTTTCCTATTCCCGTTTGTCTGCTATTATTGTTTGTGTGAAATCTCACAAAACTGTCAAAGCCCAATACGGCCGTAAAGAAGTGAATTTCTTCCAACTGGCTCGTGAAGGGATGTAATCTTTGAAGACCCTACTTTTAAAACCGAGCCTTGGTAATATTTTATATGAACTTGAGATGCTTATTCGAGCTGATAAACACATTGTGTTAACTTTTTTCTTTATTTTCTTTCAGTTTAACTTTTAAAAAAACAAACATGCTCATTTTGGTGTAAATCTCCACCTCCTTCTGCACTTCTGATTCACATTCATACTCGCATGACAAAGGGAAAGAAAAATGTTAATATTGAAGTTAACATAAAAAAAATAGAAAAAGAAATATTATTATTTATGAGATTGTACAGAAGGAAATCCATCACAAAGGCCGCAAAGTTTCACTAATCCCTAAAAATGAGTAAATGTATAGTTTTTTGTTGTTGTTTGTTTTATTTTTTCACTCTCAGTGTTTAGAACAAGCCTGAAAACTCCTTTCTAAGCTGTTCGCGGTCGCTTTTTCTTTTCTTTGGGAGAAAACTTTCAGGAAGGAGTCAAAGAGTGACAGTCCGGCTCAGCGAGCGGCTGATCTTGAGATTAAAGCAGATTTTTCTTTTCTTTTCTCTATTATTTATTAGCTGCCAGCCTCCACGTCTCACCGTGGCCGAGCTTTGAAGAGCGGTGGCTTTGATGGGAGCGAAACTTAACTTTTCAGGTGCCTCCCGCCCCGCGAGCGTCTTCTCAGTCCGGCCGCGGCTGCTGCCCGGCGGAGGACGACTCGCGAAGATTGACAGACGACTCCCCCCCCCACAATCCCCATTCGTGTTAAAAGCACAGCGGTGGAGGGAATCCTGAATCAATAGGACGTATCAGTGCTGTGACTTCCCAACAGTGTTTTATCACATCGACTCAACGAGTACACATATACTGGCCGTATTTCACTCTCATTATTCCCGTACATTATGCATCCGTGTTCCGAAATTGGACGTTTTCATTACCGTGTCTTTGTTTTGAGCTGCTGCTCCCAGTTAACAAAGAGAAACTGCAAAAGTCAACTTCAGACAGGATTTCCCCCCGTTGTGTGAAGGAGTCTTCTCACTTCTTAATCCTACGACTTCGCTGCCAAACTTTGCACTCCGACGCTGATTTGCTTTGCTCTTCGCAGGTCCAGTAGTTTATTAGAGGTGATGAATGCAGTGATATTAGAAACGATGAATATAAAAGGGGATGTTAAAATTTGTGTACACTCTTCTGGTGATACCATATTAAATACATACAAAGGATTTTGGATTTTGGAACCAAAAAAGGTACAAATCTTGACTGTGCTGCGCTTATTTTCTATTTATTTTCTTTTTCTTTTAATTTTACTCTTTTGTAAGTCCCGATTTGTCCCAAGTAGATCATGATGCAGACAACAATGTAAAGCAGAAATAACGTAGTTTTAAACAATACAGTAAAGGTTGTAAAGTTCCTGTAAATAAATCGCACTTGGGATTACTAACATTCGTTTTTTGGTTCCATTTACAACAAGCTTTTCACGGCGTCTGTTTTGGGATTTACAAACCCAACAGCGAGACAAGAAAACGAGCTGTGAGATGTGTTGGAGGAAGACTGATGGTATCTGTGGACAAACTGCCGCTGCGCCTCCTCCCTCCCGCAGCACCGAGGGCTAAACTCAGTTTAGCCTCCGGCCTGCTGAGGTGCCAACTGGCAGTAAATCCTCTGCACAGCAGGCGGGTTTCTCGCCGAGGCAGCTCCGAGCAGCTCCGGGCAGCATCTGTACAAAAAAAAAACTTCAGGAGCACCTCATGACACCTGGCTGCAGCTGCCGCCGCCGCAGAAACCGAATCTGCCGGAGTGACGACTTGACATCATACGAGCCTGTTATTTTACACTTTTCTCACCTGGAAAAGATCCAAAGTGTGTGTCTCAGAAAACAAGCCACACAGAATGGAAGCCCAAATTCGACATCCCGTTCTTGTAACGTGTAAAACGGTTGAAAGGTGTTTCGCAAAACTTGCAGATTTGAAAAATCGCTCAACGCTCAAAGTTTGTCATACAAAGCGGAATCATTCTCGCAGCAGAACATTTGACGCGCAAGTTGAATTGGACCATCTGTCTGCTTCGTGCATAAACCCGCACGCAGCGTCTCGACTATAATGGTGTTTACACCCAGTCATAAATATGAATAACTCATTCTCCCTGTCAGGTTTACGAAGTTACACTCAGGCCTAATTCTCCGATTCAACCATCACTCCTCTGCAAGAGCCGGGCTCTTCATTTTCCCCGACGCCCGTAATTCACCCTGAATCGACGTAGAAACGCAACGAAAGCATCTGTTTGTGGCCGAGACTTGCCGCGGCTCTCCTGACGCGACAACAACGTGCAGCTGCCTTCGTCGGCAGACTTGTTTGTTCAAACCTCCGCCGTCACGCCGGCTGTTTATGTCTTCCGTACGGCTAATTTATGACGCGTGCGTCGCCCCTCGTCGCGGCGATGTCTCAGTCGTCATCGCTAAATGTCAGGCAGATGATCGGTGATTCACTTACTGCATGCTCACGGAATCACACTTCACATGAAACTAGCCGTTGTTATGAAATAGTGGCTGTAACGTCAATGTAAAGCAAGATAATGTGTGTTTGAACTGAATGCAGTTCCACGTCTCGCCTCATTTGCTGAGTACGTGCATTTTGCCGTCTCAATGTCACCGGTGAACACGAGTTTGCTCGCAGAATAAACTTTTTATTGTCGTCGGCACAAAAGATCGGGCGGACGCATTACATCCACATGAGCTCTGTTGCTCATCCCACAAATGCACAGGAATAATCCCACAAACACAAATCTTGCTTTTTGTGCTAGGTTTTGTAAGATTAAAAGGAAAAATGCAAAATCTGCGTTTCACATGCATAGAAATCAGCTTGTGTGTGTTTGTGTTGCATTATTTATTCATGCGTCGACTTCACGTGCTTATAGGAGCTTATTTAATCGCTGCTCTGTGGTTTTATTTGATGTTCGGTGGTCTGCTCATGAGTTTCTTCTCATCCCAGCAGGTTGACGCGAGAACAGACGCAGTTTTCATTTGCCGTCGCAGCAGGTGGCACAATTTCTTTATTTCTCGCGTCGTCGTCCCCCCCCCCCCCCCCCCCCCCTCGTTTGATTATCCAAACGCGACACCGCCGGTTCCGCCGAACCGTATTTGTGTTTAAACTAAAGAGTGTCGGGCTTTAAACACAACAGCCTCGCCGCACGGCGAGCAAGTGAACCAAATCCAGAGGTTAAACGCGCGAGTTTTGTTTCATCAAGCACCAAACGACACAGGTGGGAAAGCTCTCCGGGGGCCACTCGCTTTGATTAATATGAAATAACAAACGCACGCTGCATGCGTCTGTTTCCATTAGTCCTCCAGACTGCGGGTTTCCGGCCTCGGCCCTGTTATTTTTTTAGTCCAGAAATGAGATGAACGTCAGCCTGTGTGCTTCAGTTTTATGACCAATTGTCTTTTTCTTTCTTGTCTTTGTTTCCCTGCAGGTGGAGCGGGAGATAGCCATTCTGAAACTCATAGAGCACCCCCACGTTTTAAAGCTGCATGACGTCTACGAAAACAAGAAATACCTGTAAGTACATCCATCCACGCGACGCACTCACACTGCGAACGAATTACTCCACCTCGCAGGATAACGCTGTGAGGCTTCATGAATTTCCTCCGGCCTCAAACAGACTTGGCGCGCAGGAGCCGAGAGCTGCGTTCTGGACTTTTACTCATTTATTTGTTTTGCAGCAGCTCATTCGACGTGGAATACAATAATGGATACTCCATTAAATGGAGCAAGTCTCCGCTTTATTTCGCTGAGGTTTATACAGTCATTTAAGAAGAGCCGTTTGAGAAATACAATGCTTTTAACATCGTCGTGCCTGAGCTTTAAATGTAAATGAGCAAATAAAGCAGAATTAAAGGAAATGAGCAGTGAGTGCGAATGACGAAAGGTCTAAACACCGATGTTGTGAAGCTGCTTGAAATATATGGTCTTTATCAGTGTTTGATACAACCGGCAGCTCTATAGCTTCTCCGTAATTTCCTCCCTGTGGCTTTCACAAAAACGAAATAAACTGCGTTACCTGTACAGCTCCTTGTACTGCAGGTGATTATTGTTGCAAGAAAGTACTGTTAAAAACCAACCGTATGTAAACGTAAATCATTTATGGTATATAGAGTCGAGATAAATGAAGAAGATGTGATAAGCTGTGTTAATATGTTTACAAGATGTAGGCCTCATTTACTCGGCTGCCATTTCAAGTGAAAATGGAAAACTTTCGTCGCGTTTTGGGTGTCCCAACCAGCGGTCACTGAAAAAGCACGTTTTTGAAAAACGACTCGCAATGTACACATTTTCTAAAAAAAAAGACTCCGACTCCGTCTCCTTGGAAATCGGTGGAAAATGCAACTTTTCTTGGAAGTGCTGCCGCGGTGCATGAGCAGGACGGCCGCAGTGACTATTCTCCTGCACACACTCAGTAAATGGAACAAAACAACAACGTTTTCTCAAGAGTGTCGTGACTCTCAGTCCATATTCTCCTGGGACTCGGTAGATTTATAGATGACAGTCACCGTAATAACAATCCCGGACATCGTTTCCAAAACGTTGCCGTGTAAAAGCCAAACATTTCTGAAACAAAAACACAGAAGCAACTTGAAGCGTTAAACAACTCTTATTCGATGCTTTTATTATACCTACCTCAAACATATTGATGCAAACCATTATTGCTGTACTATAAAAAAAAAAAAAAATCAATTTTAACACTAAATGATTCGACTCACACCCACATCCATGCCTGAGCTGCAAATACTCAGCAAAACTGGAATATCTCGCCTTGACGATAACCCCACGGCGGATTTAGACATCGCTGACAAATAGAGATATTAACAGCAGAAAACGCACGCTATCCACACACTCCCTCCCCACTCTGTCGCTCCCGCCCCCCCCATCGCGTTGTTAGTGCACAGAAGGTTAATGATAAATGGAGGCATTTTAACGTTTCGGGAGTCACGTCCACCCCTTCGTACTCACAATCGATCTCGCACACTCGCGGAGTAGCGGCGACGGCGATGCGAGGTTAAAACGCTGAACCTCAAGTACATCAGTCAGTTGGAGAATCTCCTATTTTTTGGGTTGATCGGGATCAAGAGGCTGATATTCCACAGAGTGGCTGATAAGTGTGCGGTCGGCTTCTGTATGAGTGTGCACTCATTGTCAGAGCAAGCTGGAGAATTGAACCAGGAACCTGAATATTTGTCTTAAATAGATCAAATATGACAAGTCATACACACATTTATCACATTTTCTAAGTGTTTTGTGAAGATGTGCTGTTTTACCTCAACAAACCCCTGAACTGATGCAAAGTCGCGTAAAAAAAAGAAGAAAAAAAAAGCCCACATACCTTATACGACACATTGATCACGGTTTTTTTATGTTTAATATTATTCTCATCCAGTTTAAAATCACATCGTCACAAATGTAATGTTCCTTAATTACATCACGCGTCGATGCACAAGTCACTTCAGGGGTCTGCAGGTCTATAAAAAGCCTTCCTCCTTGTGCAAATGCGAGACTCGGTGTCACAGATTTGCCCCGAGGGGGCCGGAGAGTCTGTGCTGCAGACTCCACCTCCGTGAGTTAATCCATCCATCTTCTTGACTGTGGAGTGCAACATGGGGTCACGGCTGGCGGTGGTGTGGGAAGCGATGAAGCGCGGACATCTATCTTCCCCCCGGTAGCGGTAGCTTCCTCCGGATCGTCCCCGGGGAACCCCGAGATGATCTCGGGCCAACCGGGAGACATAATCTCCCCAGTGGGGTCCGGGGGGGGGCAAGACTTGGGGTCTCGTCCCATTTGACCATGACTATGCTTGATGGAGTCCCGGTGCATCGTGGGGAGGATGCTAATGGGGGGGTGCCGTTAACCAAGCTAGCCTGGCTCTTTTCATTTGTCTGAGGTCCTCGGTGACTCTCCTTATCTGGCAAACCGCATCTCATTTTGTGCCGGTTGTCGTTCGGGAATCTCATGCTTTGCTTCGGTATCCAGAGTTCAGGACCTCAGGGGAGGGATGGGGATGCGGTGCAACCAGTAAACAGAGAGCCGAGCCTAAATCCCCCCCCCCCCCCTCCCCCCCAACCCCTTTTAATCAGACCAGCCCGTTCCAGCAACTGCATTACTGCCGCTTCCATCGGCCTGCGGATGATCTCGAGTTTCCTTCTCCCATCACTCACTAATAAGATCCCAAGACACTTGGACTCCTCCACCTGAAATTGGCTTTCTTCCCCCCACCCGGTGCCGGCAGGACATTCTCCTCTGTGTCGAAAAAAAACAACAAATTTGACATGTAAGAAGTGGTGAATGTGCGGTAATTCCATGTCGCTGATGATTACTGTATTTACAGTACGTTAAATCCACCGTTACTGCGACACCCTTGTCTCAGCAAACGTCTCAGCGATTGCCGCAAGCCGCTCTTTGATTTGAAACACGAATGGGACGAAATAGAAAGGCCCATAATGGGAAACGAATGTAGGAGGCTAAATTTCAGATTTTATTACCAAAGGGAAGATGACCCGAGCATTAAACCCCGTTCCACGCAATTACTTCGACACTTTTTCAAAGCATACCCATTAAAACTGATAATAGGTCCCACTGGAAGACACATGGACTCCCATTAACTGCACTGAGTCGCACGCTCGTGATTTTACGTACGTTTTTAGCTGGGATCAATAACAATAACTATTCATAGGGGGCACAGAACGGGGACGGCGGCACGAAGCGTCGCTGGAATAATGAGGATAATTGGGTCTTGCCGGGCCAAACTCGAACTCAAACAGGATAATTTACGCAAAAATAAATAGGCGACGCAAAGCAGAAAGTCAAATAATCACATTTGTAAGGGATTTTCCAGGCAACCGTTCCTCCGATGTTGTGAAAATTAAATGCGACTCAAAGTGGAAATGATCAAATGTGTGGATTTTTTTTTGGAAACGCGGTTTAATATTGTTCTAATCTCTCCTTCTGGAAAAAGCTCGACGCGTATGACAGAGATCTGAGTCCCGAACTGCAAGTCGAGTCAATTTCCATCCACTCTTTACCGGCTGACAAACAACACTGATGAGATATGAACACAGGGGCTCACGCCGACGCCCACGTCGCCTTCGGCTGCACTTCATAATGGTTGAACATGCACGTGAGCGGCTGCTTGAGCGCGGGGGATTTATTTATTTATTTTTTTTATTAAAGCGCGAAATGTTCCTGGGGTCGCCGTCACCGGCTTTCCTGTTACACCCCCTGTTTTATTGTGTACATTAATCTGGCGCGTGTGGCGGCTGTGCTCCAGTGGCACGGCTTAATGCGCTGTTCAATAATTGATAAAAAGGCGCCCATGTCAAATGCGGCGGGAATTTGTTTTCCTAATGTTGCGGGGACGGGGATGGATGGTCATCGTGGATGCAAACAGTTTGCCGCGGAAATTCTCCCGCTCGCAAATCACGACCCGAACGTGTTTCTAATTTAAATAGCCCTGACAGGTAAACGCTCCAGCAGATCCCTTAATCTGCTAATAAATCAGGCCGCGGGGGAGGGGGGGTGAGGGGGGGGGAGCCGGCTCTTCCGCGCGTTGTGTGGATCAGCCGTGTCTTCGAGACAAATGGACGGCGGGGAAAAGATAAAACATTTTAAACCACGAGCACACAACCCCCCCCCCCCCCCCCCGGGGATTTTCTCCGGGATTTACACGCTCCTTCGATGTACCGTGGTGACTTCCAGCACGTCGCGGGCAAATACGCTTTAGTTTATGGCTCAATTATTTCATTAATACCTCTTTCAGTTTGAGGCAGGAATGAAGGAGAGGATTTCTTTTGATGATTCTGTTTAATCTCTCAGGTGGGAAGAAGGAGAATTTGCATAAATGTTGTACAGTTTTGAGATTTTCTTCTCTTTTTTTTTTTCTTTCTTCTTCTTCACGTCATTACATCTTTTTTTTCCCGCCCCTGCCGCACTTCACTGGAGCATTTCCTACTTTTCTTTTTACGGAGCTACATTTGTCTGTTGACAGCGGGAGTTGGGGAATTACACTTTACAGTAACATGATAAAATAAACTATAACTCAAACTCTAATTCAGTTTGGTTCTCTAATCTTGTTGTCGCATACTTTTGACAAGAGGCGATCCTTCAAAAACCGGGTGGTGGTGGTGGTGGTGGTGGCGGGGGGGTTTACTTGGGGTTTTGGTGTGTGGTGGTCACCCACTTAGTTTGAATTATAAACCAAAGGATTCCAAGGTGAAGGTCTGGACGTCTGACCCACAGCCTGTAACTCACGTTTTTCTCATTAAAGATCTCGTTTTCTTAGAAATGTACATTTTAGTTCTGTTTTTAATTGGTATTTTTGGGATGTGAGAAGCTCTTTCTCATGCCACTTCTGTCTTCTGTGCAGGTATCTGGTGTTGGAGCACGTGTCCGGTGGGGAGCTCTTCGACTACCTGGTGAAGAAGGGCCGGTTAACACCCAAAGAGGCCAGGAAGTTTTTCAGACAGATCATCTCAGCTCTGGACTTCTGCCACAGTCACTCCATATGGTTCGTTATCAGTATTAATTGTCACTTTTATTTTACATTTTAAATGCAAGTTGATATAACTTCCTTATCATCAGGTTGGTTTGAGGGAGCTTTAAGAGGTTATTTTTATTTCTCTTTTTCTCCCAAGTTGGGTATTTAATTTGCTCTGAAACTGTTTCATATAGGGGCGCTTTAGGTTTTTTTTTTTTTTTTTTTTTTAAGTGCTTAAGAGTCAAGATTTTGCGCAGATAAACTGGAAAGTGCACCTGAAATTTGCTCGTATCAAGTGTATTTCTGCTAAAACGTGTGCTATTCCACTAAACACACTGAATTTACAGCTGCTGGCTGGAGAGGAAACTGGCTGGAGCAGCTCTGCTTAATCACAGAAAGAGAAAACCTCGAGCTGAAACTGTGTGCGAGACAGAACGAGAGTCGTAAACATTAATCGTATGAGTCCGTATTGTTCTTTTTCAGCAGGATCTCAGAAGTAGCCTGAAGAGGTGTTTAAATTAACTTGTAAGATTTCCAGTAGTCTGGTTAAAATGTGGGCAAAAACATATTAAAATCATAATAACTGAAATGTATTAATAGTACTTATAGTCATAATTTACAGAATCTTACACTTTACAAAATCTGCTCCAGCAACAAAGTGTTAAATAAACTGTATTTACATAGTGTATGTACATATACACAGTTCATGTATGATGTATCCATATCCTCCAGTTATATATATATACTCACTCACATCACACATGCACACAAACACAAATTACAAAAAAGAGAACGAAGAAGCAAAGTTTATTTGGTCCGACCATTTCTTTTTTCTTTTATCTGAAATTACTGTTTAATACATTCCTGAATCAATTTAATATGTTCAGTGAATCAGGACAACAGTCTGTAAAACAGTTGAAAACACCCAAACCAATTACATCATGATAAGAGGATGTATAATTAAAAAGTATGAATATGTCGTACACTTCCAAAAGTCACATTCATAAAATAGTGTGGGTTTTTAGAGAGGGGCTTCAAAGTCTTCACCAAGAACAAGTCCACATTTGTTGAAATATGATTTTCTTTTTTCTTTTTTCTTTTTTAAATATCAATAAGTTTACAAAATGAGTCTACATCCCACTTTATCAGATTTCTGCAAGCAGCTGAAAACCAGTCACTGATTTGTGGACAACTTGCAGCAAATAAAAAGCAGCTGTTTGCTTTTTTTTTTAATGCAACTCTTTGCAAAATAGACGCGCTTTTAGTGATTTATTGGGAATAACTCTGTGACTGACATCACGTGCAAAGAGGAGACATTGAAAGAAGAGAATCTGCACATTTCAGACCGTTTACACGAAGACGATCAGCTGAAAAATGATCGTTTTCATGTTGGTGTTTCTTCGGCTGACGGTGTGGAGCGACGAGCTGGAGGGTTGAGCCCCCGTCTGGCACAGGAACGCAGTGGACGTGTTGGTGTGTGGAGCCGTCAAGCGTGTTGGAGGGTTACGTCAAATAAATCTTGAGTGTCTGCAAACAAAAGCCCGCTGACTCTCCCTCGCAAGAGCAGCTGCATTTCTGCCGAAGGCAGAGCGAGTGACTCATGTTTCATGTCGTACATTGATATCGGCACATAATCCTCCTCACGTTAGTCTGTAATTCCTTTGTTCGCTCACAACCAAACAACCCACCGACACGAATATCCGTTTAGACGGAAGAAGTCAAGAGGATTAATTAGGGCAATTTTTTTTTTTAATGTAAGTCGTATCTTGAATTGGTAGATTTGCTTCAGAGATCCAAGGTTCCTTACATCTGGATGTTGGCACTTTCTTAAAAGAAAAAATCAGGAACAACAGTTGAGCGAAACCACCGACCTGCCAGCAGCAGACAGTTTTTTAATAAATTAACATTTAAGCCTGCTTATGTTAATTTTGGGCACCAGCGGGAAGCGTTCATGTGCTCTTGTAGTGGGACGTCTTTCATGTTGGTGTCACAAAGACTGGGACCTTTAAAGGCCTAGTGAAATGTAAAACACTACTTTGCAAAAAACGATCGTTGGGGTTCTACTTCTAAGGTTCCTCCGAATCTGCCCCACCACTGTTGTCGCATAACAAAGTTATTTGAATTTTGAATCTCCAGCCGAGGAAGTCGGGGGAATCCTTCTTCGTGAGCGTGACGTCACGAGTTGTGCAGATCTCGATCTGTTGTGTTTACATTGGCTTGTTTCCCTCCTAAATATCCAAGTTTTAACAGTGTTTTGAAGTTATAGTCGGCGTTTTATGAGCCTTGACGAAAGATTGAGCCTGGAAGAGACCGAGAGAGGAGAAAAGGAGCACAGGCGGCGGGAGCGGCGGGAGCGGCTAGCCGCTAGCTCGCGCGGTTAGTAGACGATCAAGTAATACCTGGACTCATCTTCGGTGATTCCGCAGTCGGAAAAGCGCTTCGACATGATCCAGGAAGCCGGTCGTTCTGCCAAAAGTCAGGAGCCTCAAAGCCTCAAAGATGAAAACTGGCGGCCGCTGAGGCTGAGGAGACGAGGACGAATGGAGGACGAAGCGTCTTCTGCTTCCTCAAACATGTTCCAGACGGGGTCACCGATGGCAGAACGACACATTCTGTGTCTTCTTCATCAATCACTGGGTTTGAAATGATGATGATGATGAAATATGGTTAAATTCAGCCTCTTCGTCGTCAAAACTCTGATCCTCCATAATGTAAACACAACTTGAGTGTGTGCACAACTATATTATTGTCAGAAGCTCCGCCCAGCAGCGAAAATACCGCTGTTTATTGGCTATTTTCTCGCAGATTGCCGCGTTTAAACATTTTACCCTTGGACCAGCTAGCATAAAAAATGTCCCTAGAAGCGACAGCCAGTGTTTTGGAGGTCGAATTTTCATTTCACTAGGACTTTAACAGTAAACAGGAGATTGGCGAGATGGTAACTTTTAGCTGAAAGTTAATCTGTGACAGGCACAAGCGAACTGTCCGGGGTTACCGCCTCCATAATCGGCGACCAACTTCCCGCTGCCCAAAAGGTCTCAGCTTCTACACAAAACTCACATCGCTGCTCAGTAGGAAGAAGGTCCGCCGGGTGTTTTGCGGTTTTTCTCCACGAAGAACCACAATGACCCGGGCTTTCAGTTACATCACTGACGGATATTCGCTCTGGGATAAGTACGTATATATATATATCTCACACAAACAGATCAAAACGTCCCCACGTCCGCGTTCCTTGTAGGGTTTTCCTTTCGACATTGTCGTCTCTCCTTGAAGCACTTAGGCGTTCGCTCCGCTCGGATGACTGAACAGCCGGTTCCCTTCTGCTCCTCCAGCCTGCTCCTCCGTCAGCTGTAGCCGGGGGCGGCTTGAGAGGCTCCTGCACCTCTTGATCTCCTTTTCATGTGCGAGAGCACCTTCAGTTCCTCCTCCTCGTGGCTGCAGCGCCGCGTATCTAAGAGCAATTGCACATCAAAGGAGTCCCGACTCCCGACTCCCCGCATCAGATATCAAGTGTCGGGGCTCCTCATCCTCCCGGTTTCTCGCGTTTTCTGCGGTTTTGGAATAGATTGCAAGGCCTCATATTGAAGTTGCTCTCCTCTTCACACCTCCGGTGGGTTTTTTTTGTGGCGCCTTCAAGCTAAAGGTTATTCAAGTTTGAGGAGACGGCTGAGTAATGCCCGGTAAATCAGCTTCACAACACGTCACCAAAAAATACAAAAGCAGTGATTGGGAAACAAATTTTTTTTTTTCTTGTTGTAATAATTCTTTTGGTGGCAAAGTGGATGTTCTGGGTTAAAAGTTAACACGGCGGACTCAGTTGGTTTTCGGTCGGACGGATGGCGACTTGACAGTGTGAAGCACATTGTGAATGCTAAGGTGATATGATGTGATCATAATTAAAGTCCCTTCACCAGTTACACAGGCATTCGTGGGAGGAGCAGCAGCGCTGAGCATATGATTATCACTCTCCTGTATTAAATCAGGACGTAAAACATTATTATTTGGACAGTCTTCCAAATAAACAGACTTTTACTCCTTTTATCACCTTCGTCTGAATATGTTCTCCTTTTTATGCTGTTTTCACTCCTTGAACATCCATTTGGAACTGGGATTGAAAATTTCAGCTTGAAATTAATTAAATTATTAAATTAAAATGCATTAATCTTTGAAGTGATGCGGTGAAGAGCTTCATCCGCTCACGTAGAAATATATCATTTCTATGTTGAATGCGTAGAGCGAGTCCGTTGTTTTGCGAAGGTACCTAGAACTGCGTATCTCAAACTCATAATTCTTAATGGTGGTGTCTAAAAGTACACCATCATTTGAATAGTCCTTTTTTTGGGGAATTGATGTCACTCGCGGTATTATTCGTTCTGAAAAACACAGACTAGCTAAAGTACAATCTATTTCCCTGATCTTTTGCACTTTTTATATAAGATATCGCTCAATCAGGCCGAAAGCCATTATAAATAATCTACTCATTTATTGTCTTTTGGTTATTTTCTGAGAAGCAAATTGCATAGTTAAATCTAATAAAGACAAATTGGTCTTGGGGATCGTTGTTGGTGGGGAATAGGTGTATATTTTCAAAGAGGAAGTCAAAAGGGAGCAGCAATAAGTGAGTGAAGAAGCTTTTCAGGTAACATCTTCCTTCCTTTAGTTCTCATTTGTGCTGAATCACTGATAATCATGACAAGGTCTTCAGGAAGCTAAATCTGCACCTCGACGAGCAACAGAACAAACATTTCCGTTCAATCAAAGGCACTTTAATGACGTCATGAACTGAAAAATTATTTCCCCTTGTTTTCGTGTTGTGTGAAATGAATCATTCTGGAAAAAAACAATGTTTTGTCCGAATTCTTTCTCGGCGTACGAGTTTCACGGCGCCTCAGAACGACACACACTGCATACGTTTTTGTCGTCTGGGCCATATTTTTTATTCACAGATGTACGTTTCACAGAGCCCCGGCAACAGCTGGAATGAAAGCAGCTGCAGAAATCAGCATTTTGTTTGGTCTTTTTCATCCCAGTTGTCAAAGAAAGTTTCTTGCCTCGTTGTGAAACGAGAAAAAAAAAACCCAACACGATGACAAAGCCTCCTGGATGACTTTTATCTTTTTCCTGTCTGTTTGTTGTTGTTGTTTTCTCGGTGCCATGCGAATTAGACAGCCGTGTAGTGACGGCTGAGCAAATTGCATGTATATTTGCTGGAAGGATGAACAATCAGGTTAAAATCCAACACGGGGGAAGCTTTTTATATGAGATTAGAATCAAACTTAACCTTAACAAATCGGAACTGAGGAGGAAGCTAATGATCTCCCCCCCACCAATCAGCACTGACACCCAATGTTGTTTCGCTCTTGTTTCCCCCCCTCACACAGTCACCGAGATTTGAAGCCCGAGAACTTGTTGTTAGACGAGAAGAACAACATCAGGATAGCGGACTTTGGCATGGCGTCTCTGCAGGTCGGGGACAGTCTGCTGGAGACCAGCTGCGGGTGAGTGCTTTTTTTTTTTTTACAACACTGGCAACTTGATGGATCTCTTCCAGGCCGAACGTCCCCGATTCTTCATACATTCATGCTTTGAGACGGTGCGACTGCAACTCGGGGGCGCATCCCTCATTTGCATATAGACCATTCAATTACGTTGCTGTTTACAGTGATGTGCTTGTTGTAAAATGAGGAGCAAAGTAACGAGGCCGAGGGACGAGGAGGACGAAAACGCGCGTGCAGGAGGGAGCGGCAGGATTAAATTCCAATTTTGTTTGACCAGCAGAGCGGCTGTTCAATGAGGAACCCCCCCCCCCCCCCCCCCCCCCCCTACACACACACACACACACACACACCAAAAAAAACTGGGAAAACACAAAGGAAAGAAAGATATTTGAGAAAATTAATTTTGTCGATAATCATTTCACATATTACCACCGCCGCATCTCCACCACAGGCCCCGCCTCCCAGTTCACACCGTCCTATCAGAGAGCAGCAGAGAGAAGCGAATAAATCAAGCGAGTTGTGTTTATAGAAAGAAAGAAAGCTTACTTTAATGGTCCCCTTGGGGAAATTAACCTCTGGTCCTATTTGTCACATTCATAGTTCACGACCCACATCTGAACCTGCAACTTCAAATCCATTTCAGTTCCATAAAAAAAACTGTGAAACATCCGCGTATGCTTTTTTTTTTTAGGTACATTTAATCTCAAGTGATTCATCAACATATTTAAATGTTAAATTTTTTTTTATATATTGAAATTTCTTGATAATTTTAACTTTACAGGCTTCATTTTCAATATTTTCATAAAATGTTGTTTGTTCCTCATTTTTAAAACATAATGATCACATTTTAAACTTCATTAATTATACAGTTTACTGTGAGTTACTGTACCCACTCGTATATTGAAATACAGTGGAAATTATGGAGAGCAGAACGTTTGAATTTTTAAAAATGATATATTTTTAAAAAAGTGACATGTCTTGATCATATTTTGCTTTTAAGTCTTCAAACAAACAAAAAATCATCAACAGGGAGAACATAATTAGCAGAATTTCAACTTTATTTCTCCAGTTTGTAAAGGTCTTTTGACTTTTTAGCCACTTGACATGTCGCTGTACGTATGAGAGAAACGTATGATGTTCGGTCTGGCACGTTGAGCGCCTCGTTTTTCACTCCCGACGTCACGCAAAACAAAACCGGACTGATCGCCGTGTCCGTGCCGGCTCAGCCGACTCCTCCACGCCCCTGACGGGTCCCTTAAATATCTCTCACGAGCCAGAAGTCAAACGGCTCTTTCACTTCACGTGACGTTAATGGAATTCATTAAAGGGACGAGCCGCCGCGAGGACGAAGGATGAAGATTGGCTCTGGTGTAATTAGATTGCTGTTAGTGTATTTTGACACGACCGCGTCTGAGCGCTTCACGTCGGCCCGGCTTTTACATATATTAGCATAATTGAGTGTGACGCTGGAGAAGACGCGGCGTGTGTTTACTCTGGGAGTTCAGATGAAGCATTGATGGGGGAGAGTGAAATGAAGCTCTCTGCTTCATTTCACTCTGATGAATCCACACACGGAGGAGGAAGAGGAAGGAGACCAGAGAAGCCCCACCTTCTTCAGCAAACTCTCCTCAACGCCCAGACGAAGTCGCTGCCGACGTTTCGGTCAGCTTGTTATAAATCATTTTGACGTGGCGAGTGTTAAGTGCTGTGCACGTTGCTAAAAAAAAAAACGGCACTTGATCACAGTTACTAGTCACGAGGGTTGCAAAGGGGCGGGACATTTCTGGAAATTTTCCATGGGAAGTTAAGCTGGGGATTTTTTTTGAAATTTTCAAAATTAAATATTTATCTGTAAATTAACTGAATTGTCACCGAGCTGACTCAACTCAACTCAACTCAACTTTATTTATAAGGCGCTTTAAGCAGCCGTAGCTGAGACAAAGTGCTGTACATTGAAATAAAAATATAAGAGGCAACATGAAAACATTAAAACAATATAAACAATAACAAAGTTTAAGCGATAAAAACAATCAGATGGTAAAACAATAAACAAAACATAATAAGTTAAAACAATAAAAAAAAAAAAAAAACGAAGGCACTAAAAGCAGAGCAGAGTCTCACGCTGAGGTAAAAGCCAAAGAATAAAAATGGGTTTTAAGACGAGTTTTAACGATGCAACTGAATAAAATGACTTTAGAACGAACGCACTTTCAATAATAAGTTTGAAAAGTCACTAAATGAGACAGTCAAGCACAGGCTGCTGTGTCGAGGCCTGCATGACAGATGATCGCACATTTAAAACAAGAGACACAATTTTAACTCATAATTCATGTTACCTACAAGTAGATTGGTCGTAATTAATTCCAGGGAATCAGAGGACGTAAATGGCCTGTAAAGTAACTTAAATATGTGTTTTATAAAACCCACCATTAATAAGGATTCCTCCTACAGTGAAGCCAGCTGCTAACGAAACGTTTTTTTCGAGGCGACTCATTATTCATTCCCATCAGTCACACAGGTGGAGGTAAACTGCGTTGTCGCCACACCTGTCCTGGGCAGTAGTTGGAATATTATTCATAATCATGCGTTGTAGCCACAGATGTCCTGTTTCAGTTCCTTAATTCCCATGGAACGTTTCCAACTTTGAAAATTCCCGGAATTTTGCAACCCTACCAGTTTACCTTTTTAAAAGTTGTTGAAGGATGTTTTATCGTAACTTCAAATTAAAACTTGTAACCCGCAAACCCGACATAATAAAGTGCTGTTGTATTATATTGTATCATTTAGTGTGGAGCTGTTCAATTCCAATTTCTTGCTGAGACCCGATTTCTTTGCGAGTTCGTTCTTCAAGGTGACTTCAATCAGTGTGAAAGTTATTCGACCCCAGAAGCCTCGCCTGCTGACTTCCTAGCTGATGTATCACCAGCAGCTGGGAGGAATTTGCTCTATAATCTAGTGTTGAATGAACGCATTTATGTTTTTGTTTTTTTATAATCAATGAATCCAAGATCCACGCACGGAATCAAAGTCTATTATAGATCCAGTCGTCTGTTTGGCGCGCTTCACTGAATGTGAGGTCAGGGTCAGGGCTGGATCCGGGACGTGTTCATGTTGAACAGGGAGGAAACAGAGAAATAAACGTGGACCTTCGCAGTGAGGAAACAGTGCTGACCGCTGCACTATCATGCCACCTGTACATTAATACGGTGGAGTGAAATGGATCACACTCAAATGAAGTAAATAGAGCATACTCCAATTTTCGTTGTACTCCCCGGTACCATGACAAATAAAGATAGCTAGCTAGCTAGCCAGCCAGCCAGCCAGCCAGCCAGCCAGCCAGCCAGCCAGCCAGCCAGCCAGCCAGCCATCCATCCATCCATCCATCCATCCATCCATCCATCCATCCATCCATCCATCCATCCATCCATCTATCCATCTATCCATCTATCCATCTATCCATCTATCCATCCATCCATCCATCCATCCATCCATCCATCCATCCATCCATCCATCCATCCATCCATCCATCCATCCATCCATCCATCCATCCATCCATCCATCCATCCATCCATCCATCTATCCATCCGTTCATCTATCTATCTATCTATCCATCCGTTCATCTATCCATCCATCCATCCATCCATCTATCATCTATCCATCTATCTATCTATCTAATCTATACTGCTGAAGGAATTAAATCACATATATACTAAATATTGAGTGAACCACTGACATGTCGGTGTGTGTTTAAGTCTTTACTCTCATTTTTGCAGCGTGTGTCTGTCGCACTGTCGTCCGTTACTCAACAGGATTCACAGGAATTTGGATTGAGGCCATGTGATGTGACGCAACGCTTACTTAGCCGACTCAAAACGAGCCCGTCGGGCACAAAAACCTTCTTTATCTGACAATGTTTTTCCTGGATTTTGGTGGGTCAAGTGTGTTACGCTACCTGAGACGAGGTCGCGCCGGGAGAGGTACACCCACCCGTCCTCGCCCGCCCGCTCGCTCAGTGTCGCGTGAAGCATTGTTCTTTTTCTTCTCCAGAATAAAACGCCTTTTTTTTTTTTTTTGCCTGTTTTTCAGATCCCCGCACTACGCCTGCCCAGAGGTTATCAGGGTAAGTGCTCTCTCTCTCTCTCTCTCTCTCTCTCTCTCTCTCTCTCTCTCTCTCTCTCTCTCTCTCTCTCTCTCTCTCTCTCTCTGCCTCTCTCTGCTTCTTTCTTTCATACAGTAATAGCCGCTCGGACCAGAGTGCCTCTTACATCACTCCTCTATCCGCCCGGCGTTCACTCTCCCCTCCTCCCCATAAACCCGTCACATCATGCAAACCTCAGTGTTTCAGCTTTTTTCTCATGCAGCTTTAACATTTCTTGCTTTATGTAGACGCCACATTTCCTTTGTTTCTCCTTTGTACAAACATCCATGCTTTATTCCACTGCCTGTCAAACAACACAGATGGAGGCACTTTGTTTTTTTTATTTTTTTTTATTTAATCTCCTTGGTGTAGAGGTCCCGTATCTCACAAATATGGCAATATGTATGCGAGAGGCAACGATGATATTCAAGAAAAAAGCAAAAACACATGCGGTCTGTTTTTTTTATTTTACAGGAAATGAAGAAAAAGCATACATTTAAGTGCTTAAAGACACACCATGAATCTGAATGTATGCAGGTGTTTGTTCTTTTTTGGTTTTTGTGAAGCACTTTTGTACTTTACTTTCTGAAAACTTAGGAAATACATATATATATAAAGTAAAATAAGTTGCTTTGTGATCATCGATGACACATAAATAGACCTCTAAAATAGAAATACAATAAAAAACACATTGATATGATAAGGTACAGACAGAGTTTAAATCTCTCACGGACGGAATTGTCTCCAGTCCGCGTGAAACGTTGATGGAGACGAGCTCATGGTGAGTTACAACGTGAATAAACAAACTGTCCACCTGCACATACGCAGATAAGATTTCTTATCGCAGACGAGCAGGTGGAAGCACCGCAACTAACAAACACGCCGCGTTGTCGTGTACCTTTGAGACTCATTCTCCTCTCGTCGTCAATTCCAACAACGATTTTCTGACATCATTCTCTGTCGTCTTAACTTTTAGCAGTAATACCCAGACACGTGACCAAATTATGTGGGGATTTTGTCTCGTGTATTCAATTGAAAAAAAAAAAAAAAATCATTCACGCACTCAATGAAAAGAATCTGAGACAAAATCTGACTCGTCAAACTCCATTACTGATTAAAAAGGCTTCTGATAGAGAAATTAGACCCTTCGTTTCACCTGCACTGAGCAGTAGAGAAGAATACACGGCCATACATGGCATGAAATAACTACACCGTGAGAGAGAAATACATTTGTAATCGCGAACTTTAAATCAGTGCATGTGTGAGTTTAGAGTCGTTCTGGCTCCGGGGAGGAAACAGTAAATCTGTCGCGCCCAGCAGAGAGCAAGCAACATCACACAAAGAAATAAAACAACCAAATTGCATGAAAAATGTAATAATTGCATTTCAAAATAACTTGAGAAAGTGAACAGAATGTCGAGAGTTAAATGGATAAATACCACAATCAAGAGTGCCATTTTTTTTGTTGTTGCTTGTATTCATTTGGCCAAAATTATATTCAGTCTGAAATTAAATGCATCCAGTCTTATCTGTGTTTCTGTTGTTGATTAGTCATTTTGTGTGGAATTTTCCCAGAATATATAGATAAAACAAGCTAATAGTGCCAGTTTTCGTCGCACAACTTTAAGGGAAATTAAAAGTTCTGTAATGCAAAAAAAGGAGTTCATAGGAGCCAAATAAGAGTGAAAAGAAACAAAAAAGAAAAGTTGACACGATGATCCAAAACAGACATCGTATTGGGAAAAGCCACGCCTGAACAGGAAGAACATGCAAACACACAGAAAAGCCTCTGGACCCTCATCGCATGTTGCTGCAGTATAAAAGAAGTTTGTAAATCATTATATTTGTATGTATTTACCCCCCCCCCCCCCCCAAAAAAAAAAAAAAAAAACAAAGAAAAAAATGAGAATAAGATTCAGGACACAAACTGAAAATTACAGAAGTTTAAGATGGTTAAAGTGTGTAAATTTCAATTTATCTTGCTCGAGCAACAATTGAGCAGCAGCTTGACGTTTAAAGTACTCGTCGTCTTAATGCAAGGCATTAACGCCAGAAATAACTGCTGTCAGCATCACAAATTGTGGATATTAGAGCGAAGGTGCGCGCGCGGCATTAAGCAAGGCGCCGCCGGGGGCCTGGAGCGGTCGGGGTGATTTGCAGTTTTTTTTTTTTTTTTTTTTTTAAAGATTTAGACTGTGAAAGCATGCCGTGCACATTTTGACGCCCGGTGTCTTGTGCAGGGGGAGAAGTACGACGGGAGGAAAGCCGACGCGTGGAGCTGTGGAGTCATCCTGTTTGCACTTTTAGTGGTGAGTGACGCCGGCTCGGAAAGGTGGAAGGGGGGGGGGGGGGAAACACACTGCATGTTGTGCGTTTGGAATGGACATGCTACTTCCTGCTTGGTGGTGAGCTGGAGTGAACACAAGGAGCGTCAAACAAAACGAACAAACTACAAACAAGGTTATGTTAATGGGAGTGTCAATGATGATGATGTTTTTAATTGCAACCAATTAACCAAACAAATGGACATGCTCGGCCAGCGGGCTGAAGCTTTTGCTCTCGTACCTTCCCTCCAACTTAAAGGGCTCATATTATGCAAAATTCACTTTCTAAAGGTTTTCCAACAGTAATAATCGTCCCCGTACCTGGAATGACGCCCTAGAAATGAAGAAAGTGTGTCGTCTCTCTTCCAGGGCTTGTTTTCTTTTTTTTTTTTTTTTTAAGTGTGTTGCTCTAATCAACCAATCAGAAATCAAACCCTAGATGATGTCATCTGGGGGTTTTAGCCAATCGCAATCAAGGTAGCCTCCTCCCCCTTTTTTGGCTCCTCCCAGAATTAGGCAGCTCTGCTCTGGCACATGGCGCCACGAGAGGAAGTATTTCCTCCTCTTCCCATGTGTGGGCGGAGCCAGGCCGGCTCGCACAGACACAGCAGATTCTGAATGCAGCTCCTATGATCCAATATTCCAATGGAGGAAAATCAAGAAGAAGAAATATGTTGTGGGATTAACGAGACCACGTGAAAGTGTTGAAAAAATGAGTAATATGACTTCCTTAATACCAGACCCAGAACCTGAGAACGAAGGAAGGACATTATCAGAATGTTTATGGAACAATGAAACGATACAATAAGTTACAATATGTACATGTCAGGTAGAATACTATACGCTGATATGATACAACGTGGTGCGGTTCGACACAGTACGATATAAAGCACATCCACAATGCGGCGCAGGACGATACGATAAGTTCTTCGTCTGAAAGTGACTGAGCTGCACAGTTTCCGGGTTTTCTCTTCTTCCGACCGGGGGTTATTGCTTCCTTCCGTCTTTAAAACAATAAAATCATTGACTGCGCGGCGCATCAGCAGCAGCTCCGTAACGCGACAGTGACAAGCGAGTATTCGGCGCCCGCGAGTAAATTACTGCGTTTGTTTGTGTGCCGCATGAGCGCGCGCCTGTGCTCTTTTCTTGATTAAGACGGAGCACGCGACACGGTCATCACGGGAAGATGGATCTCCCCGCTCGCTCCGTTTTGATTACCCGCGCGGCGTCGGCGGCCATCTGGCTCCGTCCCGCTCGTTTTTGCGACGACGAGGAAGCGGCATCAGTCATCACGCCACTGAGCGCGCTCCGTCGGCTGGAGGTCGGACGCGGCGGCGGCGGCGGCTCTCCATCACGGCCGACTCTGATGACTGATAGGTCTCGCGGAGCGGCCTCCCACGCCTCCGCTCCGTCACGATCCAGATTATCTCGCCCGGCGGAACACCTTGACGGGCGTTCTTCGTGGCAGCAGTGTGGTTAAAAAAAGGGCGGCTCAGTCACTTGGAGTGGATTTCTTAATCTACCAGTGAAATTGTGACATTTTGCTTGTATCTGTCCTCTTTAAAAGGGATTCTAGAGGGGATTTCAACTTCACCCCCCCCCCCCCCCCCCTTAAGGCAGTGTATTTCAACCACTGTGCCGCGGCACACTGGTGTTTCCGCGAGATCTAGTCAGGTGTGCCGTGGGAAATTATCCAATTTCACATTTTTTTCCTAAAAATCATTTGCTATTACAGCCGCTGTCAGCTGTGAGAGCAGTGTGTTGCAGAGTAATCATGTATAAATACTCTTCGCCACTAGAGGGCAGCACAGAACTTTGTCGTTGAAATGGAAACTGACAGACGTCAGTCTGGTTAATCTCCACCTCCTGCTACCATCTTGTATCAAAGTACTGTGTCAGTGACAGTGATGGAGAAGTTTTTGAAAAGGAAGAATGTGAACCAGGATCTCAGCTCTTCATCCATCAGGTCCAGGTTTCACACTGAGGGAGTCAAAAAAAAAAAAAATTAGGAAATACTTTTTTTCTGTATTTTTTTTATTCCTGTTGATAAAAATTGGATGAGAATGACTTTATATTGTTAATAGAGGCTACAGAGTTTCAAATTTTTACATTTTCGGGTGGTGGTGTGCCTCCAGATTTTTCGAAACAAAAAAGTGTGCCTTGGCTCAAAAAGGTTGAAAAACACTACCTTAAGGTGTGACACTTCACAGCCTCCTTTACTTTACGTTATATACAGTGGTTACTTTTGTATTCTATTCCCCTACAATCAAAGTAATGTCGTAGAAGAGGGAAAACTTCTCGGACGCACATTTTGGTTTCTTTTAGACATATGACCCTGTGAACACCCCCCCCCCCCCCCGCAGGTGCTGCTTAAATAAATATCACACTGTGAATGTGTGAAAAGCAGCAATTAAAACAAAAAACCTGGCGACCTGGAGGTACCGGATTAAAATATGTTGCTCTCACACACAGGAGCAAACAAAATGCAAGGAGTTTATTGTGCAGCGCTGCAATGTGATTTACGGCACAAAATGTATGTTGTTTATGATTGAGTTTGTTCTGAGCGCATTTTAAAAAAGGTTGACGATGCAAACCGGCCTTTCCTCACCGGGCTTGTTTGCTCGATATCGTCGGTGTTGCATTGCAATTTTTCACTAATCTAATTCACAAATCAAATGCAGGAAGAACCGAGTTTAAACCACACAGAACCCTCATTACTGATACCTATGCACACAATACACAACCCTAATACTCGTGGTGCTATCGTTGGCGGATAACAAGTAAAACTGAACTGTGCAATCTCGTTTTATGCATTGTATCGTGTTTTGAGGGGGGGATTCTATCATTCGATCAGTCTAATGAAATGTCGATCACGGCACATGAATGGTTCCGCTCCCGCAGGGCGCTCTGCCTTTCGATGACGACAACCTGAGGAACCTTCTGGAGAAGGTCAAACTGGGCGTTTTCCACATGCCGCACTTCATCCCCCCCGACTGTCAGAACCTCCTGCGTGGGATGATTGAAGTGGACGCCACCAAGAGGCTGACGGTGAGTGACCCCACCCCCCCCATCCCCCCAAACCCCATTACTGAACCAGAGGACGGTTCAAATGTCCCATCAGAGCTCTCCTGCCTGCTCACTTTGCATTTCTACAGCGTTGGGCTGTCGCCTTGAGGGAGCGCGGCGGCTATATTTAGCCGGTTCGCTCTGCGACTGGCCCTGCAGCTACTGAGCGCTGCGTCGAATCGTTTCATCCCGGGCCGAAGGCTCGTCTCAGCTGAGAATAGAAACATTACAAAAATAACAGAGGTTAGATTAGATAATGTCCCTTCACTTCTGTTTTTCCCCATTTTTTCTTTTTTTTTTTTTTTTTTTTAAATCAACTTTGAGCAGTTGTTTTTGGCATCAAACCACAGTTGATGAGCCTTTAAAGTTGGCTTCCAGACTCATTTTCAACATTTGCAGACAGCACTTCTCAAAACAACGCACTAAAAAAAAAAAAAAAAAAAAACTTGAATCAAAGATAAATGTTGTAACTTGAACAATCTTAGTCCTTATCAGAGGAAGAAAAAAAAGCAGCCAGTCATTATGATATTAATTTGCCATACTGCAGAAAGGACGTCTACTCATAAATGCACATTGTGAAGAGCGTCTCAAGAGGTGCTCCTAAGATAAACCTAATAATTCTACTATTTATATTGTAAAGACAGAGCTTTACAAGACCTGAAAAAACAATAAAAAGAACCAATTACACAGTATAAATAATGAAAATACAAGTAATAAGGATTATACATTTGCTCCAACATTGAGGGGGTTAAGCTGAGACTCCTTAAAATTTGAAGTCAAGAATAGAAAACAAAAAGTAAATGCATTAATCCACTGTGTATTACCCAAAAAAAAAAAAAAAAATTGCACTACTTTTAATAATCATATTTCCCCCAAAAAAGACATTAACTGGACCAAACAGAATGAATACTAATGCAATGAAGACAAATTCGAACTTGTTTGTTCTTTTCCATCTCATTAAGAAGCTTCTCTCACTTTTTATTAAACTGAGAGGTTTCGTACAACAGAGCAGGACTTTATCCTCCATTTATCCTCCCACCAAGTCAAACTCATAATTACCCAGAGGCTACGATACTTTAAAAAAAATTTTCAGACTCTCCTTGCAGAATTAATAATGTTATTTTATCTTATTCTCTTCCGAAAAGGACACTAATGGCCACTTGACAAAACTTGGTTTTATTGAGAATAATTAAAAAAAAAACAACAAATAGTAACTGCTGCGTAAGTGCAAAAGAACGGATGGACTTCGTAGTTGCGCGTAGCGACCCTGCAGTCGCTGTCTGCCGCCTTGAGGTACCGACGTGCTCCCAACGCCATCGAGCACAGCTCATTTTAAAAGCAGCGTGCCCCCCAGGGCACGTGGATTTTCAAGTGTGCATTTACAAATGTACATTTGCATGCTATTTAGCGGCAGCACTGGACAGGAAAATGTGTTTTAAGCTCGGGAAAGACACCGAGCTGAATACAAAGCCAGCTGGTTGTTGCTTTGATTAGACCATATATATATATTCTTTTTCATGCTCAAGAGTTTAGAGGCCCACAACTACATGTTAGCCTGTTAGCTTTAGTATATATATATAATTTTTTTAAATTTTATGTTACTATTTCTTGAAACTCCTGTTTACCGGAGGAGTGCTATATATTAAACGTGGTTAACGTGCAGACAGCACTTCTCAAAACAACGCACTAACAACAACAAAAACTTGAATCAAAGATAAATGTTGTAACTTGAACAATCTTAGTCCTTATCAGAGGAAGAAAAAAAAGCAGCCAGTCATTATGATCTTAATTTTCCATACTGCAGAAAGGACGTCTACTCATAAATGCACATTGTGAACAGCGTCTCAAAAGGTGCTAATCAAATAATTCTATTATTTATATTGTAAAGACAGAGCTTTACAAGACCTGAAAAAAACAATAAAAAAGAACCAATTACACAGTATAAATAATGAAAATACAAGTAATAAGGATTATACATTTGCTGCAACATTGAAGGGGTTAAGCTGAGACTCCTTCAAATTTGAAGTCAAGAATAGAAAATAGAAGTTTAGATGCCCACAACTACATGTTAGCCTATTAGCTTTAGTATTTTGTATTTTTTTGTATTTTATGTTACTATTTCTTGAAACTCCTGTTTACCGGAGGAGTGCCACATATTAAACGTGAACTGTCTCACTTCGCCTGTCAGCGAAGTACAATGGTAAGTAACTTTAGCATCACGTACTAAAGTACTTGATTCCAGTTACCAGTGAAGAGACAGTCCTGTGTTACTTGTAGTAGTCGGCTAGGATGAAGTACAAGAATGCAAAATGCAGCAAGTGGGTCTCATGAGACGAAGCCGTTCAGGTGAAGAACTGCTTCCTGTTCGGTGCAGAAGCACAGAAACGCCCTCCATCCTGACCTTGTTTACCTCCGCCGTGTTTGTTTCACTCGCTTCTTCTTCTGCTTGTCGTTGCAGTTAGAGCAGATCCAGAAGCACACGTGGTATCTGTAAGTATTACTACCTGACATTCACGTTTTCTATTCCCTTCTGTCCGTGTTGAGTATGCTGAGTGTGTATCCCTCATTAAGTGACCTGATAAAAGAAAAATGCTTCAGCAGGTATGCGGAATAATAATGAGGCACTATTCAAAAGGCTTTTTTTTTTTTCTTTTTTTTTTTTTTATATCTCCCATTGAGACCTGTTGGATAAAAAGGCATTCTCATTAGACTTGAGTATGAGGGAGGTATTTGTTACATCAGGATGCTGCCGTGCTCCTAATGGACCTGCGATCACTAATGGATTCATTGTTTCTGAGTTCAGTGTGGAAAAAATTCTGTTAGTGATCAGAAATTATGGTGAAAGGTTTACTAGGAAACATTGATTTTTTTTGGGGGGCCTGTTTAGCAAATAAATGTGCGTCTTTCAGTTCATCAAAGTACAGGTTGAGTTTTAGTATTTAATTTAGTCTCTGGTCATGTCATCAACAGAAGTGGTCACACTTCAATGATTATATTTTTTATATTATAGTTGGAAATACAAAGAAAGGAATAAATAACAAATCAGTCCCAAATAGACTAGATTAGATTAAGAATCAGGATTTCTCTCTACTGTAGGGGGATTTCTTGCAAAGAAAGATTTAGTGTAGGTCCCAAACGACGAGCAGAATTTTTATTTAGTACAGATATGAAAACCATTACTTTAATAAATAAAATTTTAAAAAGTAATTAAAATGAATGTTTTTAGTAAGAATTTCATTTTATTGTGGGACCAATTGGAAATACCTGATAAAAAGCAGACATGCAAATTTCACACATTCGAGCAAAAAGGGCCTCATTTACTAAAATCCCACGTAAAAGATGCTAAAATGCATGCACACGCAAATACATATTCGTTTGCGTGTGTTTTAGCTGTGATTTACTAACAATATGTACAAACAATAGTATTTAAAATAGTGCTTTGCAGGTTTTAGTCCAGGGATCTCAACATAAAGCCATTTGTAAAGAGCCCTTCTGGTGCCAAATACAGTGAAATGTCCCCCCAAAAAAACGTATTTTGTAGCTGTTAAATTATGTGTGTTTTCACAAACTCACCCTGCCGGCATGACTTTGAGGCGAGTTTGATAACAAGAAGATATCAGCATCGACGACGTCACAGCTGAGATCTCAGTGTTGTGTTATATCCGCTACTCTTAAGGAAATTGTTAAAAAAAAAAAAAAAAATTGAAATTTTTCCAAGTCGCTTGGTAATTTGGCAGAGCGGATTGGAGTCATTTGCTGTGCTGGTTTTGGCCGCGTTCACTGGCTTGACTTTACGACGGAGTGACTGAACGACCAGTCTTGTCCCACTAACCTTTAGTGCGTCGGGTAAAAGTTGTTTTTCCTCAGTCTCACCCGTTACTCCAACCCGCTGCCCCATATTGCCGCCGTCATGTTTTCTATGACCGGCAGATGTCGGGATAAAAGCTTCTCACCATCTAAACTCTCGCGCTCTTGTTTCTGTGGGGCGTATAAAAATCAACAACCATTCAGTCCAACTTGGAAAAAAAAAAAAATGATAGCACCGGCGTCCACATTAGCCGGGGCTTATGAAGTGTGTTTGAAACCCACTCTGCCTTCGCTGGAATCCACATTTTTCTGGCTTGGATTTTAAGAGCCTGCATGCGTCGTTGCATAACAGTACTTGATGGCGAAATTCATCTTTACAGCTATTTTGTATTTTTTTTAATCTTTTGACACGTTTTTATCTCAAAGCTAACCAAATTCAGTTGGTGGAATTTACATGGCAGTTTAAACAAACTTACTTGATGTCTCCGTGAGATAGACTTTATTTTTTTTTAAGATTACACTTGTAATACAACAGAAGAGCGATTGGACGGGACATCACAGGGAAGAATCTGAAACCTGGATGCAACTGAAGTCAGCACTTTATATTTGCAGCAGAAGCAAAATTAATATTAATCCTGAGAAAAAAAAAGGCACGAGGATAAATACCTGCTACCACTGTACGTGTTGATGAAGCAGTGTGTCAGTTCGATTGATGTGACTTCAGTCGACCGAGATGCAGTCGTGAAATAGAGTAGCTGAGAAGCTTTAGCATCATTTGGCAATAAAAACACGCTCCGAGTGACACAGTTTGCCTTCTTCCTGGCTTGATTTGGCTGAAGTCTCGACTTCCTAACTGATAACTCTTTATATACAGCCTGCAGTTGTCATACTTTCATTCCTTATATCTTCTGAAAAAAGGCATCCTGGGGTAAATCCTCGTCCTCGCCACACCTCCATCCCACACAAAAAAATCTACGGTTTCAAAGATGGGACACCTGTGATGTTTGGCGTTGCAGAGCCGGTAAGAACGAGCCGGAGCCGGAGCAGCCCGTCCCCAGGAAGGTGGCCATCAGGACGCTGGCGGCGGCCGAGGAGATCGACCCCGACGTCCTGGAGAGCATGCACTCCCTGGGCTGCTTCAGAGACAAGGAGAAACTGACCAAAGACCTACTGTCTGAGGAGTGAGTGGCAGGGAGGGGTGACTGGTGGGGGGGGCAGAAAGTGCAGTGGAAGCAGATTGGAAGGGGAGGAGGAGGAGGAGGAGGAGGAGGAGGAGGAGGGGGTGGGGGTTGGGAGAAAGAAAAAAACACAACGAGATGCATCAGCGGAAATATATGAGACGACTTGAAGAATTGTCAGTTTGATGAATTCTTCCTTTTTAACATGTCGCGCAGTGATGGAGCGCCTTTGTGTCGTGCTTCCACTCACAGTGACGGTCTCTCTCTCTCTCTCGCTCGCTCTCTCTCGCTCTCTCCTCAGTGACAACCAGGAGAAGATGATCTACTTCCTGCTGCTGGACCGGAAGGAGCGCTACCCGAGCCACGAGGACCAGAACCTGCCGCCACGCAACGAGATCGGTAGGCTAAGTCCAGCATCTTCGGGGTCAGACAAAAAAACTGCCTCAGCAAAACGGGATTAAGAGGTTTTAAACGTCAGATTAAGCTGACGATGTCGAAACGTTGACTATGAAAACGGGTCAGTCTGGTTCTGCGTGCTGCCAGATTTTCTGTTAGCTTGCCGTGTTTTTATAGCACGGAGTGAAATACGTGGGTTGGAAAACCGCACAAACAGTGAACATTTCTGAATTCCCACGCTTCAGCGTGTGTTTTACACACTTGACTTTTTGACGTGATCGAGCTGGTCTGTTGTTCTGACAAACGTGAAGGGCAGAAGTGCAACAAGGTCCTCGCCGGATTCCTTTAAAATCTAAATATAACACCAGTCACACATTAGCATGCACTTTCCAAATGTTGCGCCATTATGCACAGAATGCATAATGGATGGATTTCGGTGATTCTGAAGCACTTGGCTTGGCGCTGATTTATTGTATTTCCCCGGTGAATTATTCATCGCACCTTAAAATGAAGAATTACGCCAGCCTCTTTTTTGGGGGTTGTGACTTTGCTTCAACTTCTCACCTCACGGCTGCATTAATGCAAACAGAGTTTGGCTGATTTGGTTTTCTGATTGGTTTCTCGTCTGTGTCCCCCCCCCCCCCCCCCCTTCTGGGTTTGACCTCGGTTCATTCTGCCGCGGCTCAGCAGACCCGCCCAGGAAGCGTGTCGACTCGCCCATGCTGAGCCGCCACGGCAAGCGGAGGCCCGAGAGGAAGTCCATGGAGGTGCTGAGCGTGACGGAGGGAGGCTCCCCGGTACCGGTGCGGCGAGCCATCGACATGGCGACGCACGGGCAGAGGTAAGAGACGGCGAGGGGCGTTCGCGTGCATGAACAAAGACAAAAACCGAAAACAAAAAAACACATGTCTGGCTGGACGCAGATGACCTCCCGCTGTACAATGTGCTGTTGACGATTTACCGAGGGGTTATCAGCGATGATAAATAATGTATTTAATGGCAGTTCGGTGGCTAAAAAAAAGGTGCACCTCGGGAAGATCTCATTGGAGTTTCTCACGGCTCACCTCGCCGCTGCGTTTGCTCTCCAGCAGGTCCCCTCCCGCTGCTGCGAGTCTTTTCCCGCTTCATTGAACTGCGGTTAAATACATGACACGTTGTTCCTTCTCTGTTGGCTCGGGATGTACGGCGCGCATCACACGAGGCCTGTTCTCCGACTCCGTCGGAGGCTAATGGTGCCGCTCTGAGCTGTGGCTTTTGAAAACTATCACGGCTGTTAAAATGCATGAGCGCATCTCTGCAGGTCTGTGCGTGGCGTGTGTGTAAAGTGTGAGCATGAGGCATGCGGTCAAAGTGGACAGAAAAAAAAGAAGCGTCGAGGTCCAGGAGCTGCGGCACGGAAAATGCAACCGGTCCAGCTTAATGCGGCGCATTACGGTGTTTCACTGTGGGATGTTAAGGGAGGAGGTGCAAGGTACTCTGGCCTGCTCACGTCTTTAAAACTACCAGCTTTAGTTCAGACCGGATCAGATGTCACAAGATCCCTTCCTTCCTTGACTTAACTCCTACCTTCCTTCTTACACCTTCCTGTCCTTGTAGGAGTGAGGCGATCAAATACAGGAACAAAACTATAGGAAACAAGAAGTTTGTAAAAAAAAAAAATGAAGAGAGGAAAGTTGGATAATAAATGAATAAATACCTAATAAACAAGCAAACTGGTTTTTAGTCAGTAAAATTAGTCAGTAAAAGCTTTTCCGCACGTTAACAATTTGCACTTTATCTTGAATCTGCATTAATTCAGGAACTTTTTTATTTGCAATATTTATTCCCTATATATATATATAGGGAATATCTCAGGGGTGTCAAACTGATTTTAGTTGAGGGGCCACATCCAACCTAACCTGACCTCTGGAGGCCCAACAAGTCAAACAGAACATATTAAACTACAGATACGGACAAATGCAAAGTCTTTCCTTCTTTTGATCCTTTTGTAACTGCAAGAATTTGCCAGTCTATTCTGAAATATACATATTAAAGGAAATCAGATATTATATTTGCAAAAAAAAAACCTCAGTCAAATGTATCTGGATATCGTATTTTTATTCAGGATTAAAACAATTTGTCATCATCTGGAAATTGTTTTGAGTTTACGTGTCTAAAGTATCACTTCACATAAGTTGGACTCGTTGTTTTATTGTGAAAGGTGTTGCGTCATGTGACCGCCACAGATTGCATTAATGTCGGGGGTCAAATTCTGAACAAAGGAATTTTTGCCAATCTAGTGTTTTTAGATCAGCCTCTGTCAGTTTTCATATTTATACTTAAAAAAAAAAAAAAAATCACATGGCGGGCCGGATTAGATCCTCTGGCGGGCCGGTTCTGGCCCCCGGGCCACGTGTTTGACACCCCTGATATATCACTTCCTCAAGGATCAGCTTTGATATCCTGTTTAAAAAAAAGGGTTATTTCATCCTAAATCTCAGAAAGAGTTAATATAGATGCAGCCAATTTAAGAGCTTAATCCTGAGCTCAGTGGCCCAAAAGCAGAACTGTGAATCATTACGTGTGTGTTCACCCAAAAAAAAAAAAAAAAATCACTCCAGGTCAGTTCCAAGTCAAACCAGTTGCAGCGGAAATCCTCATGAAAAGTCTTCATTTACCGCGGAGGCCGGGCTCGGACAGATCACACAAAGTCATTTCCCACCCGATTCTGCAGAGATCAGTTCAGTTTGAGTGGGAATTGGAAATCAGCACATGCAGGGTGGGCACTTGGCCTGGTGTGAGCGGGGAAACCGGAAATGGACAGAGAGTAAGAAGAACCCGTGAAGACCGGAGGATTAATACTGACGAGACTGTGCTGCTGTTGTTCCAAGCCAAACAAAATAACAAGAAAATAACACATTTCATTAAATGTAAATGATTTAATCTTGTTTCTCACACACCCAGAATAAAAAAAAAAAAAAAAAGTCACTTTATATGTATATTTCGATGTTAATTATTAGAAGTGGTCATATTGAGAAAGCCTGTTTTAGCATTAGCCAGACGCCAAGGCCAATTTTCCATTTAACCCACATTCTATCCTCGGTTACTCATCCCACAAATGCATCTTCCTCACAAATGCGGCACCATTTATAGTAATAATCCTCTACCAAACCCAAGACTATTTACTTTTTTATCAATGAGTACTTACGCAACAGTGTAAGATTTTCTTTTTCTAATTATCTTTAGCTGTTTGGTAATATGTAGTAGTATTTATAATATGTTCAGGAATGATATGAGACAAACGTATTTGTCATGCATGTGTATTATAAGTGAAATTAAAACAATTAGTCCCTGTTATCGTACCGACATTGACAAGTTCTAAGTTGCACAGTTGGAGGATAATTTGGTGGAGTAAAGTTTTACTTAATTAAAGTGCGCCTCCTTGTTTGTTAGCCGCATGTTTCCCAGCCCGGCTCAGCAGGAGTCGCCTGCTTTGTTCCACTGCTGCATGTTCGCAGCTGGAAAACCTGTTCAGCTCCTGTTTTCTTAATTCCGGAGGATTTCTCCCATGCAAATGATGACTCAGCAGAGACCATAAAGCCCGAACATAACTGTGTGTAAACATGCACCAGAGAGAGGAATAAAATGCATTGTTTGTGTACGGTAAGGTCGCAGGTTAAATGTCCCACCGACTCGAGCATGCCCCATGAACGTGATTCTCTCTCTTTCTTTTTTTCTTCTCGTCTTTTGATTTCTCGACCTCTGCATGTTTGTTTTGATTTGATTCATGGTATATTTCTTTATTGTCTCTTTATTCTACTGTGCTAAGTTTGATTTTTTTTGAGTATTGCATGCCACACGATAGGATTCCCCTTATGTGACTTGCCTTTCTGTCTGTCTCTTTATTTTCTGTCTGCCCCTCTTTTTTTTTTTAGCAAATCTGTTTTCAGTAAAAGCTTGGATATCACAAACGCTAACTGCAGCAAGGAGGAAAGGTATTGGTCTGCATCCTTAATCTCCCTTCATTTATTCCGCCTGTTGGTTTTTCCTGTGTTTGCATTTGTTTACCCCTTTTTTAGTGTTCGTCACTGGAGTGTTTACATGTTGTCGTCTTTTACTAACAAGTGTCTTTCTGTTTGACGTGACCATTCAAGACTCTTTTTTTTTTTACTAATTAATAACTTCTAACAAAGATCAATGAGCAAAGGCTAGGAAATGTTTATAAAACAAATAAATAAATACGTCACAAAGTGCTGCAAATTTTAAATCTTTCCGGAAATGAGCATCAGCATCAACTCAGAACAATAGACTCGATGTCTTAGAAGGTTTTAGCTGCGTTCTCATCCCCAGAAAGTAATCTGATTACCTTCAATAACTCACCATGTTTTGTATTTATTTGGATATGCATGTCCACCATAGGTCAACCGATACAGATTTTAAATCTTGTGAAACTACATTACAATACTATCGTTTTTTTGTTTTTTTACTTTTCAAATGTTTTAAATATTTTTTTTTATATTTTGTATTAATTGTTTTGTTGTTTTAATTATTGTTTTAATTTGTGTAGTTTTTCCATTTAGTTTTCATTAATTAATATTTTTAATATTTTTTTGTATTTTGTATATTTGTATGAATTATACATTTATTTTGTTCGGCTTCATCGGCAATTCATACTGAACTGCTCATTATTTGCAGTTTCAGTTTATTTGTTTGTTTCAGTCTAACAAAAAACAATATTCAAACACAAATCACAATTTAAAAATATATATATATAACTTATACAGGCAGAAGCAACATTTCTCAATTCTTTATATTTACTTAGGTGATTTAACTTATTTAATCAATTATTTTGGGGGGATTTTTAAAAAGAATATATTTTTCTGTCTAAGTACACGTCATTAAAAAAATATATTTGAAAATGAATGATTTAAATAAAAAATTTCTCCATTTCAGTTTGTTTCTTTTAAATGCTTTTCACACAGGTTATGAAAACGTTTTTTTCTTTAAACTTCTATTTTGATTTTCTACTTTTTTTCCTTTTTTATTTTTCTCTCCTGCTCAAAGTTTGGATGTTCCATTTTAAGACGTCTCGGTCCGCCAACTATCGATTCTTAGCGTTCAATGCGGTTATGAGAGGAGGAGCTGATATTAACGGGGTCATTGCGTAGAAAGCGGTGATTTAGCGTTGCAGCAGTGCACCAACATGCCGAACCTCCATCTTTACTGCTCATGCTTATTTTTGCCCCACTAAACTACGGGGCCGTCCAGCGTATCCAATGACACGTCGCGTATCAGCGGCCCGGCACCCAAATCGACAAGTTTAGCGAGCGTGATTTAAAACACGATGAATCTAACAGCCGCGGTTAGGAGAAGGAAAGCGTGACGTTCTCTCTATGAAATCGGCACACTTTTCCTCGCTGCACCCACTTTCTGCTCTGACTTCACTCCTTCAAGCCCGCGGGAGGCGAAATCTGTTTTTAGGTCAACTTCCTGTCTCCTCTTCTCTCTCTCCTCCTCCCTCCGACTCACACATCTTCACTCCCCATCATCACTGTGTGTGTGTGTGTGTTTTTGGATGGTGTGTGTTTTGAGAAGTGGGAGGGCTTACGTTTGTTTATGCTTCGCTGGCCTGTTGTTGTGCAGGCTGAACTTACAGAATGAGGGGGGGGGGGGTAAAGTTTGTCTATGGATTTGTGTCCTATATGTAGATTAGCATGAATTAATTGCCCGGGATGCAGATGGGAGCACGGACGGGAGATGGAGACGAGGCCTCGCAGTGCCACTGAATGGCCCTTCATCTCGCTCGTCATCTAATTGGCGGGATCCGTAAAAATGAAGCTTGTTGCGTCCTCCTCTTCATCACTTGCGGACGAAGCGGGAATTAATTTTCACGGATTTCAAAGGGAGCCGGCCCCCGGCTTGCTGATTGCGCGGCTTGATGGGTGTCGCGGTTAATGAGCTGCGTGTTGCAGCAGAGGCTCCTCTTCTGGAGCGGCTGACGGCGTGGAGAGTTTCCTCGTCGTCGTTAATGGAGTCGCTGTCTGTGGGTGTGTGTGTGTGTGTGTGTGTGCGTGTGCGTGTGTGCGTGCGTGCGTACGTGTGTGTGTGTGTGTGTGCGTATGCGTGCGTGCGTGCGTGCGTGAGAGACTCTGATTGCCATAGAAACACGTCACTCCGAGATTGTTAAATCATCCGTCGTTAATCAATCAATCACTTTTTATAGATACTGGAGTTTTCAGACCGCAAACTCGCCGGAGTTAATAATTTTGAGGATAGAATCTTGATTGAAAATATGAAGTGGTGGACAAAACTGTGAAATGTATATTAAAAAAAAAAAAAAAAATATGCGTGTGAACAACAACTGTCTATATGCAGACTCTTGTTAAAGTTTTCAAATAAAGACTTTAACCACTACACGTCGGCAAACACGTTTATAGGAATATTATGTCTGGCTTCTTGCTGATGTGGAAAACTACCTGCTGACCCTCCATACAACTGATATCTGGCGTACTCAGCTGGATCCATGGTAATCTCACAGTCTTAACTTGCACTGATAGTGAACAAAATAGAAATGTGCTTGTCCAACACACAACGATTCGCTCACTTAATTACTGGTAGCATGCTGCTTCTGGGTAAATTATGCTAATTCCACTTGGCTAAGATGATCAAAGACCCAATGTGGTGACGCCACAATCGCAATCTTGAATCTGCTAATCAATCTGTGTTCTGCAAATCGTTGCTACCCTGAAAATATAGCCAGCTGTGTTTTGCAGTGATTAGTGATGGAGGGGGGGACGGAAGGGACAGCGTCTGACCGTAGAAGCTGACTCCATTAAAAAAAAGATATGGACTACCCTTCCTCTTCAAATAAGTAGAGTAATTACACAGAACAACCCATAGAGTTACTGCATGATATCATGTAAATAAGCCAATAATAAATCGTAAAATAATGAGGTCGAGACATTAAATGTATAAGACCTCGTTTTGGATTTAACAATGGTGCACTGTTTGTTTTTTTTAATCTGCTTTTATATTAGTTTGGATGGTGAATATATATAAATATATATGTGTCTCAGAGGCGGTCCTTGTAATTAAGCGATACCAGAGAGAGTGAGATGCTCCACCATGAGGAATACCATCTCGTGTGATGACATCACAGCTGTTTGTGTCATCAAGCATGCTTAATCTTGATTTACGGTTTTCATTTTTCACATCAAACAAAGCCATTGTCTATGGGTAATTAAATTGCCTCGTCTTCATAGCCCTTGGTGGGTCTGTACATTTTTTGGTTGAGCTTAAAGCTGTTTAAAAAAGTCATTTTATGGGGACTTGCCGTCACCGGGAGGACAAACGGTCACATGAAACCCTTCGCGCTCCAGAGTAGAAGTTATGTGACATTAAGTCTTCGGTAGATTAATGCAATAAAGTGAATGCAATGCGATGGAAGGTGTTGTATTTATGTGATTGTTCAATAAGTCCCCGTAGATGTCAAGAAAACAAAATACCTACCGAGCATCATGGTTTTAAGTGTTGTGTTCAGGCTCACTATGAAACTTTTAGTCACAAAATTTCTGTTTTTTATAGACCTATTAACTGTTTTAAGAAAAACACAGTCCTACGTGGGATTGTTAGAACCATGGTCCTCATGAAGCACAAATAACTGTATGTGTGTGTGTGCACTTGCGCGTAACGACATTTTGGCTAATGCTAGAATGAGGAGAAGGAAAGAATGGAAAGTTAATGAATCGTAAATGAAAAATGGAAAAGCACAGGAAGAGAAGGAAAATAAGCAAAGCTAATGAATTTCGCAGTGATCGTATGGCTCAGTGTGTGTGTGTGTGTGTGTGTGTGTGTGTGTGTGTGTGTGTGTGTGTGTGTGTGTGTGTGTGTGTGTGTGTGTGTGTGTGTGTGTGTGTGTGTGTGTGTGTGTGTGTGTGTGTGTGTGTGTGTGAACCATCTATACATTTTGTCATTAACGCAGGATACGGTTCATGTTGGGGGTTTTTTTGTATTTTTTAATGTTGCGACCTTTTGGAGGGACGTGTTTCTGAAACAAGAGCTAACATCCTGTATCCATGTCTGTTGTGTAACCTCACAAACGATATGAAACAATGGGAACGACGGGTAATTGGAAATATGGACGCCGATAAAGTAAACTGTCTGTAGGCTAAGCTCAGGCCTCGTCTCCATGACGTTTCAAGTGAAAACGCATAATTTATTCATTCTCATTTCACAAGAAATTGCAAGGCATTGGTTTTGAAAACGATGTCTGTTTCATGTGAAAATGGAAGAAATACTGAAAATGTTCTAGTTTTCATAATGGGCCACTTGTGCTGGTTGTTTGTTTTGTAATAAAACCACACGCATGCGCACACAGAGAATCACACGACATAAACATCAACAGTGTGAGAACGCAGTGATTCGTAGACGACCAAGTTGGATTGTTATTACAGTGACTGTCAAAATAAAACTACTAAGAATATGGACAGGGAGTCACGACATTGTTATCGTCCATCTACTCGCAAAGTTGTTGTGTAAACAACTCCCCCCCCCCACCAAAACACATCAAACGTTAAGCATTTCCACTTGAAAACATGGTCAACGGGGCCTAAATTTGATCAAAAACCCTTAAAAAAAACAAAGTTTACTTGTGACCACTGTCACGTCAGCGTGTCTTTTAATGACATTTTCCAAATGAGTGTTAAATGATAACATACGTCATTAAAAGCAGGTGTAGAGATACACGATGGGGTCCCAGTTGTTCCGACAGCGTGAAACAACATGGAATGCAGTGGGTTTATGTGATAGAATTAAATAAGAACATTTGTGTTTGTGAACGGGGAGTCAATGTTAGGATTAAACAACACAATTGATGTCTCCTCGTACAAGTCTGCTTGTATCAACAGGTTTTCTGTGTGTGTGCGTGTGTGCGTGTGTGTGCGTGTGTGTGCGTGTGTGTGTGTGTGTGCAGGTCGCGGTCGATCAGCGGGGCGTCCTCCGGTCTGTCCACCAGCCCTCTCAGCAGCCCTCGGGTAAGTGTCGCCTGTTTGGCGTTTAGTTTTTGGTTCCTTTTTCCCCACATTGCACCTCGCTGGCTGGCTCTGCTGGCATGCTGTCACACACACACACACACAAACGCACACGCACACACACGGTTCCATCCACCTCAGCCTGTCATCAGCAGCTCACGCCGCTGTGGGCTTCATCCGGAGCCGGCGAGACGCACAGCAGAGGCAGAAATTGAGACGGTCGTCACAATTGGGATTTTTTTTTTTTGTCCGCCTTGAAGTCGCTCACATCACAAAGCATCGGCTGGAACTTTGTCCAATCATACGGATTCAACCTCACCGTCCTGTCAGGAAACATTGAAACGACTCAAATCCCCCCCCCAATTATTACAGTTAGTGAAAATATTTCAAAACTTTTGACATATTCTTGTTATTCTCAGAATGAAGTTGACTTTGGTATCGTCGCCGTTACACATCACACCACAATATCAAAGCATATATTTAGCAGCAGGAATGTGGTGAAGTCGTGGCCACAGTGTTTTAACCACTTTGCCATTTAACCATTTTACCAAATGACCCGTGTGTTTTAAAGCGATGCATTACCGTAGCACCAGTACATTTTCTGACAACGCACAAATAACTAATCGCTGTTAATAAATAAATCAGTCACTTAAGTTTCAGTTAACATTGCATTTGATGATAATGTTTTGTAGACTCTCTCTCCTGGTCACTGAAATAACTATGAGCTGTAGCCTCGGTCAAATTTCAATTTGCAATGATTACTATCTACCACTAATCTCCTTTATCACTGGTTTAATAATTTAAACCTTACACAGTCCTCCTGACAGCAACAATAAGCCCATTAGCTCCCGTCTATACGCCTGTCGCTGTCTGCTTGTTGTAGTTTATTCTCATCATCGGTCCATCAATACCTTCCTTTTAACGACCAATATGTAGAGCAACGTTGCACACCGATGAGAGAACCATTAATAGAACTATCAAAAGGGATCAAGACTTACTTTTTCAAGTCAACAAGTGACTCATCGAACAGTTAATGTCCACGTCTCACTCAAAAAAACAAACAAAAAAAAAAAACACTGCTGTACGTCACACCGAGCTTCGCATGAAGCGGCATCGCATCCATCTGGGGCCGAAATACTTGAAGCTCCGGATGAGATCCGGTGATCGATGTCCATACAGACCACATTGTCATGCAGCCGCGGATGAGCGGCGGAATCGATCCATCAGAGAGAAACATTTTGTTTGTTTTTTGTTTTTTGTTTTTTTTAAATCCTTGTAAACTGAAGAGACGAAGCAAACTGTGAGAATCAACCCTCAGCTCCCACGGAGACATGCATTTTTCTTTTTTACTAAGTTACCCTCAGCAAGGACGCCGCCCGTGTACCATCAAACGTCCTCGCAAAGACACACACAAGCACTTCTTTTTATATCATGAATGTCATTGTTTTATTCCTCAGTGCAGAACATTATAGTCTGCTTATCGGGCTGCAAACTGAGGAGGAGGCAGATTTTTGTCTTTCACTTTCACTTTATATACCAAGTGAAAGGGGGGGGGGGGGGGGAGTTTATGAACTCAGATAAATTTGCTGAAAATACATTTAAATGTTGTAAATCAGGCAAGGACATTTCAGCAACTTGGCAGCTCAAAGCGGGAAACAATAGGGAAAAATGCAAACGCGTACACAATTAAAACAGTGAATGAGAGGAAAGTGGAAATAAGAAATTGAATGCATAAACTGAGAATTAGAATAGGAACAAAAAGTATTTTTGCAGCTTTTTTTCCCCATAATCTTTAGTTCATAAAGCTGAAGTTCATTCAGAATAATGCGTATCCTCCTCCGCTACCTGATGTGCTGCAGTACAAGACTATCAAAAATAAGTACCTACTTTGTAACTGCAGTAAGCAATTAAGCACTTTTGCTCATTTTTTAAAACACTAACTCAAAACATTGTGCTCACACCTTACATTTATTTAACTTAAACACACAAGTGAGCAAACACAAGCTTTGCAACATCAATATTAAAGCCCCTCCAGGCATAAAAAAAACATCCTTTACAGTTGAAGCTTATTAAAACTCTTCAACGTGTTTGCTTTTTATAATAATCAAGTGTCAAACCAATTATACTCTTGATAGCTGTAATCACACCAGAAAGGAAAAGTCCTCACCTGGTTATTTAACGCCGACCTTTTTTGTGAGGGATTCCCTCGCGGGGCGCGATTACAAGTTTTGGGGGTGTAGAAAAAGTCACTGCTTCCGACGCGCCCGAGCTCCAAGTCTGCAGTTTGTTCAGCTGCCGCTTGTTCGGCGGCGGGTCTCCACCACTCGGATCGGCTCATCCATCCCACGGCATCACGCGTCGGCACGGGGGCATGCTCGCCGGCCGCCCTCCCGCTGAGGAGGGCCAAGCTAAAGCTGGTCGCTTTCAAGCTGGGTCACTTGCTGGTAATTAGGGATGCACCGATGTATCAGACAGCAATCCCAAATACTTCTTTTATCAACAATGTGAACAGAGTTTTACTCATTTTGACTGCTGTTTTTTTTTTTTTTTCTCACATTTGGCTTAATGTGATCAAGGTTTGTTTGTCAGATACGAAAATGTATTTTCCACATGTATTTAACCTCCTCAACAACATTTTTGTGGAGCTTCAGGCTAAAACTTGCTCCAGGTAAATAGGCAAGCCCCCCCCCCCCCCCCCCCCCCCCCCCACCACCACCCATACAGCATTTTTAACTCTTAAAAGATTAAAGAAAATTTGTATTATTCTCAGAACTGAAAGTTATATAAATGAGATCAAGCTGAACTACATTGTCGAATTAAACTCAGATACCACAAGTTTAACAGGCATGGCAGTTGCAGGCTGCATAAAGCAGAATTCTCTCGCATAAGAAGTTAATCTGCATCCAACCAAAATCTCAACCTAATGTTTATTTGTTTATTTGTATTTTTTAATCAGAGAAATGATTCAGAAGCTTTGTCCAAATATTGGATATCCAGGTGAAAAGGTTTGCAACCAGAGCTCATGCAGGAGCAATAGAAGGAAATACAAACTAGAAATGACACAATTTTAATGAAATTGGTTTAGTAATTTTGTATTTTTAATTTCTTTTTAAAGTTCATTGTTCTTGTAAAGTAACTTTAATTGGCGGATGCAGGCAAACTCCAGATGATTATTCCTGTTTGATCAAACTTAGTGAAATGATTTACTGACTTATGATGTGTCTTATTCCCCCAGTGAACTCTGCCAGGCCAGTTTCTCCAAATCATAACCTTGTTCCCTCTCTCACTTGTTAAATCCACTAAAACAGCAAAACTGAGCGTAAATGTTTATATTGCTTTGTTAATTAATGCACTCAAAGACATAAAACTGCACACAGTGATCCTCGACGGCGCCATTTTATGTTTCTGAGTTCAAAACGTTTTTGGAAGTATTGAGGGTGCGGATCTCAAAGGGAAATGGGCGCTGGTGTTTTACTTGAGAGTTGAGATCTCGGTGCATCCCTACTGTTAATGCGTCATGAATGCTCCACTGCAGCCTCCTGATTGGCTAATCACTGTGCTAATCGCATGTTCTGTTTTTCTTTCTTTCTTGCACTCTCACCACTCCCTGCCTGCTCCACTTCTCAACCCATCTGCCACGCTCCTGTTTTTGTTTGGTTCCCTGCTGTGTTCTTTTTTTTTTTTTTTTCCTTCCTTCCTTCTTTTAAATGGGAATGAACCTTCATTGGCCCGCGCTGTTCCTCCGGCTTTCTCATTGGCTGACGTCTGCTGTCACGCGTCACGGTGCATGACCGACCGCAGCCCAACCGGCGGTTCTTCATCCCGCCCCAGTCCCCAGACCTGTGTCAGTCCCCCAACTGCAGTCCCACCCACTCCCCCGAGGTCCGCCTCAACGGGGTGGGGCCCCGCGCGCCCAACTCCTACCAGCCAAAGATGGGGTCCCCCCTCATGCACCCCCGCACGCAGACCCTCCCCGCCAAGCCCAGAATGTCCGAGAAGCCCCTGCAGACCACCAGGTCCAACCCGCTCCCCAACACGGCCCAGAACCCCCCCGCCCCCAAATCCGAGCCCTCCACGCCCTGCCAGCCCTTGGCCCCCTGCGTCCCCAACAGTCCCCGGGTGAGGCGTCACCCCCCCCTCACCGTGCCCCCCAAACTCTCCATCCCCCTCTCCCCGGTGCCGCCTATGTCGCCCCTCCGCCGCCACCACCTGCACCCTGACCACAACGGCAAATGTGTCCCCATCACGCAGGTGACCCCCCACCCCTCCCCCAGAGGGAGCCCTCTCCCCACCCCCAAAGGCACCCCGGTGCACACGCCCAAGGACAGCCCGGCTGGCACGCCCAGCCCCACGCCGCCGCCCAGCCCCTCCATTGGCGGCATGCCCTGGAGGACGCGCCTCAACTCCATCAAGAACAGCTTCCTGGGCTCGCCACGCTTCCACCGCAGGAAAATGCAAGGTAGGGGGGGGAGGGGGGAGGGGCGGATTAGAATATGCTCCTCCTGAAAAATCCACCGGGTCACATTTTAATGATATTATCTCATTCTTATCTGGATGATAATCAATTCCACAGAACTTGTTTATGCATCACACTGATGTAGCTCCGGGGAGGAAGTGCAAATCATCTCCGAGCGCTTAATAACTCTGTTTAGCTCCAGTATCACGATGAACTGCAGCCTCTGGCCAAGTCATAAAGAAGATAACAACCTCATTACTAAAGGCGGAAAATTGACCGTTTTTTTTTTTTTTTTTCCCCTCCTCTTTTTAACTTCAGTTGAGGTAGTTTGCTCACGGCGGCTTCGCCGTGCCAAGAAATCCCTGCAGACAAAATGAAGTAAACCGTGATGAGGATGAATATTGTTGCTCTGCGAACAAATCAAGTCGGACTTGCGGATCTCTGCAACCGCAGATTATAAATCCTTTGGCCTCCGTTTGTGTCCACAGTTCCCACCCAGGAGGACATGTCCAGTCTCACCCCCGACTCCTCTCCAGAGTGAGTGACTCAGTAAATCTATGTTGTTGTTTTTTTTTTAAATGCTTATTTTAGAGCTGCTTTAGCTCAAAGATGGATTAAAGCAGTGATTTTTTTTACTTTTTTTTTGTGGATTTCAAATCAACAGGTTGACTTTTTACATTTTGAGAGAAGTACAACTGAGGATGCAGCTTTATTCATGTTGGGTTTATTAAGATGACATTGTCACAGATAGATTCACAAAGATTATTCAGTTAAATTCATGGATCTTCAGATTTTTGGAGGAAAATCTCCGATTACCGTTTGTGGTTCTCCTTCTTAATGGTATTCAGTTGAATATATTTTATTTAGTATTATCTGGTTTCATAGATAATTAAACCTGTGCGTCATCTACGTAGAAGGGAAAGTTACTGCTCTGCTTCTCACTACAGTTTTTTTCTGCAGGAACCATCATTCCTCTCTCAACAGATAAATAAATAAATGGGGGGAAGGGCAATAAAAATTGCCTAATCGGTTAGAGAAGTAGACTTGGGATTGTCAGTTTGCAGGTTTAAATCTCACAACCGACCTGCTCCCTGGGCATTGCACTGTAGCTGCTCATTGCTCCCTGTCGACGAATTAACTGTAGAGAACAGCTTTTGCCGTATATTCGATGTACGTGTGACAAATAAAGCATTGTTCTTCATGTAAGGTGTGAAAAGTATGGGTCCTAATACAGAACCCTGGGGAGCTCCAGGAACAATGCCAGTATGGGTCCAGGAAATTTTTTTCATCGATATCAAGAGAGTGGAATGTGTCTAATAAAGATATATACCAGTTTACTGTTCAGAAGTAGTAGTAAATGTGGTCGGTGGTGTAAAACGCTGGACTGAGATCAAACAGGAAGAAGTCAGAGAAGATTCCCTTCTCTGAGCTTCTGAACGTTTCCCAGAGCTGTCACTTTGAGGATTTTCAATCAGCAATTACAAAACATTTCTTGGTAAACGGTAGCACAACTCACTTAGGATGTAATTTCCAATGACTTCACAAACAAAGGGAAGATTGCATCTCAGTGTTTAGTTGGCTCGAGTTTTGGCTTTTTAAGAAGAGTAATAACCAGCAACCTTGAAAGCCTCCAGATTGAAGAATTTAAGTAAAGATGAATTAAGCTGACCCAGTATTGACTTGTTTTTCAAATGGAGGAGTGGATCTAATATGATGGTGATGGTTTGAATGAAAGCTAATTCAGCTCTGAAAGAAAGTCCAGATATCACCGGAGTGGATTTGTTTAATACATGATAACTCAGGGGGGGAATAGCCACGAGTAGCTGGTTATTACATGTCAAAGCCTCATTTCCTAACATTGATTTTATCTCCATTACAAGCAATATATACACATTCTTCACAAACCAGACTTACGACTCCCTCCCCCTCCGCAGGCTGGCTAAGAAGTCGTGGTTCGGAAACTTTATAAACCTGGAGAAAGAGGAGCAGATTTTCATCGTGATCCGAGACAAGCCTCTGAGCTCCATTAAGGCCGACATCGTCCACGCCTTTCTCTCTGTAAGTCTCCGCCTTCGCCTGCTTCAAAATGCAAACGTTATTCATCCCATCGCACCTCACCCGCGCCGCCGAATGGCATTGCAATGAGCTTTAGATGAATTGTTGCAAGTTTAATGAGACATTAAAGTAATAAATGAGTGGCTGCGGAGTGTTTCCCCGAGGTGTTCCTTCAGGCTTGGCGGTGCGGTTTGAGGAGCGGCTGCGAGACGGCTCCTTTTGCAGGTTTTCATCTTTAATTGGAGAAACTCAAAACTGATAAGCTGACAGAGCACTTCCGCGTTACCGTCGACCTCAATCTGCCTTTTCTCGCACATCTGAACGCCATGAAATTCTCCAATGTGTATTGTCTCAAGTTCAAAGGAAAAGCTATTAAAAAAAAAAAAGTGAACGTCTTCATCATTATTTTTGCATGAAGCACATTTCCAACCGTTTTCTAATATTTCTTGCAGCACCAAAAAAGAATACATGAAGATTTGTAAGTAAAACGGACTTAAGCGAAAGTATTTAGGCTAAAATGTTAGAATTACAATGTTTAGTCCACCCACATCTCTGATAAGTTAAGAAACTCTGTAAATCTCAGTCTTTTCGGTTCATCATCATTTTGAAACAATCCATTAAGAAGAGAGGAATTTATTGAGGAACTTGAATGAGCCAGGATTAATAGAGTATGATTAGACGTTGCCACCTCTGGAAACCGTGCCGGTGTTTTCTCAGAGTAAATTGAATCAGGCTAATGTCTTGGTCACGCGAGGTCACATGGGGTTCAGAGAGAGACGCTTATCATGGAACATTAACTTTTTGAAACTGAATGTGAGATGTTTCATGCTGTCAATCGATAAAAACAAACAAAACAAAAAAATAATTAATTGCACAATTTTCTATAATTAATTGCGATTGATCAAATTTTTTTTCTTGTAATGGATATTTATGCAGGGACAATCATAGAATTAATGTCAACTCAGTGCAAAATTAAAAAAAAAATGGAAGCAAGCAAAGCTTGTTAAAATACTTTTTAACAAGTTACACGTGTGAAATCGATTAATTAATTTAAGGTCTTCTTTTTGACAGCAGTAGAGATTATACGTAACAGAGACGAACAAACAATGTTGAAACCGTGGTGTAAATAGTGTCTTTAAAGGAGTGCGACTGTTCCTTGAGCGGAGTTCGCTCTTCCGTGTTTGTCGAGTGGCTGTTGACTCTCCAATACATCGTTTATTGCAGTTGTTTGTGTTGTGTGGCACATAAACACCAGGCCACCTCTCTCAGAGCGAGGTCTGCGGTTCTCCACCTCCAGCTGACCTGATTCAATGACTCACGATGGGCGACTCCACCCCCCCCCCCACCCCCCTCCGTCTTCTCCTCCTCCTCCCCTCTTTCACCCTCAGATTCCCAGTCTGAGCCACAGCGTCATCTCTCAGACGAGTTTCCGGGCCGAGTACAAGTCCACCGCCGGCCCCACGGTTTTCCAGAAGCCGGTCAAGTTCCAGGTGGACATCACCTACACCGAGAGCACCAGCGCCACCAAGGAGAACGGCATCTACTCCGTCACCTTCACCCTGCTGTCAGGTGACCAGCAAGCGGAGCTCGCGCACCACCAGCGTTGTGCCAGTTGTCGATAATGAGTACTTGATTATTTCAGCGGTTTACCGCAGCCAAAACAACACAATGAAATTTGTATCTGTGCTAAAGAAGGTAAATATTTTCACTCTCTCCGCAGCAGTAATGAATACAAAAGAGGTTATTCTACACCAAGAAGCCCCAGTTGATGATAGATTACCGTAATTGCGGTTGATTAAATGTTCCCAGCGTTTCCCTGACGGACCTGCAGGTTCGCTGGTTTCCAGCTGTGAATTTGGGAGCATTTTAAAGGTCACGTAATAAATCTACAAAGCTCAACAATAGGAGAAGAAAATATTCATTTCATTGCAATTTAACTTAATTATTTTTGTTCGTCTGAAGGGAATATGCCTGAGCTTTAAAACATCTGAAACGGCACAAATAACCACGATCGGCTGGTTTTAACAATGATTAAAACATGTTTAATCATTTTGAATGTAATTAAGAAAAATGTCTCGATAAATGTCTTTATTTCAAAAATCTGACATTTTCACCCCTAAGATAGTGAATTGATTAGCTCCTTTACAAAGCGTCTCATTCGTTCCACTTGTGTTCAAGCATTTGGTGACAGAGTTGACGTAACGGTTCAAAATAACACGATGAATAAAATAAAACGAGGGGCGTTTTCTCCGCGAGCCGACAGAGTTCATGTGGGGTTTGGCGAGTTTCTGTGTTACGTGTGCCAATGAAACATTTATCAAGTGGCCATGTTCAGGAGCCTCAACATCTCAAGGTCGCTGCTCACCGCCGGTTTTCCACACGGTGGATGTTGCAGCTTTGTTCATGCATGTTTTATATAAATGTTGTTTTCTTTTTCTTAAATCTCTCAGCTGCTGTTTTTAAAAAAAAAAGTTTTTAAATATAGTCCTCCGACCTCACAAATCTTCGCAAATGTGCAAAGAATACAAAGTCAACTTGACTCAGAGACAAAATGAAACACTTAAATGAACCAAACTTGTCTTTACTTTAAATTTAAACTCTTGTTTTTGGCACTATTTTTGTAGATATCATTTGCACCGTTTACGACTTATACTGTATTTCTTGATTCCTACTCAGTTGGTATCTGAGTTACTGAGGATACTTTAACCCTTGGATGCACAACCTACCAGAACCTACACTCTTCCACACGTGGGGTCAAAAATGACCCCAATTCAACATCAATGCGTTTTGGCAATATACTGGGTTGTTATTCTTCAAAATCTTCAAAACAAAGAGTTGCAATATTTTCATATTCTAGGTATTCCTCAGAAAACATGTTTGTGACATGAGGCCATTTGTATTTTTATTTATTTTTTCATTAATTTTAAGAAATTTCAGTTTTTGTATCATGACCCCACTTTTAAACAAGCAGTGCCTATGGAATCTTCTGTGAAACTTAATTCTTAGCAACTCTGAATGTCTCACTTACACACCTGATGTCATCTCACACATCTGATGCAACTTTGACTGTCAATACTGTCCCACTTAAACCTCTGATGTCAGCAGTCTCACCACCCTGGAGGTCATTTTTACCCAGTAACGCACGTGTAAGTGGGACAGTATTGACAGTCAAAGTTGCATTAGATGTGAGCGATGACATCACATGTGTAAGTGGGACTGTCAGAGTTGCTAGGAATTAAGGTTTCATAGAAGATTCCATCGGAACTGCTTGGGGCAATTTTTACAACTTGTAAAAATGTTAAAAACTGAGACCGAAAACCAGGTTGAACCCTGACGACATCGATTTCGAATCCATCCTAAAATAATATTGAACAATAATCAACAAGGAGCCTGAACCCTGTCGAAAAACTAGGTCTGCATTAAAATAGCTGACTGGATCCAGGTTCAAACCTTCCCCACGACGGTTAATAAATCCAATAGGGGGCAGAATAAATGACAGTGTCACTGTTTCCTCTGGTAAGTTTTACCGTCCACGTTTAAGAAACATTTACTGGTAGAATATTCTGCTATAAAGCAGGCGACGGGTTGTGTCGACGATTCCATTCTTCATCGGTGCTTTCACACTGTACTTCGGCCTCTCTGTGTGTTTTGCTGCAGCAGACGGGCGTCTGTTTGGCCTCATTAGTTAATTAGATGCGTGTTGACGGTGAGCGCGCGTCACTACAAGGCGGCTCTGCTCTGCCCTGCAGGTCCGAGCCGGCGTTTCAAACGTGTGGTGGAGACCATCCAAGCTCAGCTGCTCAGCTCCAACGACCAGCCCGGCATCCAGCCGCAGATATCCGGTAAGTGGAGTCCACCCTCGCCACTCGTCCCCGACTACCCCCCCCCCCTCCCCCCCCCCCCCGCCCCAGCCCTCCTCCTCCTCCTCCTCCTCCTCCTCCTCTTCTTCCTCCACGTCCTCACAGCCTCCCCCCTCCCTCCTTACCCAGCCACTCCTGCGGCCCACCTCGGCTCGGACCCGCTCAGCTAAGCTCGGCTCGGCTCGGCACACTGCTTTTAGCACACGGCATCCCCGCGTGCATGCCCCTGCCACATACCATGGCGTGCACACCGACACACACACATACACACACACACACACACACACACACACAGTAGCAATATTCAATGAGCTCTAAATGTGCATTTGCTGGGCTGATTATAGCCACTCAGGAGCCGCACATCAAACTGTAATTTATCCTCCGCATAGAGCAGCAGCAGCTCGGCCGACTCAGCAGAAACAGGCACACTCACAGGCTAACGCTCAGCCAGGCTAATGGGTGTTTACACAACTTTACACGTGTACAACAGCATTTTGCAGCGTTTATGGCGGAGGGGATGGTGTCGGGTCGCCACAAAACGCACCACACAATCCCCCCCCCCTGCAGTCTTCTTTGGACTTGATTGGAGATTCTCTTTTTTCGGGGGCTGCCTATAAGCACACGGATGAATTTGGGGTGGCGGAAAAAAAGAAATATGGAAGAATAGAAAGAGTGACTGTGTGTTCTCTGGCTGTCCTTGTTAGTTTGGTTCTGTTACTGTGACGCCGTCTCACATCTGTGGTTATTTACTTGATAATGGTCCCCTCTGGTGGTGGAGCAGAGTAACTGCAAGACACATCCTCACACGCTGCACACGCCTGCATGGAGTCTCTCAGCAGATAGTTTGGAGGGTTTGTTTGGGTTTTTTTCTGATCTATGACTTTTGTCAAATCCAAACTATCTCTGAAGTGGACCCAGGAGCACCGGTGTGTCCACTCACTGCCACAGATGGGAACTGTTATCAGGCTCTGTATGCACCACCACCACCTCCACCACCACCTCCACCACTGTGTAGATGTGCCAATAACCCACATCTCTGTCTATCTGATCTCTCTATCCGCTCTGGCCTGCCTCTCCATGCCACCCTGCTTCTCGTCATCCACAGCTTCACTCTATTGCCGTTTTGGATGGACTGAATATCACCAGCATGCTCCATCAGACATAAGAGAACCACACACACGCACGCACACACGCACACGCACACCATCGAATGTAGCATGCTTTATCCCTTTGACATGAAGATGTGAGTTAACTGTGTATTTGACGGTGTTTCTCTGCAGTTAGAAACAGAAACTCTGCATGTGTTGAATGAAATGTGCGAAACACCCAGCGTCTCTGCGGACACGTCGACCCGACGGCCCTGTGTGTGTGCGTGTGTGTGTGTGCGTGTGTGTGCGTGTGTGTGTGTGCGCGTGTGCGTGTGCGTGTGCGTGTGTGTGTGCACAGGAACTGATGAATCTGAAAGAAAAATATCTGCCGCTGTGAATGTTCAATCATTTTCTGACGGCCTTAATTCTGACAAATGATCGGAGCATAAAATGACTTTGTTTATCAAAACAAACATTTTTATGATTAGGTTTTCATAAAATGAATTATCCAAATATATTCTTGAATTGTAGCAAATTATTATAAATGATTCTCTGAAATGTATTACGTCGAATAATGGTTGATGTATTTTGCTTATAACACACAGGGTTTAAAAGTTATCCCCTACATCTGAATGAAACGTGATTCTTAATTGATTGTTTTTTGGGTTTTTTTGGAAGTGCTATTTAGCTTAGAAACGAGACAAATAGAGCTTTTGCTCCCAAAAATAAATGATGTGCTTTCTTCAAGTCACAGCTGAATAAAACACAAATGCCCTGACGCTGAAGTATAAACCTGAAATTATAGTTATAGTGCAAAACTGCTGATTAATCTGTATTTTTTCTGACGAAATTCAATTGGAATAAAAACTTCTGTTGAGTTGGGAAACATCAAAATGAACGGTATCGAGCCATGTATTGGATTTCTGGTCCACAAAGAATACATTTTTCCCCATTTAGCCTTTTACATTTTTATGCACTGAATCAGCGGATGTTTGTTTTCCCGCCGCTTCGCCTGTTTTGAGGAATAAAACCTCCGAGCACCTCAGCAGCAGTTTGAACATTAAAGCAACTAATTACCATCCAAGATGTGAATAACTTTGCTGCCGGGCAGAAGAACCAGCAACAGTCAACAGCATCCGGTTAAGTCCACTTATCTTGGACTGCTTGTGAGAACAAACAGAAAGTGTGAGCTGAACATTCACGTGCGCCGGGGGGGGGGGGGGGGGGGGGGGGAGACTGTGATGTATTTGAAGCGCCGGGGCCTCGGGGCGGCTCGGTGTTTCTGACACTGTCCTCTGCTCTCAGATGGCTCTCAGCGCTCGGCCTCTTTGCCCAGTAAATCCTCCAAGCGTGGTAAGACACAGAGCCACCGGGAGCTCCCGGCACCGAGCAATAATCCAAATGAAAACCAAAAAAACACCCTAACTCCGGCTTCTAACACACACCGGCGGCTTTCCGGAGGCTTTTTTTTCTTTTTTTTCCCACCACCAGCACACCCCGACCGCACTAACACCAGAGAGTGTGTGTGTGTGTGTGTGTGTGCTGAAGCTAACTGAGTCGGTTCATCTTAACAAGTCATTTAAAGAAGAGGTGAAACCTCACCCCACACATCTGGCCCGGCTTCTTGATATCAATATTTATTCAATTTGGCTCTTGTGTGTTCTGGTTCAGGTTTCCTCCCACAGTCAGAATCATTATTTCTTAAGCATTTCAAATGAAAACCAGACAAAACAAGTAAACATGAGCTTTTCCTTGATTTTCCCTCCATTTGAATATTGGCTCATAGGAGCTGCATTCAGAATCTGCTGTGTCTGTGTGAGCTGGACTGGCTCCGCCCGCACACGCCCATCTATGGGAAGAGGAAGGAAGTACTTCCTCTCGTGGCGCCATGTGCCAGAGCAGAGCTGTCTAATGGTGGGAGGAGTCAAAGGGAAGGGGCCTACCTTGACTGGGATTGGCTAAACCCCCCGATGACACTATATAGGGTTTGATTTCTGATTGGCTGGTTGGAGCAACACACTTTTTTAAAACCTGAAACAAGCCAGGGAGTAGAGAGGACACACTTTCTTCACTTCTGTGGCATCATTGCAGGTATGAGGAGGATTATTACTGTTGGAAAACCATTAGAAAGTCCGTTTTTCATAATATGAGCCCTTTAAGAAAATATTAACATGTGTGTGGATTTATTGCCAGAAAAGAGTAGAAGTGTGTTTATTTGTGAGTTCGTTGAAAGACGACAGCAGATTTCCAAGGATGAGGGAAAAGATCTGCACCGACTGTTTGCCTGTTTGGTGGATTTAATTTTTTGGCTACTTAAAGCCCATTAAGGGGACAGTGCAGCCGGGGCCCTCAGCAACTGGGTCTCACTGTTTCTTGGTTGAGAGACCGGGGGGGAGGCTGGCGCTAAAAATAAACTTAAAATAATCCAATTTAACCTGCAGTTCTTCTCAAAGGCTCAGTGAGCAGATCTATACAGAACGGCAGATCACCTAACTGGGTTTTTTAAGGTACCTGAGTTAGTTCCATATATTTATGTAGATAAAAAGAAATGAAATTATAGCAACATTTCATTGTGTTTTAAGTAATAAGAAACATTTAAAAGCAAATTACCCACTCCTCACCATGCCGGGACTCTGAGGTCTGTGCACCTGACCATAAACAAAATGACTAAAAGAAGGAAATCGTTTCTCTACTTTTCAAGCTAAAATATTTTATAAATACAGTTTTGGTAAATCTAAGAAAAGACTCATTTTTTTCCACATCTGAGATTCTAAAAATCAGACTTTTAGTCATTTTATCTCAACCTTCATTTAACCAGCGGTGGACTCGGAGTCTGGTGGCTAAAATGACTTGATAGGGTGGGTGTGTTTTCTCACTGTGTGTGTGTGTGTGTGGGTGTGTGTGTGTGCGAGTGCGTGTGCGTGTGCGTTTGTATGGCTCCTAACTTTTTTTGCATGACATCGCTTGAGTTTTCCCACTTCCTCTGAAGCTTTCCATATTTGAACTCACTGAAAGGGAAATAAATAAAAAAAAAAAAACCAAGTAAATAAATAAAAGCAGATTAAATGCAGAAGTGGTAACAGAGGGATGACGGTAAGTTATTCCTTCACAGTTACTGATCAACACCGAGTTTAAACCACCGCAGGACGCACTGGTTGAAGACTAACCCCTGCAACGACAAGTGACTGTGTGTTAATGTGTGCACTGTGCTGTATTGTTGCATGTTTAATCATTCTTGACTGTTTGAAAAGCACTGACAAAGCCAAGCCCTGTACTAGCAGATGGATGTTGTTGTGATGGATGTTGGTACGATGGCGCGTTTTAACCAGAGCGTCGGAAGACTTTTTTTTGAGCTGTTCGGTGAACAGCAGGTTGTAATGTGAAGTGAGTAACGAGAGGAAAAAACCGAGAGCTTCACCAGGATCTCAGGAAACAGGACAAAGACTCTAATAAGGTTTGTTTAGTATTTCAGAGGAAATTTCCTTTCTTGGACAAGAGGCGAAGACAAAAAAAAAACAAAAACATGAGCCTTTTATAGAATATAGAAAAAGAACAGAACAAGAAAATGAAAGAAGATAAGAGGTTAGGGCAAGGGAAAAGAAATAAAGACAGAATCCAGGACAAGGTCAGTTTCAGAGCAAAGATACAAACCTGTCATGGGATACACGTAAATAAAGAACGTAACATAATACAAATAAAGAATAGAAAAAATTGACAGAAAAAAGGAAGTTAGAAAGATTTCTTTCTGAAATCTAAGCAATTTTTTTTTTAGGATTCATTCATTTTTTTTTTGTCTTTGAAGTCTTTGAAGTTTCTGACAGTAAAACCTTCCTTGAATCAGATTAAAGACGAAATGATGTTTTTCACTGATGCATCTCATATTGATTTGATAAATCTTTGTATCCTGAAGGATCCTGTGAAGGAAAACGATTCATGTTGGAAAATGTTGAGATAAATATCCCTTTTTTTTTTTTCTTTTAAGAGATTTTTCTTTCCTGTAGTATTAACTAATAATTAATTAATTGATACTTGCACAGTGTCTTCCTGCGCTCCGGTTGACTCGCCATCTGGCTGGAGAAACTGAGACTCTGAGGAACTTTAAGAAAATCCCCATCGAGCTCCACGTCCTGAATCCCCCTGAATTCAACCCCCCTTCCTCCTCAAGAGTCTCCATTTCTCCAGCTCTGCTCCTCCTCCTCATCCCTCCATCTCCTCCTCACGTTAACCCCATTGCTCATCTGTTGTTTGTTCTCTCTCTCTCCTCTCTCTCTCTTCTCTGTTTCTTTTCTTCCCGTCTGTGTAGGCAGCCCGTTGAGTAACTTCTTTGACGTAATTAAACAGCTTTTTCAGACGAGAAGAACCTCCAAGCGTCCCACTCCCCCAGCGCCGCCCCCGCCACGCCTAGCTCCCCCACCAAGCATGCCCCCGGCAGCAAGCCGGCCAGCCAGCCCCCGCCCAGTGACTCTAAATGCCCCCCCGGCAAAGACAAAACAAAGACGGCGGCCGGCAACAGGACGCAGGAACAACCTTAAGGAGCGCTAGCTGTGCATGAGTAGCCGCGGGCCGCGATCGGGTTCTTACCGCGGAGAGGAGAGCTGCTAAACTTTGCCCTTTAGCTCGGAGCGAGAAAACCACGAAACAAAATCGACTTTTTTGCCTATAAATTTTGTACTGTGTCATGGGAATGGCTCTTTCAGTTCAAAAGTCCGTCAGTATTTTACAATAAGTAGCCAATGTAGCTTGGTCGTCCCTCCCTTGTGTCCCTCACTGTGCCCCCCCCCCCCCCCCCCCCCCACCCCCAACCCCACCCCCGCTACCCCTGGGGGGTCTTTCGGTGGGTGTGTGTCCTCATCACATGTGTGACGGCTTCACTTGTCTCTGCCACCAGGGATCATCCATAATAGCTATTAACCTCGGCGGCCCCTCAGAGACCAGCCGCCGCCGCCGCCGCCGCAGCCAGCACAGTCTGAAGACGAAAAAAAAATTTAAATAATAATAATAACAAGACAGAGGACCCCCTCACACCCCCCCCCCCATCCTCCTTTTCCTCTATTCCCCCTCTTCTTCTTCTTCTTCCTCCTTTTCCTTCTTCCTCTTCTTCGAGTTCTTTCTCCGGCCGCATCAGTAAGAGTCCACGTCGCCCTGCAACCGCCAAACCCAAGACGAGCGACGTCTCAGACACGTTGTACAAAAAGGAAAAAAAAAAAACAAAAGCCTTAAGACAGTGATGTTTGTCAATCTACACACACACACACACACATACACACATACACACACCTCTTTCCCGTTTCTTCCATTCCTCTCACATGACATGTACATAAATGGAAAAAGACACACTTCTCAAAACAAACTTCTTTGCGGGATGTAACGACTCCACTGGAGGACGCGGGAGAAGGAGGCGGCGATGGACGACGGGGCTCAGGCTGGATTGTACTTCTTTTTAATGTCGTGTTTCTTTGTGAGCGGCGGGAGCGTTTTTTTTTTTTTTCTTTTTCCGAGCTTTCTGTGAACGGGTTCTGGCAGTTAAAAGTCGCCCATTAAAAGTACAGTGAAAATGGGAGTGTGAGGGGGAGGGGGTGGGGGGAGGAGGGGTGATATTCTATAAATGAATGATCTATTCTGTTGTACAGACTAAATAATGTTGCGTATGTACAAAAAAAAAAGTGTAGTTGTGATATTCTGTTTTTAGATCTGTCGTCTTCTTTTTTCTGGGGGGGGGGGGGTTGTGTTCCTGTACGGGCGAAGTCACACCAGCAGTTCAAACCGACCACCAAACAACATCCTGTGTTTGACCATTAAACCTTCCAGAGCAGTGATAATATTCTGTGTGTGTGTGTGTGTGTGTGTGTATGTATGTACACATCCATGAAACCACTCCACACACGTCAGATTTTTTTTTAAAATAATGTTCATTTTCCATTTATTTTGTCTAAAAACCTCACATAATTTGAACAGGTTGCCGCTTGCTGGGCGATCTTATGATTTATCCACAAGTTTGGGACTATTAAGAAAGATTATTCCAGAAGAAACTGTGAGAGGGTGAAGCTGAAAGGTCTGATATGAAAACAAATGTGATAGAAGCTGACAGGTCAGCTTCTTGAAACGGTAGAAGCCGAAAAGAAAAGTTCCGCTTTCTATTGAAAGTTTGGCAGCGATGAAGAAATCCATGCATTTCCATTGACCAGCATCCTTGATGTGAACGGATTTAATACTAATAAGTGGAACTATTTGAAGGCTCGAAGCGTCATACTTGGTTTTAACGCAGCAGGAGGCTGTTTTCATATCTAAAAATAGACTTTGATCATTTTAACATTTGTCTTAAGATTAATGATCACAGAACTGTTCAGACTTTGAAACTCGGTCAGACTGAATAACTGATCAATAACTGATCAAGTTCCCTCGGTGGGAGGAAGATGCTCTATGATCTGGATGAAGATGTTAGTTTGAGGCTGCTGGTGGGAGAGCGACTGCGGCTCAACATATCACTTCAACAAGCTCGTTGAATCTTCAGAAACTAAAAGTACTCATCCTGCTTAAAGTATCGTGGCGTTACTGTGATTCCTGCTTTAGAACACTGCAGTACTTTTAGTTTTTAAAAAAAACAACTTGATATTCAGTCTTTATTCCTCAAAGATTTGAATCAGACTCCACAAACAAAAAGAAATAATTGACATTTAGTGGTTCACTGTTAAGCTCGGTCAAGTTGGTCAGTGGATCTCTAGCTGACGTTAATATAATGACGTTAACGCATCTTTATAAAAGTTTAATTTGTGACCGAGAAATGTTGATTTTATGTGTTGGACGGAGAAGAAATTCTTTCAAGTATTTTTAAATTTTGCTATTTTGCAGTTTTGAACTTCTGGTGTGATCAAACCTCATTGATTAAATGTCTCGTTTTGCACTTCTGACCAAAAGCCGGGTTCAGTTGCACTGCATCAACATGTTTTGTTGTTGTTGTTGTTGTTTTTTTAATTTAAAGTCTTTTATTTTTCTTCTTTTGTTTGAGTTCCTTTGACTTATCTGCAGGTTTCAGACAATGTTGAACTGCTGTGTATATTTTTCTACTTTTTTGGTTCCTTTGTTTTTTATTTATTCTCTGTTATTTATATGAAAAATGTAGAGAATGTTTCTTAATGTCAGATTATTTAAGGATATTTTTGTCACGTTTAAGTTATTGGATCACAGAGAAAATGAAAACATTTGTGAATCCTGCTTTTCCGTTCCGTTCAGTTTGGGGGTTTCTTTTTTTTCCTGACATTTTTTTTTTTTTTTTGACGAGAGAAACCTTGTAAAATACGTTTTTTTGGGAGAAATGATTTACCGTAATTTAAGAATGTAGACGTAGCCTCTTTGAGAGGAACAAACCCTTTGTTGATATCCGTTGCCCCCCCCCCCCGATCTCTCTCTCTCTCTCTCTCTCTCTATGAAGACTCAGAACTCACCAAACAAACACTCATCCTGTAAATAAGCCGAGTTTACTGACAAGCTTATTTAAAAAAAAACAAAAAAACAAGGGGATTCCTACTCTTAGCTTTGACCTCGTACGGTTGTTTGCATGTTCAGCATTCGTCTTTTCTTTGCATGTCGTCGTTGGAATTGTTCTCCTCGTTCCCCTTTTATCTCCACACTTATTTCTGTTTTTTTCCTCTTTGTGCATTTGCTTTTTATTTGCCTTTATAATTTTCTTTTTTTTTTTTTTAAACTATGATTTCCTCTTGCCGTCCTCTTTCCCCTTACTTGTTTTTTTTTTTTTTTTTTTTTTATGTTTTGTTGTTACTGTGCACAGACAGTAACCGTGCAATGCATCCTCCTTAAACTCATTCTCTCGTCGAGGGACCTCGCTGGCGATCGGGTCGCCCGCCCAGACCAGCTGGGTGGGCGTTGGGTTATCAGAGAGAAAAACTAAAAGCAATACCTTTCATCGTTCGCTTTCCTCTTTTTTCTACTGTGGGAATCCGGAGCACACAGAATGGACTCGGGGAGCACGGAGCGCTACTACTGAGCAGGATAACCACTGGCAATGTATTCCCTTGTGATGTTACTGTGAACAACTTCAGTGCTAAAGGAAATAAATCTGTTGACTTTGGAGCGCTCTCGCGTGCGTGCGTGTGTGTGCGTGTGTGTGTGTGGCTGGACTTTGCTTCAGTTTGATGCTTTATTCACTAAAGTATTTACACATTTTGGGTTAAACATGTCGTCGTACAATATTTCATCCTCTCTTATGTGCTAAATGTGAGCTCTACAAAAAAAAGGAATGTTTTGTTTAAAAAAAATTGATTTCATACATAAATATCTTTAAAAAAAAAAAAAAGGTTATTTATTCCCATCAGCTTCTGCTCAGTGTGTTTTAAATTTCCAAGCTGGAAAATTCCCAACCCCAGTTGGAAATATGACAAGAAAGTTCAATGAAGGAAAAAACAACAACAAAAATAATCATCAAATGATGTCCAGCTACTTTAACCTGGAGGAGTTCAGGTTATTAAGCCTGAATCGTTGATGAAGTCATATTTTAAAAAGCACCAGTTATTCTAAATAACTTCACATTTTCTAGCAAATCGCAGAAGCTCGGCAGTCGCGGCTCGAGTTCCTCCAGGGTGCGGCGTTAGGAAATACGTCGTCTGGACTTCCGACGGCGTATTCCACGTTTGCTTCACATTCCCGCCTCCCTCATGGGAAATTCGGCGATCGCGTCGCGCCGCAGCCTCGAGCTCCTCCGTTCATACAACCGGGATGAGAGAGTTCCAGCAAGCGCACTCTCAAAAGTTTGATAAATTAAGATTCTTTGTACAAATGGATCTTTAAATATGCAGTTGATGGCAGTTTGTTCTTCTACAAGGAGATTTACAGTATGGCTACGATTCCCAATCACACACACACACACACACACTGTGTCTGGAGTGTTTCCTAGGCTCGACACGCAGCGTGCAGACCGTACAGTCTGCAGACCAGCGCAGCCTCCAGGTCCCTCAGCAGGACCGGCGGCTCCTGCCCGGGTTGGGGAGTCGTGGCCGGGCAGAGCAGCTCCTGGCCGAAGCCCCCCAGCAGCAGGCGGTGGAAGTCCTCTCGGTCCAGGAGGCCGTCCATGTTCTTCAGGAAGAACCCTTCACAGAACCTGCGGAGCTCCGCCGCGCCGTGGTGCTACAAAACACACAGGACATATGTAGGTTTGTTTGTTTTTTCTTCTCCTTCTTCTTCTTATTGACCACAAATAGGACACTGAGTGAAACCCTCGTATTGTACCTTGGCGGTCTGGTAGACGCTCACGGCGTTGTCCAGGGCCAGACGTCGTGACAGCGCCGCCTCGCAGCTCCTCTGCAGACCTCGGAGCTGGAAGAAGACGGCCACCGGCAGCAGCTGCGAAAAACGGTCGGTTGTGCACACGTTACAGATGTAGAAAAAAAAAAGAAATCGCACACGCCGTTCTACTGTCTGGTCGTTTGCTGACGCCACTGCACTGAAACCTGGAGAACAGCTTTGTGAAAAAACCCCTCCTCCGCTCACCATTTCCCAGTTTTAGTGGAATATCGTCTTTTTGAGTTTTGAAAACCAAATTTTTTCAACAAGCTCGTCTCGTCTACAAATCCCTCCACGGTTTGGCTCCGCCCCCTTTGGAGGTATTTATTAGAAGAAAAGCCAATAATGTTAGAAGGAGATCGGCCACGAGAGGAGACTGTGAGGTTCCATTCAGACAAACCACCACTGGAGAAAACAACACTTGAGTGAAAGAGTTAACAAGCTGGAATAGTCTTAGAATTACTGGTTAAAGGCTAATCATCTTGTGATCAACTTGTAAGACCCGAATAAATGGGGGGGGGGGACCCGGGCCGTTAGCCCGCGCTAATTTTTTAGCATCAGAGAATGTGTTTCAGCGTTTGTTGGGGGGAGTATCCGTCTTTGACCGAGCCTGTATTTTCCACCACGGTGACGAAGCACGGCGTCGAGCATTTCATTGCGACCACGGGCCCGCCGGTTTTTGCGCGCGCACGTCGCTTCGACGCGGATTATATTTGACGGCGCAAACCACAACACCGGTGACAGACTTGGCAAAGATGTAATGAAATGTTTAGCATTAGTAACAGGGTCGAGCCGATCCAGTATCGGGTACACGAACGTACACACACACACACACACACACACACACACATAGATATATGAGACATAGTTTTTGGCGAAAAACACAAAATGGATGGGAAACTAGTCAGCAGGAAGCACACACTACATTTTATCTGACATTATTTTAGTTGTCACTGTTTAATATTTATCAGGATTTGTTGGTCTTTTCTATTTTCTGTTAAAAGCACCGAGGAAAGACTGTGTTGTATTTAGTGCTGTATAAATAAATAAATAAATATGTATAAATACATTTGAATTGAATTGAATTATTTTAGTAGTTACTGTTTACTATTTATCAAGATTAGTTTTTTGTATTCTTCAGTACGGAGAGACCAAAACGCTGCTGCACACAAAAATAAAAATAACATGTTTTTACATGTAAACGAGTTCCGAGAGTAAATCTACATTTGAAGTACACATTATATTTGACAGTGCAAACCCCAACACCGGTGACAGATTAAAAAACAACAACATATGTTTAAAGATAAAAATAAATACAAATGCCAGAGACACCTTTATATGGCAGGGGGAGTTGTAAATAGTGTATATATTCTATGTCCATGTTTGTTTTTAAATAATTGTCTTAAACGTACGAGGACTGTGGATGGAAAGTAGCTCATGGATAAATCTGGCACATTTACACAAGAATTTACTGAGTGTCCATTAATGTGAAGAAAGAAAGAAAGAAAGAACGAAACACACCTCAACTTCTCAGAACAGGATCCAAAAACCGCTGAAATTATTATTTAGTTGCTATTAAAAAGCCCCGTTTTAGACGAAAGTAAGAATATTTGAAAGATCATCAGTCCGAAAATGAATCCCAAAGCTTAAAACTACAAATGACACCTTTCTTACGACCGGCAGTTATAATAAATCACATGCGCCGTCAACAGGTGAGCGATTTTTACCTTCATGGCTTCTGATTGAGACACAGTGAGACCGTCTGTTCCTCCACAGTACAGAGACTTCATCATCGCCTGCACACACACACACACACACACACACACACACACACACACACACACACACACACACACCGTCAGCAAAATGAGCCACATCTGCTCTCAAAACAACAGGAGGGGCATTTGTTTGTTTGTTTGTTTGTTTGCTTGCCCACCTGGAAGGTGCTGTAGGTCATGTGACTGACGTGGATGATGTCGTCCGGGGAGTCGGCCAGCATGTGGCGAAACCTGACGGGACGAAACAGCCGTCACGATGCGAGCAAGTTTGATCTAGAGAATCATGGTTCACATCGTTCTGGATTTCAAAGTCCTGATAGAGAAAGGTTAATGTTCAGCGTCGGGCGTCGGACCTTTCAGAGGCGGACATCAGCAGCACCCGATGGGCGAAGAACGGCCGCCCGTCCACCACGAACGTCACGTCGGACATCTCCTCGTTGTTCAGGAAGTGAATGTCTGCACGGAGACGTTCGCGTCAACGCTTCGCCTCTTTTAAGTTACACTTTTAGTTTCGCTGGGACCGAAGGTCAAAGTATTTGTTACCGAGCTGCGTGGACAGCGTGACGTCCAGCGGCGGGATGGGGGGGACTGGACAGCCGCCGTAGCAGTGAGAGAAGACGGACGCCAGACGCTTCGTCACCACGTAGTCCTGGATGGGGGGTGGGGGGGGACGAGGTGAGAGAGGCTTCTGGCTTGACATCACAGTGAAGCCAAACGGTTTTAAAGAGCAGAAGTAACACGCTTCACAGTTTCTACCTTCGAAAGTCCACAAATCAAAGATCAACGACGTGCTATCGAATAAAACTGTTCTATTGTATATCGAGTTATTTCAGTGTTTTTCAACCACTGGTGTTTCCGCGAGATATGGTCAGGTGTGTCGTGGGAAATTATCCAATTTCACATTTTTTCTAAAAAAACATTTGCTCTCACAGCTGACAGCGGCTGTGTGCAGAGTAATCATGTATAAATGCTGTGGCGAGCGCCGCAGAAGAATTGCTCTGAGTTGAGATTCTTTCCTGCCAGCTTCTTTCCACCAAAAGCTTTTATTTTGACATGAACACACGCAACCCGGAACTTCATAACAGGATGAGACTCCACACAACACATTTCTCACTCATGGTTGCACACCAACATCCAACAAACCAAACAAAGCTAGACGAAATAATTAACTATCTGAACCGAGGAACAAAAACAAGCACAAATCAACACACACAACAACCCCAACAATAACCCTCAATAACCTCCGGCAACACATAACCTGAACTCCCATCATGCCCTGCAGCGACCAACTCCGTGATCGCTACAATACTCTTCACCACTAGATGGCAGCACAGAACTTTGCCGGTGAAATCGAAACTGAAAGACGTCAGTCTGGTTAATCTCCACCACCTGCGGCTGCTACCATCTTGTATCAAAGAACTGTCAGCGACAGTGATGGAGAAGTTTTTGAAAAGGAAGAATGTGAACCAGGATCTCAGCTCTTCATCCATCAGGTCCAAGTTTCACACTGAGTGAGTAAAAATAAAAAAAAAGAAATTGGGAAATACTTTTTTCTGTATTTAATTGATTCCTGTTGATAAAACGTTGATGAGAATGACTTTATATTGTTAGTAGAGGCTACAGAGTTTCACATTTTCACATATTTGGGTGGTGGTGTGCCTCCAGATTTTTCCAAACAAAAAACTGTGCCTTGACTCAGAAAAGGTTGAAAAACACTGAGTTAAAGTACCCGAAATGTGGCTTATTAAAAGCAAAAGGCTTGTCTTTGAAAACTCATGCACTTCACTTCTATCCTTTACTGAAATGCTCCTTTCAGGCGAAAAGCAAAACAAGCGCGTCACCTTGCTGGTCTCCAGCATGCGGAACATGAGCGGGACCCCCGTGGCGAGCAGCTCGGGGCTGTAGTCCTCCGCCCGGATGGAGGGGAACTCCGCGAGGAGCGAGACGACGACCTCGTCCCGGTTCAGCTGCCGAGCTCTGCGGAGGGACTCCAGCCAGATGTGGAGCCTCCAGGGGACGCCTGCACACGAACGTCAGGTGTGAGACGGCGGAACGTGACGCGCCGTGTCGACCGGAGAGTTTGGACGAATTAATTAGTGAAAGTGATTTACTACGTCTGAAAACTTTAGTTTGACGTTTATTCATGGCCTTTTTTATAAGATGCTTTCTTAACGTTTTCCTTATTTATTTATTTTTTATAAATTTTAACAGGATTTTGTTCTTTTTTTACTCAGAGAACAACAATTTAGCTTTTTTTTTTTTTTTAATACTTAAATTTCAGCTTTAATGCTCGCCTCCATTTTTTAACAACTTTCACATTTAACAATGAGTTAAACTCTGCATTTGATTTTAAACTTTTAAAATCATTTTTTAAACAAGTTACCGTATTTTCCAGACTAGAAGCAACACTTTTTCTTTGGGCCTCTTCACCCCACTGTTATACTGACATCTGGGACCACTAGGTGGCACTGTATGACCACAGAATATGTATAAATAGAAAGAATCAAAGGACCTGAGGTGGAGGAACACTTCTACAGGAAATGTGTGCAATCTAACACGCCTTATACAGGAGTTGAGCAAAACGAGTGAAACAATTTTCATAGGAAAAGATTGAATTCCAATGATGTCGGAGGAACGCGTGCAGAGTTTTCTCACCCATCTCTCTGAGCTCCATGGTGACGTCCAGGTACCCATGCTCGGCGCTGTAGTACGCCGCCTGCTGCAGGGCTTTGGTCCTGGCCTTACACAGCCTGGGAACCGGGCCCGGAGAGTCCGGGGCCGGAGGCCGCGTGGGACGCTTCACCTCCTCTTCCTCCTCCACTCCTTCGGCCAGGATCTCCTCCAGGGACAGGATGTCCTCCTTCCTGTGCCGCGGCTGCAGCAGCAGCCTCCGCACGATGTTCCTGCGACAGGAGAGAGGTGAGAGGAACTCAAACAACCATGAAGCAAACATCATTTCATCTCTGCAACAACGTCCAGATTCAAGTTGTGAGGAGCTGGAGACAATAATCCCAGCAGACACACAGTAGAGCGTTTGGCAGGTAAACACAGACTTTAGAAGATATTAAAATTAACAGCTCTTAAGGCAGAACTCTTCTCCTGCTTGAGGTGTCCAATTTGAAATATCTGCTCATCTGTAGTGTCATTGTTTGACTATATTTGCATTTCGTCTGTCAAACCAATAAATTGAGTCATAAAAATGTATGTTTTGACAAAGTCATAGTTTCACCTACAATTATTCGTTTTCCTCTGGATTTAAAAGAAAAAAAGGAACTCCCTGATTTATCTGCCTGCTGCTTCCCCGGAGCTCTCTGGCGCCCTCTAGAGCCACAAGAGTTGAAGAGTGAACAGTGTATTTTCTCTAGAGAACATGCAACCTTTACACAGACAGAGTTGGACCTTCCATGTTTTGAGGCGATGGCGTGAACCGCCGCTCCACCATGTCTCAGATTTCTTTCTTTCTTTTTTTAATGCATTTTCCACAAACTATTTTCATCCTACATCCCATCCTGAATAATAACATGCAATAAATAGACGAGTCCATTATGTGCCCTTCAGGCTTTTTCACGCATGAGTGACTTTAAATGATGTGATGGAGTGAGGGAGCGGCCGGGACGCAGTGAAAAGACGAGGGAAACAAGCAAGACACATGGAGGACGGAGCCGATCCGGAGCGGAGGGACTTTCCTCCTCCACGGATGAGTTTATGTCAAAACTTTAAAAGGTGTCAGAAGAAAAACCAGTCGTACTTTTAGCCTGGACTTTTTTTTTGTCATTACTACACTGACTGACTTTACCAGAATACCATCTGCACTTCTACTTTAAAGTTGTACGCTTTAAGAAAACTCCCAGGTTTCCCTTCTCTTTGTTGATTGATGTTTCTAAATCTGGACTGTGTGTTTCTATGTTGAGGATTTAAAACTTCCTCTCACCACTCCGGAAACCTCGTCCTCACCTGTGCCCGTGTGCCGCCGCGTAGCTGAAGCAGTTCATGTCTTCATGCAGCGGCGACGTCAGCGAGTTCCCATGATGCACCCTGAGCAGAGGGTCGGCTCCGTGGCCGAGCAGCAGGCTGACCATCTCGTAGTGACCTGAGAAGGAGGAACCCGGCCTTGAACTCTGGGTTTTTGTTCTGGGGACACGTAAGCCGGAGGCGATGTGCGACGGGATACCTGCGGCGGCGGCGAGCTGCAGCGGCGTCTCGGCTGAGCTCTCCCGACCGTCCAGCAGGGTGGCGCCCTCCACGTCGGCGCCGGCCTCCAGCAGCAGCTGTCAGGGGGAACACACAGCTGTGGTACAGGGCTTTTTTGGGGTTTATTTGCAACAGTTTATCGAAGGCCTTTTTTGTTTTTTACCAAACATATCTGTGTCCAATGCCTTTATGTTTGCATACAGGCATAGTTTGATGAGTTCACTGTGGATCTAATTTATTTGAGATGAACTTAAAAAGATTGCAGCCGGGCAAACACTAAGCTATTCATCTTGCAATAATGCTACTGCTACCTAGGACACTTTATCTAAGTCACTTAATTTGTAAAATTGTATATAAGATACCTCTATTCTACTAACTGTGTGCACTTTCCTTGCCTATTCTACTAACAGTTTGCACATTCCTCTCCTTTCCTCATGTGTCCTCAAGAGCTGTATGCAACAAGTAAATTTCTCCACTGTGAGATTAATAAAGGCGATCTTATCTTATCTTATCTTATCTTATCTTAAAGCTAACAGTGGACTCAGAGTGTAGGACACAGAGACACAATTAGAGAGTAACAAGCCCCAAAAACCTATTCTACCAGAAGTTGGTGCATTTATGTATTTAGTTAGTTTTGTTTTGTTTTGAAACTTGAGTCATGGTGCATTTTTAAACCCAGTAGCGAAGAAACGCCACAGAAGCAGCCTGCTGCCGCCGCCGCTCACACCCTCACCTGAGCCACGGACAGGTGAGCGTGCAGCACGGCGAAGGTCAGCGCCACCCAGCGACGGCTGCCCGGGTGGACAGACGGGTGTCTGGACGAGCAGCCGGGAACCTGCATGAAAATCAGACAAGCAGTTAAGCAGCGGGGGAAGGGGGGGGGGGGGGGGGGGGGGGGGGGGGGGGGGGGGGGACCAGAGGTCCAGTTTAGGTCAGCTGCTGCGGTTTCTACCTGCAGGTCGAGACGAGCGCCCGCCTCGATGAGCATCTGCACCAGCGCTTCATCTCCGGCCGCCGAGGCGTACATGAGAGGAGTCATTCCCTGCAGCCGCACAGAGAGAGAGGAGGAGGAGACGTCACTACAGGGCAGGTTTCATCTGAAGCGGAACTTTTGAAAGTTCAAATAACAGATTTATCATTAAAGACTTTCAGAGATGAACTGCTAATGTAAACCCAATGCCGTAAACAGCTATAAAAAAAAAACCAACAGAAAATACGAGGACTGAACATCCACACTAAATAGATTCTATCTCCCATCGTATCCATGGCGATCGTCGGTGGGCAGTGACCTGGTCGTCCATGGTGTCGACGCCCTCGGGCCCCAGGAGCCGGGCGGCCTGCTGTACGAGGTCGGCCCGGCCACACGAGAGCATCCTGAAGCCCAGGTCCTGCTGCAGCTTGTCCAGAGCAGCTTCAGCGTCCAGACTTTTGAAGGAGTGGAAGCAGCTCTCCAACCTGCCGGGACAGAAACGTCACATTCCCGAGGGGATCCAGGATGATGCAGCCAGAGGTCACGCCAGAGGTCGTTTCACTCCCAACACATCCTGAACAAATAATCACTTGCCTTTTCGGTTTTAATCAGAAGTATATTTTATTTTACTGCATGTTTTATTGACATATCCTATACTTTGTCAATTATTTATGTTTTCCATCCTTTTGAAATGTTTGCAGACGTTGACAAATATTCCAGTGTTGCTTTTAGTGCATTTGATTTTATTATTATTCTGTGGGTTGAGTATTTTTCTGTAGCGTTTTGAGTCACCCAACTTTGTTTTCCCGGTAACTTAGCCATTAGTCACAGTGAAGCCTTGTACATATTATTATACACCATCTGTCTTATTTGATATTTTAACTTTCTATTCCATTTATCATATTATATTCTGTGTGGAGCAAAGCTGTAAAAGAATTTCTCTCTTGGATTGTTAAAAGTATTGTTATTCCATTTTATTCTATTATTCCAATTCAATGAGCTTCAAAGACATTTGGCAGGGTGATAATGTGAAAAGAAAAACAAGTGAGGACAATATAATACTAAATGCAAGAAACAAGAAATAAAGATACCTGGAGATTTTACTTGGGAGTGTTAATCAAAACAGTGGCATAGAAAATATTTTTTTAAATGCATTTAATGGTATAAATCCATAAGACAAATTAAATTGAGTAGACTAAGTTTGTGTTAAAATAACACAAAACAATATTTAGGCAAAATTTTCACTGTTTTATTTCTTTGGGTTTCACGAGTCACTTTTATCCAGATGTCATTTCACGTATAGATTAAGTCTAATGTTAATGAGTCGTACCTCAGCTGTCTGGGTTCACAGTCCAGCCCAGGAAGAAGCTGCCGGGCCGTTTGTCTGACATCATCGCTGTCCACCAATAGGCTGCGGCGATGCTCGGCGTGAACCACGGCGACTCGGAGCCACTCCATGAGAGGAGGGAGGAGGAGGAACGGCCTGGATGGAGGAGGAGGGGGGGGGGGGGGTCAGACATGTTGGTAGATCAGAGGATCACACACACACACACACACACACACACACACACACACACACACACACACACACACACACACACACACACACACACACACACACACACCTCTCTCTGCTCAGCGTCATGGCCGGCGGCTCCAGGTTGGGATTCTCCAGCGACTCCATCTGCGGGCTGGACAGGAAGTAGTAGAGGGTGCGGAGGGCGTCGGGGGCCCAGGATACTGGCGGCTGATTGGCTGAGCGGCTGTGACACGCTGGCGTGTTGGAGCTGCGCAGACGCTGCATGTGGTGCATCGCACGGGAGACCAGATCACCTGCAGGGGGACGGAAAACAGTCCGACTCATCCAGAGTTTCTACCGAGTTTCACATTGATGAACGGATGGATTCATTCATTCATTTGATGATTTGACAGATGGGTAAAATAACGGATTAAAGAATGATCCATCCATTCATTCATTTGAACACGTCTGGATGAATTGTTTCATTCAATAATTCACGGATGACTCATCCATTTAGGCCCAAATAAATTCACAGATTTATTGATTGATTCGTCAATTCGTGGAATCTTTCCCACGTTCATGATGGAATGACTCATTCATGCACAAATGATTGGAGCATTTATTCGTTTATAGACTTACGGAATGATAAGATTTGTGGTATTACGGACACATTTATGAATTCATGATAGATCCATCATGTATTTCTGGATTACTTCATTCGTGCATTCATGTGGTACATTTCCTATGCATGAGGAACAAACCCTGCCAGGATTTGAAAGCATTTCTTTTTGTTACGGTGCTTTTTAATATGAAAATACAGGCAGATAATTGTTTTCCGATCACGCTTGTTTTAAGACTAATCAAAATTGCTAAATTCCAACTTGTGCAGTCAAATATCTCATTGTAGTATCTGATGAAAAAATTGCATATTTGTCTGTAATCCCGTGAGCTTCAAACAGAGGTTGATTCTCAAAACTCTGAATGCAACAACACAGAAAGAAAGCTAAAGGAAAAAAAAAAAAAAAACCAAGGCAACATAAACTCGTAGAAAGTCTGGATCCATTAAAGGCATCAGCAGAGGGTCCATAAAGTGGTGCGAACAGTGAAGGCACCTTTTCATGCCGCCTCGGTAACGAGCCCTGGGATAATGAAGTACGGTGGCCTGCAGGGTGTGAAGGTGCCCTTGTCTTCTGGACACAATCCACAGGCTGTTGTGTAACTGGGGGGGGGGTCCTGGGGGTCCCAGGAGCCCGTCACACTTTAAATAAACACGCAGAGCACAGGAGCCCAGTGTGGCAGTGGCGACACACACACACACACACACACACACACACACACACACACACACACACACACACACACACACACACACACACACACACACACACAGGCGTGCTTACTGAGCTCGGTGATGCTGCCCACGCAGGTGGCGAGCAGAGCCTGCTCCAGCGTCCGGAGCTCCAGCTGGATGTAGGCATCCTCCCTGCTCTCCGTCAGCCTTGTGTACGGGCTGACGTGAGCCGGCAGCGACAGCTCGCCTGAAACGCAACAAAAACAATTCAATCCTTCACATTTTGCTTGTTTTTTAACCCTAACCCAAGAAATTTGTAAAATGAGTAGAAATTGATTAAAAGCATGTCATCTTCAGTAGACATTGCTCTTTAAAGTTGTGAAAACAATCCAACAACCTAAAATAATGTCTACATATTTGGACCCCAGGACCTCGGAGGTTAATAATAAAAAAAAAAAACCAACTTCCACTTGGAGCCAACGAGCTGAGAAGCTCAGAGGCTGTTGGACAAGTCTGGGTTCAGCTCAGCACATAGATGATAAATAAACACAAACATCATTACTTGTGGGTCGTTTCCAATTAACATAATGCATTTTTTTTTAACCCCTGACCCTAAACTGGACCGTCAGAACTGAGTTCACGTCGAAAAGCTTTTCAGTGTCCAGCGTTTTGGGCCCACAAAGTCGGTGGAAGACAGAAAGTGTAACGCACTAAGGTTTTGGGACTCAGAAAGCGGGTAAAACATGTGTATACACACACACACACACACACACACACACACACAGATGAGATCCCACCCATTGTGCCTCTTTGAATCAGGTATTTGCTGACTCCTGATCTTCCACACAATGGAAACGGCACCAGTGACGACGACCTGCAAAAACTGGAACCGAGCGCAGCGAATACACAACAACAAGTCCGCAGAGATTTAATTTAACTGATCCACTGAAACTGATCAAATAAATGAATAAAAAAAAAAAAATTTCATTCAAGTTAGACACAGATAATAAAAGATATATATTAATAATATTATTATAAAGCATTACTGAAAAGGTGAGAAAGGACAAAGAAATGTCTCATTGCAGAACAAGGAAGCGAGGAACCAAGGAATAACTATGACCACTGCAGCTGCAAAATGATATAGAGCTTTTTAAGCTTTTTTTTTCTTTTTTGAAGCTTTATCGCGGTGGTTTCACCATCGCATTTCACAAACTGTAGAGAAAATGTAGAAATGCCCTCAGAGAGCCCTGACCTCGCCCCCGCCCTCCACCTCCAGGCTAAATGGAAGTAAACAGAGGCAACGTGGAACAAAAGTCTCGATTATCAGGCTGAGCTGATCCATCACTGTGACCTGAACCCCCCCCCCCCCCCCCCCCCCCCCTAACCCCCCAACCCCACGCCTCTGGAATAAAGAAATCTTTGCTTAAAGAAAAGGAGAAGTGACTGAGCGAGTGAGGGCGGCAGATAATTGCCGCCGATTGCCCCGCCGTGTTTACAGACAAGGGGTCAGAACAAGCATCTATTCATGGCTCCACAACAGGAGACCAGTATGCAGCAGACAAAGCACAAATCACTGTTTTCTAATCCCTACCTGTATAACCCCCCCGCCCCCCACACACACACCTCAGCTCCTGTGTCTAACACTGACCTGCTTACAGCACAAGCAGGGGTGATTAAGTCATTTCCTTTAACTCACTGCTGGTGTGTACCTGTGGCTAAGTAAAAACAAGGCTTAACAACCCCCCCGGCCAGCCCGCCCCCGCATCCTTAGAGAAAGAGTGCACTGTACTGTGTGCGTGTGTGTGTGTGTGTGTGTGCGCGCCCCAAAAATGAAAACAAGAGGCTCAGTCGCCGTGGTAGCAGAAGACAACAGCTCTTTTCTACTTGGTATAATACTGCGAGTGTTTGGTGGAGGACAGCGGGAGCACAGAGTGCTGGAGGTCAGACGATCACCTCGGCGGAGTCCGAAGCCAGACGCCGAGATCGACGAGACTTTCTCATTCAGTTCACGCTTGAACAGCTAGTGAAGTTTTATCAGCACCCCATCGCGTCCAGAGTGTGGTTCGTCCGTTAATGTTTTATTCTCCTTTATCCACCCTGAGGTCGAGTCGATTCCCCACTGAGAGGGAAGGCACGTTTGTAGACACATATGACGTAACGATGGGCGATAAAACGATAATCTGGTACAAATTTAAAAAGTTTTGAAGCCAATCATGAAGATGAGAAAAAAAAATCCTTAGAAAATGTCAGAACTGCAGCCATAATAACAAAAACAACCAATTTTTTGGGAAATACTAGTTTTTTTTTTATACAGGTTGCTGTTCATAAATATGCATAACGAATGGTGAAAATATCAGATTCACTTATTGAGGATACATAAGATTCAGCACTCAGTTATAGTGTTTATCTTTCTAAATGAATACAATATTGGTTTTTAATCTAAGGTTAATTAATGGTCAATTGACAGTCATTGCTGTCTAATTCTTTCTTATATGCAGAGTGAAATGTACAGTGATGTTCACATGGCCTCAGCTGCAACGGGTTACTTTATTTCACATGCAGTCTGCAGAAAGAGCAGCCAGAGTTTTACTGGAGCAGAATTTCCTTTGCAGAAACTTCTCACCGTTCACTTCAGTGGCAGGAAACAGATTCTTTAGAGACGCGTGAAACACGTGAGCAGAATTTGGCGGGAAGAGGTTGTTTTGGCAGGATAATCTGGTTTAAAGCCGAGTTCGGTGAGTCTGGAGCCTCGTGTGAACGGACACACGAGGCCTCGGAGACGAGGCAGTGTCAAAACACCAGAAGAGACTCAATCAGGGGCTGACGTCGTCAGCCTCTGATTGAGTCTCTGATCTAATCAGCTCGGGATCAAATCTCACCCTGGGTTGAATTAGCATGAGAAAAAAAAACACTGCAAGGAGAAACTAGTCTTTGGTGTTTCATGGTTTCAAGAGTCCAGATGGAGATAACATTAGATGACATTTGGTCGCCGAATGAGTGTTGGATTACCGGCTGCTCTGTTCTCACACGTGAGACGCGTTCTCCAGCTGCAGGTCTGCGATTCCCCTTCAGTCTGAGTAGCGACACAAAGGCGAACGCGACTAAACACATAAAACTACACACATGACAGAGACACACTGACGTGCTCACCGGTTCATCAAACAGGCTCTCGTCGTCACACATTCAGTCCTTTGTAGCCATTAAGGAGTTAAAACATGGTAACCAATACCCTGTAAATCAAGGTGTAGCTCAGACATGTGACCTCGGTCGCTCCGCCGTCGCAGCCCGACAGATCTTTTTTCCAGAAATGGAGGAAGTTCCGATAACCACGTTTGCATCGAGTGCGGTAACTCCTCGGGCAATGTGGAAGCAAACGCATTTAGAAATGATCAAATTCCGACCCGCTGAGCTGAATTCACAGCCGTTCAGTTCATTGTTTATATTAAATAAGCAGCTTCAGTTCTCATACGATGATGAACCTTCCATTATAACTGTGGTGTAAAGAGGGCGAAATTACAAATTCAAGGTCAAAGTTCCCCACAGATGATCAAACTTGCGCGTCCATATATTGTTTCCTTTGAGTCTTATTGTCTTTTATGCCTGTTTAATTAATAATCTCATTAAAATCACAAAAGAAATGTGACTTCAACAAGGCAGAAAGCTGATTAATATGAGACAAATGCAGAAGATTTACCATGAATGCAAAAAAAAACACCCCAAAACACTTCGATGCTACTTCTACAAATCAAAAGTCATAAAAGCACAGTTGAAACACAGAAACAAACTGAACCAAACCCTCATGCTTCTAATCTGATGTGCAAGTTATTAGGAAACGAGAAGAGAAACTGCCCAGACCCTATAAAACTGGAAATGGGCTCCACAAAAAGGAAAAAACGTAAGCTGATCCCTGCACACATGTCCGAACGCGGCGGCATAAATCTGAGTTCTGCATAATGACCTTACGGTCTGCGTCTGTGGGAACGCCCCGCAGGACAGAGTGGAAACATGTTCTTCTGTCTCACTGCTCCGTCGGCAGATCAGAGGGATGCGTTCGCCCGTCGCGCCCCCAGCGGACCGACTCGTCGTGGGAGAGCGTGAGAGTCGACAGAGTTTGTTTAGCGTCCGCCGACGCCACACCAGGAGCCGCGAAGCTCGCGCTGCGCCGCCTGGGCGGGGAAGAGAGGCCCTTTTGTTTCGGCCGGGCGGGTCAGAGGGTAACAACACTTCGCTGGGTTACTGCACCCGCTTCTCGTGGGAGAGAGGCCCGTGTCCCAGCATGCAGCGGGGCGAGGGATACAGCGGCTGTGTTTACTGCGGCGACGTGACCTACTAATAACGCTGAACTCACACGCTTCTGCATGTCGGTGGCAGGTCTGAAGCGCGCTTAGGTTCAGGGTGTCTGACAGTGAAAGATGCTAAAAACCCGGCAAGTTCAGTTAAAAAAAAATCACATTTTAAAGGTTTTCGGTGCTGCAGCCCGACTGTAGATGTGCACATAAAGATAAAAAGTAAAGTAGAATTGATGCATAAAGACTGATTTCTACTCGTGGTTATCGAAAACAACAGTAACTCAACATATGTTGGTAATTAGTTCGTAACTATTCTCCTCATTTGACAAGAGACTTTTAGAACGAGATCTGTGAGCAAAATAATTGAATATAAATGTGAAATGCTGGAAGGACGTTCACGACATCATTTCCTTGTTCCTCACGACTTAATGCCAACTTCTTTTTGCTCGTCAGGATAACGGACAATCTGTTTAGTCTAATCAAGATGTGTTTCCCTTCACACTGTTTCACATTTCTTCTTTCAACAGGCAGACGATGGAAATGTTAAAGAAACTTCTTGATTTTCAACCAGCCTGCATCCTTTTTCCTAAGCAGCCTGACCTGGAGGAGACTTTTCACCTGAAATCACTCGTAAACATGTAGTTTTACCACTTTTTCATGGAAGAACCGACTTTGAGTTCTGGACATCATTTTCATTGTTGAAGTTGCACTTTTTAACACACTGAAAGATTTTTGTGTTTATCTTACGTTATTTAACCATTCTGGACTTTAGAAATGTGGAAAAGGTAAATTAACTGACAATGTACTAATTCTGCTGTTGTTTTAGTGACCGGAAAGTGTTTCATGTTCACTTTATAGTACATATATGTATATTTGTGTGTGAGTTTACTTGAACACACCGCAATGTGGTGGCGAGCGTCACTGACAGGTCAGAGGCCAGACGGGGTCTTTCTATGTGGAGTTAACATGTTCTCTCTGAGCGTGTGTGGATTTCTAGGTACTATTCTTTTCTCTTAAAGTAAAGAAAACAAGCATTTGAGGTTGATTGGCGAGTGTAAACTTCTTGCAGTCGTAAACTGTGAGCGTCTGTATGGTTGAAGTTTAACCTGCCTTCACGTATAACGAGCGAGAAGCTGAATGGAGAGTCGGAGTCCTCCAGGTCGTGTTGATGCCGATCGTATGAATGAGGCAACTGGACTTTCTATAAGACACAGACTGAAGAGTCCTGTTGTTATGTTACGTCATTTAAGCTCTGTGTGAGGTGAAGACTGCGAGACAAACCGGTTCAACTCGATGACGCTCACCTCACAGGGAATGTTAACGACACAGATAAGGAAGCAAATGACACACTTTAGAATCCCAGGAGAAATCAACTCTGAAACGTCACTTATCTGGTATGAAAAGAAACGTGTTTCACATAGTTATACCACGAAAAAATCAATTCAACTCTACTTTTTCATGTAATTAGAGTAAATATCAAATAAATATCATTTACTGGTACCGTGTTAAGGTAAATTTTGACGATTTTACTTAAACTGGTCAACTAAAACAAAATAACTTTCACTTAAATAATGGTGTGGTTAGAATGAAGATATTAGGGACAATTTCTGAGATGGTGACAAGTGAGTTGACCTTAATATTACAGTCGTAAATGTTATGTAAACAATCATAATGAGAAAATCTTACTAGTTATTTTCTGTTGTCAAATGTGAGTTTTGATTTCCACTGTTTTACATTTACTGAAGGAACTGTTTTGTGAGGTTGTAACATTAGATTAAAATAACTTTTTGTTGCAATACTATGCTGTATTTGTCCCATAATTTATTGGATTAAAAAAGTTGATAATTACGCACATAAAGTCTTCACTGCCATTTTTGGAGTTTGTATTGTTTGCAGGTTTATGCATTGATCTTTTTATGAACATTTGGCATAAGAATGGCGTCCAAGCGGTGCACTTACCTGGAACTTTGTGCATTTTAACATTTGATTACAGATATACTGTATTACAAAAAACAAAAGTTAGTTCTGACACGTTCCATTTAAAATAATACGCGTAAAACATGTCCTGAACTCACCGTGCGCATTTTTCCCACATATGAGATGTTCGTACACCTGCAGCAGCCCCCAGAGCTCCGCGTCGTTGTTCACGGCTCCCTCCAGAAGCTCCGCGGTCACCGGGCCGCAGGTGGCCCGGACCATCCGCCCTTCCTCCTCTCCCTCTCCCTCCTCCTCCTCCTCCGCGGTCAGTCGGGCCGCGTGCAAGGCGCGTCTGGTCACCTCCTCAGCCAAACTCTCCACGCACGCCGTCAGGCACACCGCCGCGTACTCGTGCAGGCGAACCGACACGCGCGTCTCCACCATCCACCTGAAGAAGCGGCCGACGCACAGCGCGAGCCCGCAGCGCGCAGACTCGCCCCGCTGGCGCGCGCTGTCCCCGGAGCTCATGCAGTGCAGCGACGCGGCACTCACCGCGGAGGAGACGCACTTCTCCGCGAGGCTCCAGCTCAGCACGAGACGCACCGCGCTCTGCACCTCCAGGCGGGTGCACCGCCGGTGGAGCTCGCTCAGCCGCTGCGCCTCGCGGGAGATCCGCACCAGGGCCCTCCGGAGCAGGACGGACAGGCAGTGGAGCGCGTCGCCCGTGAACGACGCGTCCGAGCCGGCAACTTTACGCACGACGTCGCGCAGCTCCTGCTCCGTCCAGGGGTACTCCTCCAGCTCGGGCAAGCACGGGCATTTCGCCAGGACGTCCGCCGCGTCCTCCGGCAGCGTGCTCACCGTGTCCCAGCTGCCGTTCCGGCTGTAAAGGGAGCCGGGCCGCTGCCACCGGGCTCCCCGATGAGGAGCGCCGGAGTGCGGCAGGGACCGCCTCGACCTCCCGGAGGAGGACAGGCTGAGGGACGGGCACGGGTCCCCGGCCACATATCCCGAATCCAGGCTCAGTCCCTCCAGGGTTTTCACCAACGAACTGCTGGACATCGCGCGCAGAAGCTGGGAGAGGTTTTGGAGCTGCAGAAATCACTTTACGCACCGGAGCGACAACTTTCCATTAAGTTGAGTTTGAAGATGAAGGTGACGATGAAGATGTTTCCCCCGATGTGAGGCTGCAGGCAGCTGCACCAAACTGCTGAACCGTGCCAAACCTGACCACAATTTAAAGTGGAACAAAAGTGTTTTAGGGACGAAGGACCAATCAGGTCGCAGTCCGGCGGCCACTCACAGGTGTGATACAGTAACACAACAGCGCCCCCCTATGGTCAGTGGCCAAACTTTGGTGATTGACTCAAGATAATATCATCATCAGACGTTGCTTAAATCATCTGAAACAAACCAAAGGTCCTGGAATTCTCTCAGCCAATGACTGCAAATGATCTTATCTTATTACCGCCATTCTTCTTGAAAAACCAAGTAGTTTCTTCTTATACGTGAACCAATGTTGAGAAAAAAAAACGTGTAGAGAAGAAGGTGCCCCATCAGACACATTCACCTTGGTATTAATACTGTTTAAATTATGTAGGTTTTTTTTATTTAATATGTATGATATGATGACCTCCATCACACCCAATGTTACATTTTAATCCCGAATACACTTCGGCACATTGAATGATGAACTTCAGCTGAAGTGAGTCACTTTTCTGTTTTGCTTTAACGGGTCCACTTTAAATGAACAAATAAAAATTAAAACCATTAATATGAATATGTCATGAGGTAACTCTTCAAATTTACTCTTCTGATGAGAAATACCCAGTGTTTGTGTGTGTTTCAGCTGTGGTGCCGGATGCTTCTGAGCCAGGAGCACACAGGCTGAGAGAGACAGGGAGAGACAGACAGAGACAGAGACAGAAGCACTAATATACACACATATACAGTACAGACACTCCTGATGGGTGATGGTGATTTGATGCAGGCCCGAAGACGAAGTGATGTGTTCAGTGACATGAAACTTCGACTGCCTGCAGTTTGTTAAATAAGCATGAAGAGGTAATTGAAAGAGACAGGAAGAAGGACAAGCGAGGACAGGGACAAAAACAAGAGGAGGAAAGTCAAGGGGAGAACGTAGAAGTTTGTTCAGAAGGGAACTATAAAGAAAGTCACTTGAGAAAGGAGTGGAATGAGTTGTGTAGTCGGGAAACTCTGACAAAGGCAAGACAAGCGAGGGGAGAAGGACACCTTTGATCAGTTTGCGTCACAGAATTGGGTCCAATCGTCCTTATAAAGGAAATGCTACCGATTCCCAAGTCACATAAAGAGCAAACTGGAGCCCGACGCATAGATATTTCCTCTTTCCTCATGAGAGCGGACCACCGTACCGTTTTACTCCGGGAGAAAGAAATGAGACGAGGAACGGTGGAAGATAAAAGTTTTATTGTTTCAGCCCAACTCCTCCTCGACATGGCACGACAATCAGATCTCATTGAAAGACATTTAAAAACCAGCTAATTCATTCCAAACCGCAGCTACTTTTGACACGTCGCTATTCAAACCATTTGGAGCTTTTAGCGTCAGGATGCAATCAAATATTATGAAGCACATTCACATAATTCAAAATCAAGGTGTTGAATTGGAAAAAAAAAAAAAATCGAATGAGAATTTCTAGATTGGAAAACCTTTTCTAGGACATTTCTACTCTTCTCTGCTCGTCTACAATCTAGATAGAGACCTAAACTGACCACACGGTGTCAGCACAGAGCTGAGCAGACGGTTTTTCTACCTCTCAGTTGGACTAACGCACCAAATCCTACTGGCTCTACAATACTGTACACTTCTAAACACACTGGTGAAATAACTTTACACCCGTTCATATGCAAGATTAAAAAAAGCAAACAAACAAAAAAACCCAGCATGTTTAACCTTTCAAGGAGGAAACGACCCTGAACGGACGAGCACAATAGTGGCAGTCAGAATGAGGATCGAAGAGGATTGATGCAATAAATTACTGAGCTGAGAGGAAAAAACAACAACAAATGAGCTCAATAGGTTTGCGTGTGTACAATCATAAACAGTGAGCCAGCTCACCGCGTCGAGAGGTGGACTTCCCGTGTTCAGTTCTCGCCTCTCTCTCTCCAGAGTCACAAAAGGTTCAACGTCAACAAAGTCCCGCCACAGGAGAACTGAAGCCGATCCGGTAAGGCATCGAGACATTGGTACAAAAAAATAAAAAGTTTCAACTCTGCTAGCAAACACTTTACAAAGGCTGAGCGGGCAGACGCGTCCTTTTAGGACAAACACGATACAAGAAAACAAAAAAAAAAAAAAACAACCTACAAAAAGTCCAGTTGTGTTTGTAAAGGGTGACGCCGGGTTCTCAGAAGGCTCCAGGGTGCAGCGATTCTGGATTAAAGCAGCGGCTGGAGGGCGGGTTACACTCATTCAGTGCTCCTACTCTCAAAATGCAAACACGTTTTGTGCACGAAAAATGTGACCGGGATTTATCTGCAGTCTCCTACAACGGGGCGCATGCTGTTTGGAGTGGAAGGCCAACATGTGGTTTCGCCTGCACGGATCCCTTTTCTTACTCACGCCGTATTTATTAGTTCTCTTTTAATGAAAATCGGTCGGTGACACTGGAGACTTCACTTCCCATGATCCCATTACGCCCTGGATACTTTTTTAATATGCTTTGAAAGAGCAGTAGAAAACATCACACGGCTGCTCTTGCAGGCTCCGAATAAAAAAAACCCAACAAAAAAAAACCTCAGGAACTCATTTATGAATCGTCTCAGATTGCAGCATCACAGCCAGGAGGGGGCGTGAAGAACTCAAGTATTGAACGGAGTGATGTGGAAACAGTTGTGCTGTTGGAATATTCTTTGTTTTAGCAGGGATTTGGTGATTTTTGTCACATAGGCAAGGGGGAGGAGGTCCGGAGTGAACAAATCTGTCTTCTTTTGATTGGTTTTCAACCTCTGCAGTTGGTTTGTGGCACTTTTATCTGCTGCGGGTGAAAATGTAAAAACCCCACAGAGGCTGGAAGGGGCGACGCCGGATTCAAATACCTTAAAACCAGGAAACGACCTCTTTCACAAAAAGCCAGATCATAACGTCACAATCGAAAATTAGTTTTTTGTTTTTCTTCAAGCAATTGTTGCTCAACATGGTAAAACTGACTGATACATGTCTATTTAGCTCTCAAACAAAATATGACCCACTAAGTTAACCTCGACTTTGTACATGTAGCTCTGTGAGTCGCTCGCTTCCTCACGACACGTCCGCGGGCCGCGTTTCCTCCGGCGCCGAGCCGCAGTCCGGCTCCGCGCTGCCGCCGGGCGACATGGCCGACGCCCGATCCAGCAGCCGGGCCAGGTAGCTGTCCTCCGCCCTCTCCTCCGCCGACAGGCTGTCCGACTGGGCCGGCGGGGCCGACGGAGTCCGCGGGACCCTGCAGGAGGAGCGGTCGGAGTCGAGGGCCGAGAGGGAGGCCGCCGAGGGCTCGTCTGCCGACGCCGCGGAGACGGCAGCGCCGGCGCCGGCGTCGTCGTCCCGGTCGGCCGTGACCTCCGGGGGCTGGTAGGGCGGGGGCCCTGCCAGCGGGGAGCCGTCGGGGGTCAGCGGGGCCTGGCTGTGGATGATGATGGGATCCGGGGAAGGCAGAGGAGCCTCCTCCTCCTCCTCCTCCTCCTCCTCCTCCTCGCCTGCGGCTTCCAGGTCCCGGGGATCCTTGGAGGGGCTCTGGTCTGGGGATATGCAGTCCTGCTGGTGGGAGATGATGTGGAGGCTCAGGCCGGCTCGGGGGAACCCGCTGGCGGACGACTGCTTCCCTCCGCACGGCGGGACCGGACTCAGCAGCACCGGCAGCTCCTGGCCCAAAGGCTTACGAGGCAACTCCTCAGGCTTTCCTGAAAACAAGATGGTACCGTAAAAATGACTCCATAGAATAATAAAAAAAAAAACAGTTTTAAACTGCATCTCCGAGTGACTTTAACATACCCACATGGAAAGAACCTATGTGAGGATATATGCACATATATGAAACCTATATGCAACATATATGACAATATATATGCTGCATATATGCACATAAATGCTGCATATATGCACATATATGACAATAAATGCTGCACATATGCACATATATGCTGCATCTATGCATATATATGTCACATATAGGCAAAATTGAGGTGCATATATGTGAATATACAGGCCATATAGGTCTCCTCCCACATGGAAAGAACCTATATAAACATATATGTTTTATATGTTATATATGTGCATATATGTACCTATATGTACATAAAATATAGGAAAACGGCCAATTTTATGCATGTCACATATATTCAAAACCTATATCAAAACCTATATTAAAACATATATGTTTATATAGGTTCTTTCCATGTGGGTATAACTATTGATTGGTATCAAAAAGGTATTAATATAGTAGTTCCAAAACTTCCAAAATTCTGTACTTGAGGACATTTATCCAGTCTGAATCCAACATAAATGTTTGGTTATGATGAGAGAGGATGAGGAACATGAGGGCTGGAGCCAAACGAACACCAGCCAGTCCTTCACGTGGCCAAACAAACAACAAACGAGTCCTGACTCCAACTGGGCTTCACCCGCTGTGGGGTGACGACTGCACCACCTGGTGGCCAAAATTCACATGAGGTTGAGGATCTGATTTTTGCAGCAATAAAGTGTCGGGGTCTGAGGAGTCGCTGTCCTGATAGAGGTGTGTGTGTGTGTGTGTCCTGCGACTGTGAGCGTACCAGGGGGAGGGAGGTCCAGCTTCATCTTCCGCAGCTCGCTCATGGAGGCCTGCAGCTGCTCCACGATCACGTCGTCGCTGTAGAAGAAGGTCTGCGCGATGCGCTCCTGCAGGAACTCCCTCAGCTCCTCCAGAGACATCTTCAGCATGCGCTCTGTGGGCGAGCACACACACACACACACACACATAACACCTTAAATTACGCTAAACAACAAAAAAATGCTGACTATGCACAAAAATAAGCAGCAGAATAAAAACATTTTTTTAATGGTCGGCTGTTTTGCATTAGCGATTAAAGAAACAAAGTGCGTATTTTTTTAATTTTGTTGATTAAAAGTGGATGTCGAGTGTTTGGCCTGACGACAAGTCGGTTTATTGAAAAGCTTCAAAAGTAAGAGACACATTTTTTCGTTCTCCTTGAACACTGGCATGGCCGCCACACCAGAAGACGGTGGCAACAGCTCACCTGAGTCTGAGACACACGACGTAGCGCATTATAGAAATCACTTCCCGAGAAATAAATGCAAAAGCACTTGAGTTTCTGTGATAAAATGAGTAATTTAAATTACAGTTATTGTTTCAGTCAGCAGGATTCTTTACTGATGTGAAAACAGTCGAGGAGCTGCACCGATCGTTTGAGTAGCATCAGCATTCGCATCCACAATACTTGGTGAGCATTAGAATAGAATAAACCCGGGGCTTTCCTTTGCCTGCTGCTTCTCCTTGTTGCCATTGGGCCATTAAACCTTCAAAGAACCACTATAACACCATAGAGCATCTTCCTCCGACCAACTCCAGTAACTTCAAGAATACCTTGATGTTTATTGAAGTATTGAATCACCACTTTCATATGTGGCGCCCGATCTTTCTCCGACTTGGAAGAAAAATGTGCTTTTGATCTGCTGCAGAATTGATTTCACATTTACATTTATCATCCCACCTTGTGAGGTTTGACTGAATTACAACGAGCTCTGCTGCGAGGTCGGTGCTAAAATGGTCCCGTCTGGGTTATCAGAGGCAGAACGTCAACATTTAGATGTGTTGTGGTAAATAACGAAGGCAATACGGAGAAAATACATTCAAGTGAAAGAAAGTCCAATCCAGGACGCTCAGCTAGGTCAGGCTATCTATTTGATGAATCACTAAAAAAAATCCCTCAAGACCACAAGTTGTGGACTTTCCCATAATTTCGCTTTGGCCGACTCTGGAGAAGCCAAACAACAGCTGGAAGTCTTCAGCATTAGGTTATTAGGAGGCCGGGGCAGATGCCTGCGCGGTGAAACCTGCAGCGGGGAGCCAGCGCAGACGCTGATTTATGTTTTGGTGCGGCGTCCTTACTCTTGTGTATCTTCAGGATGGTGTAGGACATGGCGGTGAGGAGCCGCTCCCCCTCCAGGATGAAAATGTCCCACAGGCGAAGCGTCAGGGTGAACGGCGTCTGCGGGGCGGAATCGCAAGAGACGAGACGAGGCGAGTCAGCGAAAATGTGTTTACGTCCGTGCTGCAGTTCCTCCTCGCGGGCCTGAGTCAGGGAGGTTTGTTTGGTTCCCCGCCCAGACCTCAGAGGGCCCCCGAGGCCCCCGAGGAGCCCGGCGACTCAGCGGGACGAAGAAGTGCTGACAGCGGGCGAACCCCGCCGGCCGCCGCCGCCGCCACAGGACCGCGGGCCAGCACGTAGCAGGCTAATAACAGTTTAGCCTGACAGCTCCTAATGCGCCCCTCTTAATGCAAATGCCCCACGGCTCAGATATCACCAGGATGTGTTCTGCTGGAATCACGTTAAACCATCTGTTAAAAAAAAAAAAAAGCAATCAGACTTTCTTCTGGGAAAAGGGGCTTTTGGGCCGCCCTGCCCACAGATCGCTGTCGGTGATAAAAACGGCGCTGAGAGCCGTGGAGAACGAGACAAATAATAACACGTTTCGGGTTTAAACTCTAATACTAAAGTGTTCTTACAGTGATGAAAGCATAACTGTGACCGAGCTCTCGTCCAGGACCAAGATGACATGTTTTCTTACCGAAAAAAAAACAACATTTAATAAATAAAAGTCCGGAGATTTGGACAATGAAAACAAAAAGTTGAGAGAGGCGTATGGAATGGAGGCTTTAACGGCAAAACTACAGTTGAAGTGTGAGATCTTCATGAAAAAATGGTTACCGATAGAAAAATACCCGTCGAACTGAATGGTCACCGACACGACACGGTAATGTTTTAATTGCCCATCTTTTTATGTATTTGTCTCATATCGGTTCTGTTGTCATAGTATGATTATTGTTATTTTTCTTACACTGTCATGTATGTGCTGTCTTGCTGTCGGGGAAGGTTCTGTAACGTGAGTTCTCATGTTCATGTTTATTATTAAAAAATTAAAAAAAATAAAGAAGTCTGGGAGATTTGAAATTTTTTTTGGTTGCTCCACAGAAACAAATGAAACCCTGATCTCCTCCTCCGAGGACAGAGAGCGCCACCTCCAGGAACAAAATCGTTTTTAAAACTTCTTTGTCTTTCTGCTGTTTTCTTCATATCGTATCATATCGTATCGTATCCCATCGTATCGTATCGTATCGTATCGTATCGTAATGAATCCCACTATTCGGCGCAGTGCAGCAATGTTTCAGAAAAGGAGCAGTTTGTTTGAATTTTCTTGATTTTTTTGCACTTCTGAATTCCTTCATGATGTGTATTATTGTAAATGATAATGCTGCAAAAAACAAACAAACAATAAACTTGTAATATTTATGTAATATTGGCAAACCAAACATCACAGCGGGTCTCACTGATGTGTGGTGAACTTTCCGTTTCTCTCTTGCTGCCGTCATTCGTTGCCTTCATCGTCAATTTCTGTCATTTTCCATGCGCTTGATATTATTTGGATTGGAGATTTTGAACACAGCCCTGACATGGTAAGAGATTAATAGGAAAATATTGAATGGAACAGGCTCCTCACCCTGTCAATGAAACACTGGAGGAACCATTTGGTGCAGTAAATGCCTGCAGACATCTGCTCCCTGTCCTGGTACCAGAGAAAAGAGAGAGAGAGAGAGAGAGAGAGAGAGAGAGAGAGAGAGAGAGAGAGAGAGAGAGAGAGAGAGAGAGAGAGAGAGAGAGAGAGAGAGAGAGAGAGAGAGAGAGAGAGAGAGAGAGAGAGAGAGAGAGTTCACGTCCATGATGATCAAGAAATCACATTATATATCATTGTTTTCTCTATCATTGTAAGACACTTGTGTAAAATGTGATCTCACCAGATGCTTCTTTAATTTTGGGATGAGTTTGGAAATGATCTGATCATGGTGAGCCTGGAAGCGCTGGAGTTTGGGGAAGCCGGGAACGAAAAAGCCTTAAAAAATAGAAAAAGAAGCAGAAGAGGTGAAGAGGTGAAGAGATCATATATATTGACCGTACGAGTTCAGAGCACACGGCCTGGAATCAAGTTTGAAAACTCACCGTGCATGGCGTGTCTCTGGTCGGTCAGCAGCTGCGACAGCGCCCAGAAGGCGTCTTCCTCGTTCATGTACATGAGCAGCAGGGCGGCGATCTGACTCATGCCCTGGCAGTAGCTCACCTCCTGCGGGGAGAAAAGCAAAGCCGCCGTCACTGGCTGCAAGGACCTCCAACCTGCGTACAGGTCACTTCTGCCGCCGCGCAAGAGGAGAAATCTCAGTTATTAATGCGACTCCACTGAAATCCCACCTATTGCGCACAATGAAAACTAATCCCATTCAACCAGCAGGATTTAAACTGGCAACAAATAAATCAACTGAACCACAAGTGACAACGTGAAGTCTGCTCAGCGAGAAAAGAGAAATGATTGTGGATTTTTAGCACTTAGCAACTGATTGAGGTTGGGATTTCAACGTGTCACATGATGGAGAGAAATCAGTTACTCACTGTGTTATAGACTGAATATGCAGAGAGGACATGGAAGAGGGACTGCTGCCTGCACCAGAGAAGATGGAGTGAAGGAAATTAAAGAAAGGAAAGAAGAGAAAAGGAAAGGAAAGCAAACACAAGGAAAGACGGAGACAAGTGGGAGAGGAAAGAGAAACATGTTGAGAAAAAGGAAAGGACACCGGCACGAGACGGGGAAAATGAGCAAAGAAGAGAAGCGAAAGCAGACAAACGGGGACGATGTCAAGCGAGGACACCGAATGACAAAAGAAGAAAGATGGACAGAACAGAGGGGAGGGGTGATAAGAGTCGGAGGAGACAGAAACGGGACGAACGTTCCAGGCGAGAGGTAACGAAGTAAGCAAATTAAGATGAATGCAAAATAAGAGACAGAATCACGAAGGGGTGCACAGAAAAGACAGGAGAGGACATGAAATGGAAAATGGAGAAAAGATGAGAGGTAAAAGAAAACAGAGAAGAAAAGAAAAGCAAAGGAAATAAACAAGAGGAGAAAGAAAAAAAAGGAAAATAGAACAGATGGTCAATATATAAACTTTATTACTGCCCACTTCATTATAACACTCCTAAATATCTCAGGAATTTATTAATACGCGCTTCATTATTCTCCACTTTATCGGGCCAGGGCATAAAGTTTGCATAGAAAACGACGTGGATCCAGAGCAGATGAAGTCGGAAGCGAGGAGAGGAGCCTCCATAAAGAGTCTCAGGTTTGCAGGACGGATGAACTCCGGTGAAACATTGAGACGTTCCGCCGCCCCAGACTTTCCACGGCCGCTCCTGAAGCGGGCCTGCGGTCTATTAAAACCCTCGGTGACGTCACTTTGCTACCGGGATCGGGTTCCACACGAACCCGACGCCGTCCAGGTCTCAGCCTACACCTCCTCCTCCTCCTCCTCCTCCTCCTCCTCCTCCTCCTCCTCCTCCTCCTCCTCCTCACACTTCAAGTTCACCCCGGTGTCGCACGACCACACTCTGCTGCAGCTCGTCTGTTTGTATCCAAATAAACTCCACCTGACGATGAGCACGACCACGGGGAGGCGTGTGAGGATGTTAAAGCCCCGCCCCCTCCCCCTCTCGCCCCCCCCCCTCACACTTTACACTCTGGCTGCTCCTCTGAGGGGTTTTTCTTATTTCAACCAAATCTGGCCCCCAGATTGTGAAAGCGGCCCTCCCACCTCAGTCCAGACGGAGCAAAGCAGCACTCAGAAGAAATTATTATTTTTTTGCTTCTCACTCTGTCCATCGCCCGTGATTTATTAAGCGATACGATGTTGAAACGGCAAGTGGGGGGGGGGGGGGGGTTGTAGTCTGAATTTATGTGTCCGAGTTGAGCCCCCCCCCCTTTGTTTCTGTTTGGTCTCAAAAGAAAATACAGTTGAACAAGACTCGAGCTCGTTCTACGTGGAGGTTTCATGTTCTCCTTTTGCATGCATGGGTTTTTTTTTTAACATATGCTGTGAAGGGAGTACGATGTATGAAATATCTGAAAGATAAGTGATTTTCCATAATGCACATTTTAGAATAAGTAATCCAACAGTTAATTCTTCAAAGAGCGTGCATCAAAAACAAAAAAATAAGGACATTCCATCCCTAAAAGTGACGACTATTTCAGGACCAGGTACCCTGATTTCCACCTCGACGGACAGACCGATGGAGGATATTGTGCTGATATCAATTCATAGTTGAGGTTTAGAAACTGAGTCACCCTGTGAGAGAAAGTCTGAGTGGCCAGAAGTGCGTTTCAGTCGTAAGATCAGAAGGCGACGGTGAAACTCACTTGACTCCAAAGCGATCCATGAACATGATGTGGTCTCGAAAGGTCCTGTTGATGTCCAGGTCGATCTGCTTGATCTCAGAGGAGTACAGTCTGGCCTGCTCCTTCATTCTCTAGGAACAAAACCAGATACGGCCAAGTCGTTTGAAAACAGCTGACGGGTCACGCGGTGTCCTGGGTTGGGAGTCCAGTTTTGTGGTTAAACGGTGATACTAAATCGCTCAGATGTGTGAGTGTGTGTCTCTTTGTGTTTGTCTTGTGTTGAAAAGCAGCACAAGAAGATGGATTGACAAGAATAAGCCAATTCATAAATATGTCTTTTCATTGAAGGTTATCTGATTGAGCAAAGTTGGTCAAACTGACCGAAGCAAGAAAAAACTGCTAGGAATAATATTGTTTGGTTTTTTTAATTATCATTTATATAGAGTCAATAAGGTGCTAAAATGTATGTTTCTCCTCTGTTTCCTCCATAAACATAACGGAGTTACGCTTAGTATTTCATATACAAACACGCACGCACACGCACACGCACACGCACACACACACACACGCACACATTATGTAAATAGTATTTGAGGTAGTTTGTCTTTCTTTTGTATATAGAATCCATTGTTCATTTTCACACATCTTTGGAATTGTTTACTGTTATGTATTGTTTATTTGCACTACCTTAAATTAAAAAAAAAAAAAAAAAAAAAGTATGTTAAACCGTAATACCAGTGGTTTTAATCGTTTCCAGATTCCCATCATGTCTGACTGTTTTCTTTTGATATGCCTGATAAAGAGCTGAAAGAGTTTTGTGTGTTTGCATTGTTAATCTGTGTGTGTTGTGATGCCAGGCAGATAAATACATGTCGGACTCAGAAGTGGGTCTCAGCCTCCGTCTGCTCCTCAGGCTGATCACATTCACACATCCACAAGCTTAATTTGAGTTTAATCAGTGTTTGAAGAAAAATAACAGAGTTAATGACATTTTATAATCAATGCAAATTATCTGCGAAGCTTTTAAAATGCTTTATAGCGTGAATATTTTTCCTATTCATTATCACTATGAATTCAAACAGTCCTCTTGAAAACCTCTCTAAAATTGTCTTTTTTTCCTCAATCATGTCATTAACCTCTTGCAAGTTAGTTTTTTTCTGTTGTTGCCCCACTCCCATATTTAGTGAGACGTGTTTATGATGATGATGTCATCTGTCTTGTGCTGAGAATATAATAGGAGTTCATGTGGATTGGAAATCATCACACTTTATTTAGGTCTTTGGCACAACGGCTGCAGACAAAGTCCGTTTTAACCACATTCAAATAAACACGCTGGACTTGTTATCGTGAATTCTTTCCATGTGAGCGCACTCGCACCTGAACTACGGTTATTTGTTCTTTTAACGCTTTAGGTGTACCGGTCTCACAGCTGCGCCGTTACCTCGTATTTGCCCTCGTTGTCCTTCTTGGCCTTCTCCACGTCCAGCATGAGAGCCCAGGCCCGGCCCCGGAGCTGCAGGGGAATGCCCTTGTACACCCGCTTCACCATCTGAGGGGCAGAGAGGGGCGAACATAAACACGGAGTGTATAAAACAGCTTGAGAGGGACGACGTCGTAAAGTGTGAGTCACCGGAAAGTCGAACCACCTACCGCTCGCCTACGACCGCACTGGCAGGAACAAAGGAAATAATAATAAAAAAAGAAGAAAAAAAAAAAAAACACTTGAAACATATTCACAGTGAATCACACAGGTATGGAGTCATGTGTTGCTCAGCCATAAAACTCATAAGGAGTGAAAAATGTTCCAGACCATCTGTCGGAGGTGCGAAAACACGACGTGTTTGGACTTTTAGACGTTAAAGACGCTAAGTTATGTTGAGAAATGTTGCCGCACAGCCAACTGCTGCTGCCTTTTATTGTGGAAATAACTATATATGATCACTTTCAGCTTGTTTTAGCTAATAACAACTACAGACGTCATCCCTTTTCAGGAAAAAAAAAAGGGAATTTTCACTGCATGGCCATAAGGAGGATTATAACAGGGTAGTGAAAACCTCCTAAAGACATCCTAGGATAAATCTTAGGACATTTTAAGCTATGAGTGGTGAAATACAAAACAATTTCAGTCGGTTTCACGCGTTCCAAAGGATTTCATCACATATACACATGATTTTGTTTTGTTTTTAATGTCACAACGTAACATAACATAATGTAACATAACGTAATGTAACATAACGTAATGTAACATAACGTAACGTAACAAAACGTAATGTAACATAACGTAACATAACGTAATGTAACATAACGTAATGTAACGTAATGTAACATAATGTAATGTAACATAATGTAATGTAACATAACGTAACGTAACATAACGTAATGTAACATAACGTTACGTAACATAACGTAATGTAACATAACGTAATGTAACGTAACATAACGTAACGTAATGACGTAACGTTAATAACATAATAATTATTCACTAACTCATTATTGCAAAAGTCTGACTAATTTGTCGCTCCGACTTGATTTTCAGCAAACGCTGAATAACCGATTAAAAGCGATGAGCAGAATTATGTGAAAGGTAATTTATCACATTCACATATAACCAATGAAGACTCACAGTTTGAATGATTTTAAGGTGTTTCGGTAAAAAATTATGCTCAAATGATGCAATCAACCCCCCCCCCCCCCCCCCCCCCCCCTTTTTTTCCCCCCTTGATTCCTGAACGTTCTTCACTGCTCTGTATTGGACAATGACAGATCGGAGTTATACAAAATAAAAGTTCCAGCGACGTGACACAAGTCTCGACGTTTTATTCCAGTTTGAAAGCGACAGGTCCACGTCTGAGCGTTTGTTGTGTTCGGAGAGCAGCTTGACGTCAGCGGATGTTCCTCCTCTCGCAGGCTGACTCACATTTTAGAGAACAGCTTCCATCTCCAAATGAGCTCCAGCGAAGGAATCCGGCGTCTCACTGCAGTGAAATGTTCGTCAGCCTCAACACGTGATTGGCTCCTCTGACCGCAGGGAAAGCCCCCCCCCCCCCTCCCTTTACACACTCGCCAACAATCATCTGAACTCTCCGGCACTGAAGTAATTTAAGGAGAAATCTGTTTTCAATCTCGGGCATCGGCCTCCACGTGCGGCGACGCCACTCACCCTGTCGCTGTTCTTGTATTTGTCCCACTTCTTCACCATCTTCAGCCACTTCTCCGCTCTCTCGATCTCCAGCTGCTTCCTCTGTGGAAGACAAGGAGAAGCGATGAGCAAAAAAACCCCCCCAAAAAACGCAAGCGCCGCCGTCTCTGTCGTTTAATTCCACCCCCACCCCACCCTCTCTCTCTCTCTTTCACCTTCTCTTCATGCGCAGTCGGAGCCGGCAGCTCGTTCTCACTGGACAAGGAAAAAGAAATGGAGAAAGAAGTGATCAGACACAAACTGACTGACCTACGCTCTGTGCCACAAACCGACGAGACGTTATGTTTGAAATGTTGGTTTTTAATCACCTTTCATGACTCATTTGAAGAAAAAAATCCCCCCCCAAAAAAGAATGTTGAATATATGATTTAGCTCATTGCTCTATTTTTCTTTTTCCTGAAAGCCGGGACTTACAACCGCAATTTTGCCGTGCGCATGGAAGCATATGCAAAATGGCAATAAAAGGATTAATTGCAGTTACTTCATTTGGAGGGAGGAAGATGCTCTATAATCTTGGATGTTGGCAAGAAGTAGATTTACAATGAAAAGCAGCTAATGCTGATTGTTCCTATAATTTAATGCTTCAAAAGGACTTTTCAATGTGTCTGTCTGGAGGACTGAGCAAGTTTAGTGTTAATGAGGTGTGTTTCCCAATGAGGTAAACAGGAGGTTCATGAAATAGCAACATAGCTGCTCGTCACTGGAGACGGACGTTGTGTATAAACTTGTGAAACGAGTCTAAAGAAGCCGGTTTCTCCCATTTTCCACCTCATAAAATTCCTCTATGTAAACAAAACATTTTCAACGTGAATCTTAGAACCCTTTATTTAGTTTTTTCTATATTCACCCAAACGAAGAAGAAAAGAAAAGAACATACATACATTTACATTTTATTTGAGTTTTTACGTTTAACCAATCCACCTTATTTATTTCTTCTGAGTCATTTGAGATTTTTCAGCCATTCAGTTGTTTCAATAATTTTAGCATCTTCATTATAGCTTTCTACTATTTACTTAACTCTTTACTCATCAAATAGAGATTAAGCGGCATTGTTCGCAGTGAAATGAGTGTTTCTCTATGTTGACGTGAACCCTTTAGTTTATAAAGAAGTTTTAGACTAAAATTGATCTAATTTCAAGTGAATATTACAAACAAAATATGGGATTTTTGGTCAGTTTCACACACGTTGTTGCACAAATGGAATAGGACTCTATTTTTGAAAGTCAATGAAATGTGAAATAATCTCCAGTAAAAACTCAGGGTTTGATACAGTATTTAATGAACGGCAAGTAAAACGTCGTACGTTTTGCTGATTGTCAGAATGTGTGGATAAATATCCTGACCGACACGTTTTACTTACTGCATGAAGCCGAAGCGGTCGATGACTTTGTAGATGCTGTAGTCGGCATCCTCCCAGGGGTCGATCTCCACCCCGCCCTGCCTGCCCTGCACACACACACACACACACATTCTCAATCACAGATTCAAACACGAAAAACCTACATGGAAGTAAACCTGCAACACCCAAGATGCAACCATGTTAAAATTCACACCCAGAAAAACAAAACGTGCAGATACTGAGGGCGATTTGCGACAAAATACACATTTAAACTGCAGGATTCGTTCATTGCAAGCAACAAATTTGCATAAATGACTTTAAAAATAGCCCAATTTTTTTTCAGTCCAACATGAGGAGCTGCATTAGAACAAATGAGAGAGCGTGTGTTTGGTTTCCAGCTCGGTGGGGAAAAGTACAGGAGTCAGTGGGTTTTGGCACACAGCAAAATGTGGGGAGCCAAAAAACATTGAGCCTTTTCCTCCTCTCGTTTTCCTTTTTTTTTTTTTTTTACAGCCAGTGCCTGATCGAACATGGAGACGACGAGAGGTTCCCCCACATTTCGCAGACTTTCTGTGACCTTCTCATGATGCGTTTCTACATTTCCATGACTTCACCGAAGCTACGGTGAAGCACAGGACCGCTTTTTAATGGAACACATTCTGCATATTCTCACCATGGACATGTTTAAAATAAACGTACATTGGTGTGGTTATTTTTTTTTTTTAAGTTTTAACAAAACATAAAGTGGGTTATAACCGTTTCCAGGCATTTCTAGTAATTGTATAACCTTGGGAAACCATGAAACAGGTACTTTCTGGGGTGAGGTTCTCGCTACAAAAATAGTCCATACAGCCTTATATTTAGTTTTATTAAATCAACCCAGTTTAAATGTAATATACTTCATCACATAATCATCAGCCTGTCTAATTCTGAGGCTCTAATGCTTTTATATTATTATTGTTTATCATTCATTGTTGTGATTACATCATAACCTTACTTATTCATTTGTTATAATAGATTAAAATGACTTTATTGTCATTGTGTGTCAATATTAAATTAAGCCAAATCTGGTGCATACAACCAGTCACTGTTATATGAAAGGTTAATAAAACATTTTTATAGTTAAAAACTGCACTTGAACTGGTAAAAACTGAGATACAGTGACTGAAATGTTTTGAAATAATTGCTAATAGATTTACAATCAATTATTAAAACGGTATAAAAAAAAAAACTTGTATGCAAGAGGCCCTTTATGAAGTTTTTACCTGTACTGAGGAATCATGTTTTAATGATATCCAGCAGATCACAGAGCAGCTCGTGTCAATATTTGCGTGAATAAAGTGCTGATATGTGGGGGAAACTTAACAACGCTGTCTTGCGCTGCCATTTCCGCATTAGCACTGTGTCACTTTAATGCACGTCTGGGGTTTTTATTCCCAAACATTTTAGGTCAAAATCAGACATGACAGATGTACAGAAGTAGCTGTAGTCACTGATTTATTCCCTGCGAGAAGAATCTGCTTCAGCAGCACACAGTTTGGGAAGTGATGCCCTTTTATCATGGAAAAATCCATTTGAGCAACAATCCGCTGGCAGTGTTGACATAACAGAGAGGGAAGCAATCCTGCCGGAGAGGTTTCTTCTTCCTCACTTCTTCTCTACATAACAACACCGCTGAGTGGCTGTCTGCCTGTCTGGAGAGCGGCCAATCAGCAGCGAGGAGGGGGGTCGTGCGGCTTCGCCGAGGTTGAGGCGGCACTCGGAGGCCCAGAGGCACCGCGAGTGATGTCAGCGTCATGGAAGTGAGAGGACTAAAAATACTTTGCGAGCGAGGGTGTTTGAAGCGGCACAGAGCGTGGAGAGCGACGTCGGAGCCAGAGCAGAGCTTTTGTCCCCCCCCCCCCCCCCCCCTGAATCCGCCACGCCGCTGATTCACTACAACACAATTCAAATGTATAACCCAGGAAGTGAATGACTCAGAGGTGGATCTGTGTGTTTGGTCCAGTCAAAGCATCCCTACTGTACGTCCGACTGTATCTCTATGACACGTGTGTACCGGAGCGCTGCTGGATACTGAGAATTCCTACTTGTATTCAGGTGCGAGTTACTTCTTAGAAAAGCAATGCAGTTACATTACTAGTAGCGCTGAATTAGCTCTCATTAGCTGAGCTGTCAGCTGGACGTCATTCAATCTAAAGACCGATTCACTCATTACCTGCGTCTCTACAGTTCTTCTACGTGCAAGGTGAGATGTTCAATCCCCAATGGCAACCATTTATATTCTGAAAGCCCTTGAGCAAGGCACTGAACCACATATTGCTCCCAGTGGAGGCTGTGTGCCGAGCAGAGCACCCGTCAAGTGTGACCTACAATGTAAAGCTCTGCAATTTGAAATTTGTCAAAATGCATGCACGGGTCGAAAGAAAAAAGGAAAAACTGTTAATAATTGAGAAGACGCTGCGACGAAAGAGTTGACGACCTGCTTTTATAAAGCTGATGCGAATGCAGGCTAATGCTAATGCTACACATAGTGTTACATTTTTAACGTCGTCATCAGGATGAATGAATGAGATGCTCAGTACGCTAAAAAAAAAAAAAAAAAAAAAAAGTGGGCTCTAAGGCCTCGTTTACGAAACACCTTTTCAAGTTAAAACACATCGTCTTATTGTTTTTGTTTCAGAAAATCTGCATTTACAAAGACATCGTTTTCAAAACAATGTCCGTTTACACGGAAACGGCAGAAACAATCAAAACAATATAATCAGTTTTCCTGTTGGTCACTAGTGGGTGCTGTTGTTAAACAATATAAATGTTACCAATGACAAGCTCATGGCACATTCAACTATAAAACTAAAATGTATTATTATCTACCCACTCACGCGTGTGGCACGTGGTGCAGTAACAGCATTTCAGAAAAGTTGCGTTTTCCCCTGTTTACATGGACCCAGAGAGTTTCCAGGAGCTCCGATTGGTGTAAAATGATTGACTGACGCACAACACAAATGTTGCATGTTTATTAGTCTTATGGCCAAATCTAGTCAGCGTAGAACAGAAGCGACAAAAAAAAAAAAAGACTTCAAAGATCACAAATGGAAGAAGACATCTCGTCTATGATTGTACTTGTAAATTTATAAACGCTCATTTATTTACAGCGAAACAGCAGAGAATCACCGACAAAGCCGGACAGGGACAGACACCGGCTAATGGGATTACATTAAAGAGGGATTTTGTGACGTGCTCTTCTCACCACTGCTGCTGTTTAAAGGCTTTATTCGCACACGACGACCGATTCCTTACAAACTAACGTACCGAGGAGCTCCTTCACAGCAGTCACGCGATGAGAAGTTAGTGCTTTAACAGCTTCAGAGGAAACATGTGACACGCACCGCGTGATTACAATTTATTTATCTCACAACAAAGATCAACACACCACTGAACGTGTTCGTACAGTTCAAACTGTATGAACGAGTGAGTTCAGCCTCTCAACAGGCTGAACGTGGTTTTTTTTTTCTTCACGTCTCAAACAGTTTTGATTATTTCGTGTCTGTGTGTGCCAAAGACAATTCTTGTCTCACTCTTTGTCATTTTATGTCTTGTTTTTGCTCATCATCTCATTTTTCTGTGATTTTTGATGTTTGTGCTCATTGTGGCTCGGCGGTTGTTTCTTAAACTCATTTTCCATATCATTTTAGCAAAATGAATCCCTCTTTCTATATTTTTGCATCACGTTGTTTTATTCAAGTTGTTTGTAAGTTGTTTTTTGGATGTTTGTGGTCATTTTTTATGTCTTTGTTTTTGCTCGACGTCTCATCATTTGAGCTGAGCCTCACTTTAAAAAGCTGACGTTTCTCACTGCGGTTATTTTACGTTCTTTTCATCAGTGTGTCTCTTTTTTCATTCCCTCTGGTTGTTTTTTGTTACTTCCTCGAGATTATCCAATGTTTTGTCCTTTCATGATCAATTTACAAGAACTTTCGCTTTTTTTCTCTTTTGTTCTCATTTTATTTTATTGGGTGAATGTTTTATGTTCTTTGTGAACAACTAAATCTCTTCATATTTGCTTTGTGTCTTTTAGTAGTTGGAAGGCGTATTTGTTGCTTTTTCACATGTATTTTCATGCCAATTCCCACTAAAATGTTTAATATAAAGCACTTCGTAAGCATGTTTCAGAAGAGTGCTATATAAATAAAGTTATTATTACTATTGTGATTATTATTAAAACATCGCTACAACACTGAATTACATCATACTTTTTGAATAAGTGCGTACATTCTGGGTTGTTGCCTACAACTACAAAACACAATGGAATCCTGGAAATAAAGGTCATTACAACCAGACAATATCGTAAAACTGGATTTTTGGAAACGCTTTTGGAGGACAGGCAGAAAGGGGCACCTCAAAATAGGCGCTGCGAGTTTAGTTTTTGCTGTATAAACCTGCTGGCGACAGGCTTTTACTCCCAAAATCCTCCTGGGAACAAGCTGCTCCTGTGTGGCGTTGGACGTTTCCGCTGCTTCACCTCTCTGCACACGTGGCCGGAAACAAGACGTCAGGCTGTAGCGGTCCAGACTCTCACCAGCACCTTCCCGGAGGTCGACGTCAAGTCAATCGCTGCACAGTGTGTCAGAGTTGTTGCCATGGCGAGACGGAGCTAAAATCCCCCAGCAGCCGCCCCGTCATCGCCCGCTTGCTCCGGAGCTGCGGGGCTAAATTTAACCTGGGGCTGCGCTCGGCCTCGGTTCAACTCCGCATCAGCACATTCAGCCCGCTGCTTTGAGCCACGACTACAAGCATGAGACAGCTCAGACAACCAAGTCGTGTGTATCAATGCCGTGCTGCATGTTAACTCGTGTTACACAATATTTCCATAAATCCATCTTCTATTCCTGCTTTATCTAGAATCAGGTCAAGTGAGGTCCGGGCCAATCCCAGCTGACTTTGAACCTTGGAGCAATTGTCTTAGATGGAGGGACTAACCCGACTTCAACTTAACATGCAAGTCTTTGGACCTTGGGAGGAATTAAACCAGAGAAACCGCTTGCATGCAAAGAGAGAACGTGGTTAGCGCTCTTGGTTTACAGAGGAGGAGGAGTGAGGAGTTTGCGTGTTCTCCTCCAGGTACTCCCGTTTCCTCCAACAGTCCAAAAAAAAAGAAGAAGCATTTTGGGAGAATAGATAGACGACCTTAAATTGCCCACGTGTATGAATGTGTGTGTCAGTTTGTTTCTGCACTTTTCCTGTGATGGACTGACAACCCGTCCGGGGTGTATCCTGCCTTCGCCCATAATTAGCTGGGATTGGCTCCAGCAACCCACGACCTTGAACTGAATAAAGCACTATGGAAGATGGATGTGTGAAGGAGATTGGAGTGACTCCAGGATCCAGTCGCACTGAGGCCAGAGTGCGAACCACGACGCCTTCATGCTGACAGTAAGTGGGAGCCAATGGATTGTTCCTCCGGTGACTCAGACGTCGACCACTGATGTGCTTGATAGACCTGGATGACATTCATCTCCATGACCTCCGTTACAACAGGAGCTACAGTCTGAAGTCTGATTATTTAGAGACGTGTCCCATTGGAATGAAGCAATTATCCATCCATCCATCCATATGTTATAATGAGAAGACCTCCCATGATAAAATATAGTCTTTACTGTGCAATAATGCAAACCTAAGAACTCAGAAGACAAGCTGACCAATCAGATTCATCTCAAGAACGAAACAGATGAATTAAGCTTAAAAAAAAAAACACAACAACAACTTAACATCAGGACCAACCCTGACGAAACGTAAGCCCTAAATGAAAAGAAAATAACGAGGCCCTCCATCACTATTAGCTGCAAGCGCGCCACGGCACACGCTCCTGCCAGGACCATGTAATTTCCGTCACTTATGGCCTGAACGGCAAATTTAAGGGCTGCTAACATCTGTGGTTGGAAATAAACTCCCAAGAACTCCTCGAGGATAAACAGACGGCAGCAAACAGCCATTTATCATGTCATTAATTGCAGATAATGCCCGACACACCCACCGGACATTTTGCACAGCGCATTATATTGCACAACTTTTGTAAATACTTACTCCTTAATATTTTAGCCTTCTACACAGTTTTGTATTTCTACCGTGTTGGAACATTGCTACAGAACATGTACATGAAGTATTCTATTTATTCTATTCTGTGTCACAAACTTCCGCAGTTTCAGCCCCCGTGAAGCACTCCGCTCTCTCGGTCACATTCACACGGCTGCCATGCGCTGGCGTGTACTCGACCTCCGGCGGGAACAACTTGTCCGAGGTCACTTTGACACGACAAGAGGGAGGGATACGACACGCCGCCCACCGAGACGTGCTGCTCACCTGGGCCCTCTGCCCCTTCTTGTTCGCCTCCTTCTCCTTGTACCCTGTATTAAACACACAGGGGCCTGTCCGGGGAAACTGTTCCAAGCCTCACTGGCACAAGACGTCATGCTTTCCACCCAATTTCAGTCATCATGTTCGTTTGGCGGAATGTTTTTCCATGCCAGTGTACACCGTCAGTTCAAGACGCACCTAATATCTGCGGTCAGCGTTCTCCGATTGCCTCAAACGGCAGGCGCAAGCATATTATTACATAACGTGTTATTAATGTACTTTGGCAGCAAAAAACACACACACACACACACACACACACACACATCCACCCACACACCTACACACTCGCTGTGCTCCACACATGCAGGAACACACGGACGCACATTTGATTTCTCGCTTTTGTCCTTTTCAGCGAGGCCGTCGGTTTTTTTAACCAGCAAATCGACCACATGTGAGCTCTTCCTCCTACACACAAACACCACACAGGACAAAAGATCACGTAGAAGCACTACGAACACACTCAGCAGCACCTGGAAGCTGTAAAGAAATGCAAACTTGTCATGTTACTATTAAATCATCCATAAAGGAAACGTCAGTCGCTTTAACTCCATAGATACCGGGTTGGTAAACACGTGCAGTTACTAATCCTTCTGGATTTAAATCAAAAGTGTAGAAGACTGAGAGAACAAACTCACCGTAGCATATTTCAAGAGAATGTCAGCCCGTTCCTCTGCTATAAGCGTCTCGATGTCTTTCTTCATGTCAATATCTGCAGGGGAGAAAAAAAAGAAGAAGAAGAAAGCCAGGTTTGTAATGTGCTAGAAAACAAAAACAACAACAAGTGAAGATGAGTCATGGAAAAAAAAAAAAGAAAGAAGAGAAGCACAGCTGATCGATGTGGGCGACTGCTGGCCTCCGATCCAGCAGGCCGAGCCGGTGATGGTGAAGCACACACTGCATTTGTAAAGACTTTCTCACACGGGACAAACACACATAAAAACCATGGCGGGTCGTTAAAATTGAAAAGATTTTGAGGCTTGATTCAGAAGTGGGTGGTTCCAGGTGTAGATAAACATTTCTACTGTAGAGCTGCGACCTGAGAAATATCAACGTATGATTGCGCCGACAACCCCGCCTGGGAAACGTCCACCTTCTGTTGTGGATAATAAAAGAAAAAGAAGAAATGCCTGTACAGAGAAAGTCCAGTTTTGTCTGTCAGATTCATCAACTACGGACGATTCCTGGCCCTCATGGTAACAATGTGTGTCTATCCGATTGTCCAAACCAGCACATGTTGGTTGAACACGCAACAAAAAGTAGACCTGTGTATTTTTTTGTTGGCGTTCTTTAAGTCAATGGAAATTAGCAACTCGTCCAGTTACTACCGAATTAAGTTTTTGAGTTGAATCTCGTGAACCTGAGGGAATTCCTTTCAGTTCCCATCATACTGAACTCACAGTAGTAACTCTATAATATTCAAAGAATTCCTTGTTATATCTTGTGCTTTACTGAAACCGACTTTTTAAAAATGGCTCCCAAGGTGGAACCTTTGGAAAAGGCTCTGTAGACAAGGGAGAAAAACTCCTAATACACATGAGAAACAACACCAGCAGTAAATAGTCGTTCTGGATATATGTGAGTAAATAGACAATAAGAACAATATTTGCTCCCAGAGTGTAAAGTCTCCATGTTCTCCTGGGACTCACAGTTTTATTTTGACAGTCACCGTAATAACGATCCAACTTGCTCTTCTGTCCATATGAATGCACCTTTAAGTTTATTGTTAGTGTTTATAGTGGATCGTTCTGGCCATGCATGTGTGTCTTTACGTTACAAAAACAAACAACAGCACCCACTAGTGGCCCTACATGAAAACTACATCGTTTTCAGTGTTTGTGCACTTCAGAGAACAAACTAACATGGTCCAAGGTTTTTCTTCAAATTGTGTCTCGTCGCTAAATTAAACACAAATCTGCCTTTTCTACATTAGAAACTATATGTCTTGTTCAGAATAAATATTTAGACGAGGACAACATTTCCCCATGAAACTGGGGGAGGGTTGTTGACTCTCTCGTCTAACTGTGACCTCTGCATGTAGCGTGTCGCGCGTCGGCCAAAAACCCAGTTCACTGGCTTTACACTGGTGATGAATAAATACTCCAAAAAACTCCAAGCCAAAAAAAAAACAATGCCCGGCTGGAATTTTTAAGAAAATGGTGGGACGTGATATCGTAGCATCTCTCTGAGCGACTTTTGTGTCTCTCCACACAATGAGCAGAATCCCAGCTGGAGCCGGAGGCCCGCTGCCATATCATTCCCAAACAAAGCAGTATTAATGCCACCTAATCTGCCTCCTCTGTGCGGCTCTACACCAATGACAGGACCCCCCGAGTGGTAATCTGGCCGCGGTGCAGGACAGGCAAACCACACTTGGATTAGGAATATCTCCAAAGCAGGATTAGGTGGGGAAAGTCTGTTATTCCCAAAACAGGAACAAGGGAAACAAAGAGCTTCCTCAGACATGAAGACGTCGACGGCTTCCTTTGTTGGTTGTAATGGTTCCTAATTGAATATGCGTCTGAAGCTGCGGCTCCAGTCTGTGAACCACTATTCAATAAACTCAAGGTGAAGATATTTCAATTCACTCAATTTATGAATCATCTATAAAACTGGTCATGAGCCCAGGTAAAACTGAACTGCCTCCAGACTGCATGCTAACACCTTCTCAGGTGCACGCTGTACCAAAACTGTGCTTTAACAGGCCCGATTGCACAAGTTATGAGAAATTAGGACATTTTTCCTGTCTAATTCAGTCTAAAATCAGACATCATAGAGGATCTTTCTTTGTGTTTAACTCAAACTCTTGCTGCTCTATTGACCAGGAAACCTGGCTAATCGGTAAAAAACAAGACAGAGGAACCGAAGTGTGGAAGGAAAAGGATACGAGGTGGACTCCTAAAGTCAGTCCAGGGTAAAAAAGCAACTGTGGAGACTCCTATTGTATTGCCATCGCGTGACATACAATGACAAGAGAGAAAGAAAAGACATTCACGCCTATGGGCGATTTAACGGTGGGAAAACGAGCTGTGGAAGGAAACCAGAGTCCAGAGGAAGACGCTGCCCAACCCACAGGCAAACTAACATTAACGCAATCGTATTGATGTCAATACTCAAATACCTACACTGTCTCCAAAGATCGGTAACAACATACAGACAATGTGTTTAAAATACGAAGGTGGAAAAATATATTGAAGGATTATTCAGACCAACTAAAACGTATTTTCTTTAAATAAATGGGAGGTAAGATTACAGAGGTTTGTGGTTTGACCTCAATCTTTACTGTTTCAATTGTTAAAGCAACAAAAAAACTAAAAAAAAAAGACACGTAGCTCTATTGTGCACCATCCATCAGTGTCCTGTATAATGGAGTCTGTCTACATTTATTTTTGAAACTACTTAAATACCAAATATAATGGATTCAAGTTCAAATTTGTGGGGGGAAAAAAAACAAAACAATGACAGCTCCAAAGTTTATTTCCGAGAGGTGTTTTGTGTCAGAACTGGACAGACATGGCTGGTTGCATCGCTCTCTTCCCCAGACTTTGTGTCTGAATGTGGGTTAACCAGGTTGAATAATTCAGCAAGGACGAAAATGGAGCTCCTGTCTGGCCAGCAGTCAGTGACACAGTTTTGTTTTTTGGGGTTTTTTTTATAGCAGAGAGAGAGAAAAGCTCTGCAGTCACATTCAAAACACTGATTGTCCTTATTTACACGTTACATAACAGCTATTATGGGGCTTCGGCTTCTAATGATTTTAATCAGGGTTAAAAAAAAAAAAGATTATTTCATCTTCGAATGTCAGAAAATTGAGAAGGCTGAACATGATGTCCTCAGATGTTTCGACTAAAAACCAGAGAAACACAACAGATCCATCATCGTTACAATCAACCGTTGAGCAAATCAAATTAAGTGTCGATTCCCGCTGCTCCCTTTTGAAGCTCGCAGAACAGATTCCATGAATGCCACCCTTACCGATGCAACCCAGGCTCACCCCGGTTCACTCGAGGTGAAGACTTGACCCAGAGACACCGAGGGGGAGTGGAATGATACGATATTCGTGCGACGGCACCATCTAATGGCCAACGTAATTATGACAGGAGCAAAGGTTAATTAGTGCAACAAAGCTAGTTATTTCTATTTGACATGATCTTCCCACAACCTCCACCTCCTGTTGAGTTCCGCCCTCAGTCAGTTATTAACATGTTAAAGACAAGGAGTTGACATGTTGTCCCCGTGCATCGTATTTCTCCGACAACCCAAAGACGCGCCTGGTAGCTCCCGATAGCTCCCGTATTGACTCCCGCACACCGACTATAAAACCCATTGAAACGACACCAGCGTCAAACTGTGTCGCTGAAGACGACTTATAAAGTAACAGCCACTTAAAACGACCGGCACACTTGGTAGTTCTGATCCAACTAAAAAAAAAAAAATTTAAAAAATGTGTCTGCCGTCCTGTAAATTGCAGATTTATGCTTGCAAAGAATGTGTTGGAAGCACTTTTACGCTGCAGCAGCTCTGGGCCTGATGAGGTCCGTGGAGAACCGGTTGATGGCGAACAGAAGCTTTAAATATGAGCCGCCTCGGGAAGCATATGGCAGCGGCTGCATGCGGTCAGCGCTCTAAATCACAGGCGAGCTCTGGCAGGAGTCCCGCCGCCGAGGGTGGAGGCCCAAACCGGGAGAGCATGCCGAGAAATCCTTCACGTCACCTGACTTGACGGGGCTGGAGGACCCCCGCTGCCTGTTTTGTTTTTTGTTTTTTTAATCCACAAATGAAACGTGTCTCTAGATTTCGCGTCGTTTAGTCAAATGACAGAACGGAGAGTTTGGATTCTGACCAACCAATTCTGCAAAACATCTGCCTGCATAAGATTTCAGAATTTTAGATATAAACCAGTTGATTTGACATTTCTAGGATGCGAGTTGATCAAAAACATCAAAATAAACTTGTATGATTAATTTTCTCTTTGTGAATGTGCGGTGGATAAGATTTCAGGAGAGGTTTAGCTATAAGTCACACTTTTTTCAGTTGTTTGGACACTTTAATTCCAAAAATAACTTGTATATCACAATATACCAGTACGCAGCACCTGGGACAATGTTGCTGTAGTACCACCGTGACACGACTTATACTCCACTGCGACTTGTAGTCTGGAAAGTACAGTAGTTTAGCTTTTCGGTTTGTTGCCGCCGACCTCCAGCCTTTAGACACACCGACAGGAAAACACACAAGTTTCTTTAAGATTCTCAGGACGTCTGCTCACCTGTCGATGAACTTAATGCATTCAACAAAAACACTGCATTTCATAACTCCAAGGCGAGTTGGATTGTTATTACAGGTGACTCCCAACTGTAAAACGACCACGTCCCAGGAGATTCTGGACTGGGAGTCATGACACTCTGGAGGCCGCCATTGCTGTGACTGTTCACCTACTGAGCATGTGCAGAAGAACTATTTACTGCAGCTGTGTGGTACATGTGCGGTTGCCGTGTTTTCCCCTGCTTATACAGAGTTTAAACTGTTTGCACGTGTTCTCCAGAAGTTCCACCTCGGGAGACATTTACAAAAAGTTGACTCCGAGCAAGGTTGGTTGTGTAAATGTTAACCGAAACCACAATGTCTTCGTGAGAGCGCCAAAAGAACTGGTATAGAAAAGTTCCAAACAACAACAAATGGGTCCCTGATTAGGAGCCTTGGCCCCTGACGCATCGATGGGTCATTCGGGCCCCCCCCCCCCCCCCAAAAAAAAAATACATGTATGAAACTCCACATTATAATTCAACATGTAAATAAGACTCACAATTCAATCAAATTGTAAATCCACATTAAAAGTCAGAATCCATTTCTGGAACCGGCCAAGTGTGTATGTATGTGTGTATATTTGCTCGCCGTGTTTGTCTTAAAGGCGCAGCGCTCTAAATATTTATAACTTCATGCGACAAGTCGAGTAACAGTCACATCCCAATTTAAAATATTAGACTTCCTTCAGACAAACAGAATAATGCATGTTTATGCGTCACATGTCTAACTCTTTGATTAAAAACATGAAAATGGAAGCGAGCGAGGGACATTGACTGAAGCAGCATTACTGAGTGTAAATGTGTCACTTTGGAAAGATCTACTGCATCAAACAGGCTATTTGTGGAACCGCAGTTCTGCAAAATTCACAACTTCAATGAAAGAAACCTTCACTTCTTGGCAACGGCACTTTTTCAGTATAAAATGACGAAGCCAACAGTATTCAGATTAGTTTGATCTTTTCTTCTTTTTGGGTTAATATAATTTGAATATGCACATAAACCGAATGATAATGTGTCGTGACTGTCTGAAACATATAATAATTAACAATATAGTCATGCTGCTGACGCATTAACCCGTCTATGATTGTTTTATAAGTCTTTGACAATGACAAGGTTTTTCTTTTGACTATTTCTCAGTCAAAACAAACAATGATTGTGTTCGCCATCCATTCATCCATCAAACATTCCCATTCAGGGCTGATGTGATACTTTGGCCAAATGCCATGTACCCACGTGGCTGAAGGGGGGGGGGGGGGGGCACATACAGCCCAATTCATCCCGAGTGGGCCAGACCGGTAAAACAATGCCTTTCTATTTCAACTTTAAAGGTTTTTCTTTGTTATCGCACAGATTTGTGATGAAAATGTCTATATTTTTGCAACCAAAAAAACCCCCCCAAAACAAAACAGATGATTATGACCAAAAATATCTACAATCTTGGTATAAAGTGAATTTAAATTAAAGGTTCTGGTGCAAAATACAGTGAAATGTGACTTCTTTTTTTTTTTTTTTTTTACAGTTTGCTAGGTGGAGGGTTGGAGCTTCATGTAAACCGGTTTTGCCCCACAGGTTTTCATGTTTGACATCCCTGCAGTGGAGAACCGAGGGCAGACAGGCTGTTGTATGTTTTCCACAGTGTTTGTGTGTGTGTCTGCCAGTGTTTGGCTTCACTGTAATGTTTTGAAGAATCAGCGATGGCAGAGCTGGTCCACAGCTTCTGGGGTAATTTCTGTGGGGGGGGGGGGGGGGGGGGGGGTGAAACCGAGGAACAAAGGTTGGAAGACACTAACCTTATTGAGTGAATCTGATTCTGGTTCAGTTTAGTCCCAGCTAATGTTACATATTTGAAAATTCCACTCGCAATAAGGGAGAAAGTACTGCATAATGGAGAGTGGGGTTGTTGATATGTCACAAAGCTCTCATATCTAATGCAAGAAGACTTGCTGTATTGCAATAAGTCATTTGTGTATTCACATGCAACATACCTACTGGAGAAGGGAGAACTGGAGTACTGCTATTTAGCAGAAATCCTAAAGCACAAAGGCAGCAACATCAAATGCTGTTTGATGCAAGGCCCCACGTGTTTAACTCAGCTCATGCAGCCCTATTACTAAATGATACGAGCACCTGAATATTGGCTATAGTATAACAGATATTCCATTGTATTTGTGGCTTCATCCTGTCACTGGAGAACTTGGGATGCAGGATGCAGCGGGAGGCCTAAGAGCTGCTGCTGCTGCCTTCACTGTCTCGGTATGAAGGGGGAAAAACGGGGATGAAGGCGTAGATGTGGTTCAGTCAGACCAGGACCTCATTTTATGATGGTAAACAAACCCGCAGCCCCCCTGCTGCCCGCCCCCCCCCTCTCCCCCCCTCCTGCGGGCTGAGGCGCTCGATGCTGCAGCCTCGCGCGAGATCCGTTTTTTTTTTATTTTTTTTATTCTAATGAGAATAAGAAACAAAAGCTGGGGAAAAATTTAAAAAAATAAGCGTGCAGGTTAGGGATGGAAAAAATAAAAAAAAGTGTGATTACCGTGTGTCTCCGGTGTATCCCCGCGCTATCCGTGTAGCAACACAGCTCCGGTTCCTGCGGGCATTCTCCGGTGGAAGTGCCGCTCCAGCAGAACAAACCACAACAAAAGCCTCCGCTCCGTCAATCCATGGGTTTACCGTCACACGCGCTCTCATTCACACGCCGCATGCATGCGCACACACATTCACTCACTCACTCACGCGCGCGCACGGAGGACGTGGAGCGGGACAGAGGAGCTCCCGGGTCCCGGGATGCGAGCGGCGGCCGGGCGGACTGATGCGCAACTGAGCAGGCGCCGCGGCGTGGCAGCCGTCAGCCGGGGAGGGAGACGAGCAGATCCGGCCTTAAAGACACAGAACCTCCAGAGCCGCTGCCCCAGTCCCGGTTCAGCCGGCAGCACCGACAACACCGCCTCTTTCTGGCCTTTCCTCTACTGACATCTACTGGAGAACTCCGGGTACTGCAGTGATGGCGGCAGCAGCACAGCGGTACAGTAGTACAGTAGTATATTAATATAGTAAATCAATCTTTATTTATTTATTTTAGTAGTAGAATAGTACAGGCTCACTTTGTTTTTCTCAGTCCGATTGATTCCATGTCAATTGATCGAATTGACCCGTTTACATGAACATTGAATTAAAGTGAGCGGATTGCGTACAGATGACGTTATAATAGAAAGCTTTAATCTCATTACCATGGAATCTGATTACTCATGGGCCATGTAAGGCAGGGATGGACATCTAATTTTCCCAAAGAACCAAATTTAAAAAATATCACTGCTATTGAGGGAATAAGTGAGTTTCGGCAAAAATTGAATTTCGTGCATTCACTTTATAGTGCTTAAAAGTTCACGCACAGGTTTTTGTTGTTGTTGTTTTTAAACAATTACTGGAGCCGAAATGGGCATAGGATGAAGAGAAATTTGAAAAAAACTGAAAGAAAAACAACATAACAGAATAATACAAAAGAAGACAGAAGTTATTCTTGTTTCAATCAATTTTCATTGTAACCATTAATTATTTTACATTTCAATGTTTTTTGAAGCACAATGGCGATTTATATAATCTTAAGTCATCAGTCGCTACCATTTCATAATATGACTCCCAGAAATTAAACACATATATATAACATTGGTACTCACATCTCTTTCAAAGACACCCAATCCTCTCAAATTAAAAAAGGAAAAAAAAGATCGATGGGAAAACTTATATTTTTCATTTTAAATAATATTATTATTATATATATATATATAAGTATACAATATCTCAATTTTAAGGTGCAAGATTCTATAAATAGTTTATTAGTGTTTCCCAATAGGAAGCTTTATTTATTATTGTAATAGTTCTTATCTGGAGTATAATGATTGGGTCTATATGCGTTCTATATGTATGGAGGCCAATACATTAATTGAGGTGGAATAATTACAAAACACAAAAGTTGGATTTCAACATTTTTCATTGACACTATGACAGAAAACTGGAGAAAAAGTCACGACCTGGACTGAAACCTACAATATTCTCACTGTGAGCACGAAGCACGACCTCATCAACACACGCAAACTCCTGAAAACAAGTCAACTTGAAGTATTCAAGTTGACTAAAGCACACGAAGTCACAAAACCTATTAAGAAAAGTTTTATCATCGTCATGTCTGACGACAGAACAAACAGATTAATTATATTAATTTCAACAACACCAAAAACAAAAGTCATCAAGGCACTTATACAGAGAAAAGAATCAAGCCGTTACACATGAGCAAGTTTAGGCGACGGTAGAAAGAAAAAAACTTACTTTTAACAGGAGAAAAATTGCAGATGTGCTCAGAAGTGGAGACTTTCAGTTCTTTTGATACGAGTTAAGCAATAGGAGGAGAGTTTTCTTTCATACATGTGTAGCGTTTAACATATATACCACTTCTCGGGAGTAATACTCAAAAGTATGTGATTGACATAGGAAGGATAACTTCAATGACTGAACACATTTTTTTTTCCAACCATTTGTATTGCCTGGTTCATCTTCTGTCGTATCTTTTTATATTTCAATACCATTTATCAAAGTCTTTTTTTTTCTTTTACAAAGCAAAAAAAAAAAAAAAAAAACAGATTTATGAACATTTTCCAATCTGAAACAGACAATAATTGATTGTGTGGTGCGTTAGTGTTGATTATGAGTGGAGATGAGGTTAATATCAGCAAAACTTAGGCTACATTCAAGAAAGGGAAAAAAAAATAAAATCTCTCACAAAATTCAACATGTCCAACACACAATGCCTGAGTATAAATCATGGGAAATATATTGCAAAAGCAAACAAATCATGAAAAACTGGAATTAATTCAACGTGAAGGTGTGTATAAATACACACGTGGTGATTTTATTCACAGGACTGCCTTTCAAACAGCGGAATAAGTCCGATAGCAGTTGATGAAGAGGCGAGTGTGACTCGACTCACCAACTATGACAAGGAGTGAGAGCTTATGTTCACAGGAAAGTGCAAATATTTACAATGGAAACATCAACGGTCGCAAGTCAGTGCAAACAGCAGATTTGGACAAAGAAACATGACGCAACAGCTCGTCCACAGGTTAAACGCACTCAGCTCATGTTTTCTAACAACATATCAAAACCTCCCGATGCAAGTAAAGTAACCCATTTAAAAAAAATAAATCATCTTCACACCACTCAAAATAACACTTTTATATACAGTTCCCTGCCAGTGGCTTCTGGTGGACATGCTCCCATTTTCACATGCAGTCACATTCATCCCATCTCAAGCCTCCTGAAGAGGTGAACTCATCCAATTTACAACAGGAGCAATTTCAGGCTACCCTTTTTTAAAAACAAAAAACAAAAAACAATTTAAAGGTCTCATACTATAGTTTTTCCACTAATTTTCAGAGGTGTCAGAGATACACCATTCTAAAAGTCCCTCTCCTGAGCTCTATCGGAGAACAGGTTGTTTCTGTCTCTGTACATGTCTGCTCCACTCCACTCCACCTTTTTATTTAGTGCAGTAGTGTACTTGTGACGTATTCTGTATTTCCCATATGTTGAGAGTTGGACTGATTTTTTTAAAATTGAGCTAAGTTGAGTTTTTCTAAAGTGAGATCTGGTAAACCTAGAGAAGATGTGGCTTTTGCCATGTGGGTTACGGTGGATTCATCACTACAAACGTCTTCTTTTTTTTCCAACCACACCAGTTTGAACCAGATTGAGAGGCTCCTGAAGATGAATGTTAAAAAAGTACGAGTGGTTTTTCATTATATACTGAATTTATTCAGTATATCAGTAATCTTTGTAGGTTTTTAACCTACCTGTAGACGGGTCAAACCAGAGGGAGTGGTTATTCCCCTCCCCACATGATGTCATTAAGGGAACATATCTGAATTGCCCGTTTGAGCACACGTTTGCTATAAAGTGGCACAAACAAGACGACAGCCTTTCTTTACTTCTTGAGCCTCATACACAGGCTATAGGGACACGTGTTACTGTTAGAAAACCACTCCAAAGTACATTTTTGTTTGATATGGGACCTTTAAAACAAAGACTATGCTTTGTTCCAATGCCGCCTGTTGCCCTCTGTCCCTTCCTGTCACTCTCTTAGTCAAGCTGCCGTTCAGTTGATCCAGGCGTATTCAAACAGGCCGTTCTTCTTCCACAGATCACACTGGGCGGGTGAGAAGTCCTTGACCACCTCCAGTTTGTCCGACAGGAGAGCGGTGGCTGCTGGGAATTCCTGCCACTCCGCATCCATTTTACCTACGAGACGGTAAGAAATGTTCAAACCCCCGGACGACACACACACCCGGACCACCGATTACTTCGGATCGGAAAGCGAAGCCAACACTAAATAAACAGCTAACGATTCCTCCCTTTCCCTGAATGTCTGCTATGACAACGAACACAAGGGTAGGTAAAAAAAAAAACTCCTCACCGGTTTTCGCGAAGCTGAGTAGGTTCCGTGTGAAGAGATCCCAGAAACCGCGGTCCTCGGGGGACAGCGGTTTATTCAGGACAGACTCCAGGCCCCCGAAGAACGTTACGACGTCCATGCAGTGGAAGGCGAAGCGGCTGGGGAACGTCAGCAGGTCGTTGGTGGCGTTGATCGGTCCTGATGGCGTGTACGTCACCACGTAGCGATAGACTGGACTGCTGAGGGTCGCTGGGGAGGAAACAGGAGGAGGAATACAACTTCGTTGTATCAATTTGTTTTTGTTTTTTTGTTGGTTTTTTTATTCTTACATAATTGTTTTATTTTTATCCTAATTTTTTTATATACCGTTTTCTTTCTTGCTCCTCATAAAAAGCAAACACAGCATCATGATAGCCATGTGATATAAAACTGGACATTACAGACGCAATATGATACGACACAGATGCAGTGTACCAACAAAAAACAAAAGTCCAGGTGATGCAAAATACCAAATGACCAAAAACCCTATTTTCCATTGCGACCAATTACTTGACCTTGAGCTTCATTTGTCAGTCTACAATTCTGCTGTGCCACAGTGTTTCACTTCAGATTGATGTTGGCTAAAGCCTGTTGCTTCTCGGGCCACATCATTTCTGAAAACTTTAACTCGCGGTTCCATTTCGACGCTGATGCTAATTTTATAGCAAAAATGTAACTTGCGTTAACAGATGTATGTCATATATCTTTCCTTGAATATCAAAAAACAGCATTATGTTTTGGAAATTAATTAGAAACATGTTCGTATTTGGTTGTATCAATTTGTAATTTCAAGTCTTTGCAGAGCAAAATTACATGTGGAGTTCCTCAAAGCTTTATCCTGGGCCCACGTCTTTTCTACTAGCATGCTACTGCGGGCTCAGGTTTTAGATAATAACTAAATGTGCTACTACAACTATGATAATCCAGATTAACATCACTTATTCATCTGAAGAACACGGCAGGGATTAAAGGACCGGCGTCTCAGCAACATTTAGAGAAAAAAATTCATGCATAGAATAGAATGCCTTATATAGTCACTATACCAGGTACAATGAGATTAAAAACAACTCCAGCAACAGTGTACAGAATATGTAAGAAACATATTAAGAAAAAAAAAAAGTGCAGAATATGTAAAAAACATAGTAAGGAAAACAGTGCAAGGAGGAGGGTGGGGGGTGTGAAGGAGGTAAGGTGCACAGTCCAGTCCTGAGAGCAATACAATATGTTGCGTGTAATTTACAGGAAATTAATATGATGCTGTATACAGATGTGTCACGAGTCAAAGGTGGAATGCACGGATCGGTCGTCTTCCTAAATCTATCAGACAAAACGCTGCTGCTGCTGCTCGAGTCGTAACAAACCAAGACAGTGGCCCACATGAATGCAGTTCTCAGGCCTTCAATTCAATTCAACTTTATTTATAAAGCACCAAATACAACACAGCTATTTCTCGCTTTCTCGCTTTCAACAAAGAGAAACCCAACCGCTGCAGGTTAGCTCTTATCTTTAATGGGTTTTCTTTGTTTTGAAATAGATCAATAATTTCATTTTTTTTTTTTTTTTTACTGCAATACATCTATACACCTTTCTCATTGCCTGTGCGAGCGGCACTTGCTCACCTGCTGCCCTCTGGGCCAGGTCGTGGAGTGGACAGGTGACCCTGATGTCAGAGATCATGGTGGTGTACGCCTTCTCCGGGCAGCGGTCGGTGGTGGGACAAGGATCGGAGGACGGGTACAAGCGCAGCGCCTCACTGGCGAGCGTCTCGTTGAAGGTTGAAAGCTTCTCTGTGGAGGACGGAGACACGCGTCGGGGATGAATGCGGGGGAAAGTCAGCGTGGAGGGCATCATCCTGTCATTGCAAGTTTACGGTAGATGACGCTCTGGAGTGACATCCGATTGTGCAGACCGGCTACACGGCTACAGTTATACAATTAAAACAGGTGCTATATAAAAATAAAATAAATAAAAGCGCATTTATTATCGTCCATATGAGGGAAAGACGGACTGAAATGCAATTACCTTCCAATACAGTTCACATTCATGTTATTTTTACGCAAAACAAGGTGCCGTTATTTATGAAAACAAATCTCAAAGCAGAAAGAGAAAGACATCTTGTGGATGTACTGCAAATATCATCCTTGACGCAACCCTCGGCAGCCCTACTGAGAACTCACGAGTCAGCATTTTGTGAAGTCACACCACTACCTCCTGTACATCAACTACTAATTGTTTTTTTTTTAGGGGGGGGGGGGGCAACGTGCACATCTGTCCTTCACATCTGCACGGCAGCCGTTACCTGTTACGAACCAGCGGTAGTCCCCCCAGGTCCACGTGGAGATGTTCTCAGCCGGAGGTCTGAGGAGGGAAACGGAAGTGAGACGAGCGTCTGTCGGCCTCGACAAAAACAAAACAAAACACCTGAACCCGGACGCCTCCTCACCCGAAGTCCGCCTCCTGCCACGTCGACCCGACGAGGAACGGCACGTCGCTATGATTCAACTTCTTCTCCCACACCTCGAAGGGCGGCGCTTCCAGGACGTAGCCGTCCACCGCCACCATCGGGCCGACGAAGAGGCCTCGAGTGGGAAGGTCCATTAGATCCTCTTGCCCCCACGCAGGGTACTCTCGCCACGGGATGGCCTGGGAACACGACACACATTCCCGCTTTTGTTGACTTTTTTTTTTTTTTTTTTTACAGCCATCATAAGCAACAGCCTGAAATATTTACCGTGACATTTAAACCAGATGCGCGATGCATGATTGATAACTGCAGCACTTATTATTCAGCGTCTCAGTCACAAATGTGGAGTTAAAGCTTCTTAAAAGTTGTTTTTTCCTTTTTTTTTCTCTGTCCGACATTCCCGAGACCACGTTCCTGCATTTAAGTGCAGAACCAATGTGTTCCAGACATTTAATTTCTTTACTTTAATAACTTTCACTGTGAAATTACACATTTTTACCTGAGTTACATTTTTTTTTTTACCATCAAAATGAATAAGATAGCGGCTTTAAATTTGATTAAAATGTTTTTTACTGACAGAAGACGAGCCACAACATTAGTATTTTATGAAATTGTCAAATATTTCAGAAGATTAACTGCTGTGATGAAACGAATGACGTGACTTTTTGGTCCCTACCTGCAGGATCCGAGGGACGGAGAGCCGTCGGAGGCAGGCGGCGTCTTCGCAGCCCGTCTTATTCAGAAACACCTTGTTGACGGCCTCCACTTCCTCCAGCGGCGCCTTGTAGACGTACGAGCCGCTCAGGTCCGCTGCCGCGTGGAAGAGGCCTTTGGCCAGCGGCGAGGTCATCAGGGTCCACACGGACGTGCCGCCTTCGCCACGCCGAGCAGGGGACATGTGAGAGGAGCAGCTTTAAACCGGTGTGTCAGGTTAGCGATAGTCCTGCTGGAAACTACCGCTGGGAAAGAACTGATTCCTTCATTAAAAAGAAAAAAAAGATTCCTGCAGAAAATCATCTGCAGAATTACTATGGAAGATGAGATCAAACATCTTTACATCTTTAAATTTATTTATTTGTTCATGTTATTTCATGCCATTTCACTATATATATATATATATATATAATTTACTTTTATTCTCAGGCTTTTAACACCGCGTGAGTCGTGTGTCTTTTATTTATTTTATATTTCTATTTATTCTTTTAAATTGTTTTATCCTTATTTGTAGTTTTTTAATGTGTTTGTAGTTTTTAATCTGTCTTTACCTTTATTTTATGGTTTTATACTTATTTAGTGTTGGACTGTTTAGTTTAGTTTTTACGTGCAGTCTCATGTGCAGCACTTTGGAAACGCTTTGTTGTTAAAATGTGCTATACAAATAAAGTGGATTGGATTGGATTGAATTTGTCATCCATACATGAACAAAAGGGAACAGAGAGAAGATTTATCTTGTGTTATCTGTTCCTATTAGCACTTTTCAACAAAATCAAATCAATTCGATTCCCCATCGCCCCCCCGACTCCTCACCAGGTCACAAAACATAACAAAAACAGCATCATTTTTCTTACAGTTCAACAGTTAGTCAATCTTTTTTTTTTTTCAATTCTTTTCATAGTCTCTCAAAATTTTCTGTTTGTACATTTTCTTAAATTTGTAAACATTTAAACAACATTTAAATTCCACAGTTAAAGAGTGTTCCATTTGATGTGTGTATTGTTTTCTCCTAAGATTCTTCAAAAATACTTTAAGGAATATTATTTGTTCTTAAGGCACCTTGATATTTAATTGTATGGATGCTAATCAAGCAATATTTGTTTCTGTATTTCTACTGTGATGTTGTAATTTGCCTTGTTAAAGTAAAAAACTCAATAAATACATATTAAAAAAAAAAAAAAAAAAAAGGCCGTATACATTTTTTTACCAGACGACTTTTTGCCACGTTCCTCCTCCTCATTTCAATGGTCTTTGATTTATTTTGCGTTTTGAGTCAAGTGCATCTTTTTTTTTTTTTTTTTTAAGTTTGTTGCCTCTTTGTCGTATTTTCTTTCCATATTTCTTTTATGATTTCAAGGGTTCATTGTGTCACGGCTGATTAGCCTTTCGGGATCCGCCGTCTCTGCCTCATAAAGTCTGTTTAGTTCCTCCTCTAATGTGCACAGCTCAAATACCAGAAGGCAACAACAACACCAAGCCGTGACGATGCCTTTAAGCTTTCTTTCGGGGGGGGTGATTATTGAGCACAGATAAAGCTAAACAAAACAAGAAGAGTCGGTTTGTGTGCGAGGGAGTCGTTTCACTGGATTCGTACCAGAGCTCTGTCCGAATATGGTGACTTTCCCAGGATCGCCTCCAAACACATGTATGTTCTTCTGCACCCACTTCAGAGCGGCGATCTGGTCCAGGAAGCCGTAGTTCCCTGAAGAAGAAGGAGGAGGAGGAGGAGGAGGAGGAGGAAGAGAAGGATTTATTAGTGACAACAGCCCGCTTTGATGTGTCCTTGTTTCCGTCGTCCCATTTTCTTTATCAGAAACAAAAGTGGCTGCTCTGCAGTGGCTCCTCTGGCAGCACGGAACTAAATTTAACTCGTCTCCAGCTGAGGGAGCGAGGAAATGGGGCAGAGAATTAGGAGTATTCATAATTAGAAAAAGTGCGAGGAGCGTGTGCGGGGGTGGTGGGGGGGTGGACTCGTCCATCCAGCCATCGCTCCTGCAATGTTTAAACATTCACTGGGTCATTACACATCAAGGTCACACGCGTCGGGCTTTGCATGATGCAACAGAAAATCAGACAAACATTCCAGGCAGGGCGCCGTTCATCCAGACGCCATTAACATTCATTAAAGCATTCGCGTCTTAATGGCAAAGGTATGGACGCTCTCACCAATCACTTCCACTGCCGGCGCAACGTAAACACCATAAATATCAAAAAGGTTCCCGCTTAAGTGGTAAACAGCCTGGCAGGAAATATCCAACGCCTCCACTCTGACGTCTCGCGGCGCGCTAATGAAACCTGGTAAAAGCTCTCAGTGCTGCTTGAGTTTCAAGGTCCCGGGATTAGTGGTTCTAAAAGTTGCTTCGTCGTAGCCGCGCTCGCGCATCACACAAATACTGCGGTATTTCACCTGTCAACAATACCTGCAACAACAACAACAAGCTGGCGTATACATCACCATAGCTGATGGGAGCGACACCTTTACTGCACAGCAGCGAAAACATTAGAATCCTGATGACAAACCACACACGCACACGCACACGCACACGCACGCACGCACTTCAACTCCTCATTGACGAGATTGTTCTGTTAATTATCAAAATTAAGTTGTTGTTTGCTTTTTGTTGTTGTTGTTGTTGTAATTGTTTTTCCTTCGTTTGTTTGTTTGATGTCCTTTTGTTATCATTGTTGTGATTACTTTGGTTTTTGCTCTGTTGTTGCTCAGGCTGGTTTAATCTCATGGCAGTTGGAAAATATTTAGATCACTGTGATTACTGTATTATTAAAAAGAAAAAAAAATGTATGTAGCACTAACAAGGGTATTGTATGTATCTCCCCACCAAGTCTTTCTCTCTCTCTTTCCTATCCTCTCCTCTCCTCTATCCTTTCACCCCAACTGGTCTGCAGAATTCCTCCACCTCTGAGTCTGGTTTCTACAAAGTTTCTCCCTGTTGGGGGAGTTTCTCCTCTCCACAGTCGCAAACACACCTGCTTGCTCATGTGGATATGTTGGGCTTTTCTATTCTCTCTATAAAAGCAAATTGGAATGACTAAAGTATTTAAAAATGTCTTTCTTTCAATTAAAAAAAACTAAACAATAGAATCCTGCTGTTTAAGCATGTAAATCCATCTGTTCCCCAGAAAACACTTGATTTTGCGATTGCAGACGGAATCGCAAGCAATATGGCTGCAACGCCACAATACCGACGACTGAAGCGTTTCCTCGCCGTCACTCATCTACATAAATAAGAATTCATGGGGAAAAAAAGTAACAAAACCTATAAAACACACGTGAAGATCGAACCGGGAAACATCACAGTGACATTAAAAACGGGTTTCCTGTAAGTCGAGGCCTCGGTAGTTGTTTTTTTTGTACCCGACGTGTTCCGTGGCGACCCCTCCCTCAGGACCTCCAGAGCCAGGAAGCCCAAGGCGCCGAGTCGGTAGTTGAAGCTGACGTAGACGGCCCCCGTGTCGGCGGCCAGCTTCTCGGTGGGCGAGTAGCCCGGCTCGCCGCCGCTCAGCACCTGCAGGGAGCCCCCGTGGATCCACACCAGGACGGGCAGCCGGGCGGCGGGCTGCAGCGTGGGCGTCCACACGTTGGCGAACAGGCAGTCCTCCTGGCCCGTCGCCCGGCCCGAGCTGGACAGCGGCCGCACCTGAGGGCACACGCTGCGGAAGCGGCCCGCGTCCTTGACCCCGCCCCTGCAGGTGGGGGGCGCCGGCGGGGCCCAGCGCAGGGCGCCAACTGGGGGGGCCGCATACGGGATGCCTTTGAAGGAGTACGCTCCATTTATCTACAGGGGGGGGACAAAGGATTTTATGCTCAGAACTTTGTTTTCACTCTCTTTTTTTTTCTCCATTGGTTTCTAATGATCTGACCAGACTTGCATCAAAGTTAGATTTTCAATTAATTTCATTGTTTTAATCCATTATACTTACATTTAATTGTTATGCTTTGAAACTGAATATGAACCATCTTTTACTTTCGATCCTAACACAGGTTTGGTTTTCATTAAAATGCATGCAGGCTCGCACGCGCTCGCACGCGCGCGCACGCACGCACGCACGCACGCACGCACGCACGCACACACGCACACACACACACACACACACACACACACACACACACACACACACACACACACACACACACACACACACACACACACACACACACACACACACACAGTATATCAGTGGCTATCACATTGTGAAACAATCCAAATAGAAATCTGGAATCAAACTATAAGTGTGGATCTTCCAGCTGAAATAAAACGTCCGTTGGGAGATATTTGTGTCCGAGGCTCTGCTTTGTTAGTGTTTCTGCCCGAGAAGCTCAAACATCTCTGCAGCGACTGCGGAGGAATGTTATATTGTTTATGTGAACTGCGTCTATGTGAACTGCGTCTATGGCGGAGGTCTGCAGCCCGTCGCTGTGGAGCCACAGGCAGCTTCCCTTTATTTGAGATCTGTAGTTTCACAATATTATTTGATGGATAAACATTTGAATTTGTTTGTTTAATAAATAATACTAGTAATAATAAAAACTATATATGGAAATATGAACGAGATCGTATAATGTCAAACAACAAAAAGGCAATGATTAAAGTACTTAAATGACTAAAACAGCTGCAATGGCTAAAAAGGCTAAAACATACATTTCATGTTTTCATGCAGCTTCGGTCAATTCAACTTGATGCAAAGTCTGAAAACACGTCCGTTTAAGTCTTAAAGGCTGCAGAACCCAGAACAAGTTCAAACTATAATAATAACTTCAGAGATTAAGGGGCACAGTCTCAGTTATTACCGTGATTTAATATCTAGTTATGTTCGCTTGCATGTCACAGGGTCCATGGAATTCCCTTCTTGGATTCACGTTACTGTTAGTTTCATTTTAAAATAATGACGTTATATTCTGAGCTTTAAGAGCAGCCATTCTCAAACGTAATGCCACTTTAAAATAAATCATAAAAAGATAATAAAATCTGCGGGGGGGACTCAGACGACTCCCGAAATTTCAAACCTGATTGAAATGTGAGACCAATATTAATTTCCCGGAAACATTTGTTTTAGAATCAGTATAATTTAATAGGAACGCAGGTTAATGGCTGTAAAGTGCATTTTAATTCAACACCCCGATTACCAAACGATCAACCTGCATATCTTTCAACATCAAACAGGAAGTGGCAGAAGTCCAGAGAACGTCCACACGAGCTCCTCCACATTTAGGCCCCATTTACACGACAACCTTTCAAATGAAAACGCATCGTTTTTGAGGTTTTGTTTCAGGAGAGTTTTGTGTTTTCACGGCTACGGCAGAAACTCTAACAATGGCGAGTTCACGGACTTTAGACAGATGGACTGGGAGTCACCGCCGCTGTGGAGGCCGCCATTGTTGTTGAAATTTTTTTTCCCCATCTGCTCGCATTGAACAATAATTTCTATTACTTCGATTTTGTTTGGTTGGGTTTTTCTCATGTATTACTTCTGTTATGTTCCATATTCATTTCTTCTCCCGTATTACGACTGCTATGTTTATTATTATTTAATTTTTCCCTCTTTTTTCTTTCTTTTCTTCTCCAGTTGCATTAAAAAAAAAAATTTAATATATTTTTTGTATCACTGGTGTCTGGGGTAACCGCACGGGTTTTTAAGGGATAGGCTAAAATAAGCCTTGGCTTCAGCCTATACCCATTTCGGTTGAAGGTATATTGTGGTGCACTTATACTGAAACTGAAACTGTAACTGAAATAAACCATTCATTCATTCATTCATTCATTGACTGCAACGAGACTCACGCGTCTCCCCCGGAAGTCTCCGCAGTCCGTCGCCACCTGGACGAGTTCGGGCGGCAGCGTCTGGGCCACGTAGCCCAGGTAGGTGGCCAGGACGAGCAGCGCGACCACGGCCAGGCAGATGAGGGCGATGCAGCGTCGGGACAGCACCATGATGGGGCTGATGTACTGCCGGTGGCGGACGTACTGCACCTCCTCCTCGCCCTCCTCCTGGACCAGGTAGCGGTACTCCGTCCTCTCCGGGACCTCGAAGGCGTCGTCGTTCATCTTCAGGCTGGAACAGAGGAGTTAAAAAAAAAAAAAACTAATTTTAGTTCAGTTGTCCTGGACCATCTGTGGGCAAAACCCGGAAACTAATGGTAATAATGAAGCTTGTTTTTGTCCTTTGTTGTGGCGCAAAGTGTACGTTTAAAAAAACTAAACAACTACAAATAAATGTTGCTACAATTTCAACATAAAGACGATTTTATGATAATTTCAGGTGCAGAATACAGTGAAATCCTCTCCTATAACTACTGCATTTTAGTTTGCAATAACAAGATGGCTTTAATTATATTGAGTTATTTTTTTTAGAACTTTATTACACAAAAGGGGGAAAATACAAACAGTGCAAACAAACATCAAACAAAATACAAAAACAATTTATCAGATGGTACTCACACATAATATTGTTTAATGTTAATCTCTGTAGTATGAACTTAAACACTGAAACTATAACAGATACAAATAAGGATTACATTCTTTAATTTTAAAAGAATAGTATAATTAAGAAATAAAAATGCGGACGAGGGAAACAGAGGGATTCATTCTTCTTCTTGGAATAGTTCTTTAAATAACTCAATAGTTTTATTGCTTTTGTTGGTGTTTCAATGTGTGTTTTAAATTCAATATAGAACTTAAGAAAATTTGGGTTTGCATTTGCGAATGTAAATTTTTCCAGTTGGAATCATTAAATTAACTATGAATTCTACGTATTTATTTTTGTAATAATAATATGCAATTACACTTTTACAATCAATTTGAACATGAGTGTTAGTTTTACATGGTATACAAGTCTCAATTTCAGTTCATAAGGTAGTTGAATAAGAACAGAAAAAAAAAATTACTTCATGATTAATTTTCGCTGTTACAAGAAGTTAACTTTTTTTTTTCAATTTCTATAAATTTGGATAAGTATACATTTGTTATATATATATATATATATATATATATGTTGTGCAAGGCCGGTTTTGGCCCCACGGGCCTCATGTTTGACACCCCTGCTCTGGAGCAACCGGATTAGAACCGACAGCTCAGGAACACGTCCCTCAGTCGCTCTCTTCAGATTCAGAGAATCAAAGTGTCTCGACTTCCATCGCTGTTCCAGACAATACTTGTGTTTACGTCTCGAGCGGCTCAGAGCTTCACTCTTCTTGTGTTCAGAATTGACGGGAAAAACCAAGGCAGGTTGTTCGGGTGAAGATGGAGCCAGACGGGAAGTTGCAACACAAAAGGCGTCTGGCGCTTTTAATTGCCTTCAGAACTCCCGACGTCACGTCAGACGGAATCGTCGAAATAAACAAAGACTAAGCAACAGTTTAAAAAAAATCAAACTTAGAGCTAGAGGTTGCTGATTGTTCAAGCGGCTTGTTAACGGCATGATGATGCCTCCGCCATGCCCGACGGCAGACACACGATCTACAGAAAAACTGTGATGAAATCCAGACTGCCTCTTATGGCCTTTTCTAGATTTTCCAACATTTTTTGGTTCCTACTGAAATCAACAGAATTATACAAGTCTCGTGGTTTTTCTCTAACTTCTACCTTAAAAATCTAGATTAGAAGTTGAGCTCCATGCGGGCCCCCCCACAACAGTTCCATTCACATCCAGAGGACAAACCACACACACACACACACACACACACACACACACACACACACACACACACACACACACACACACACACACACACACACACACACACACACACACACACACACACACACACACACACACACACACACACACACACACACACACACACACACACACACACTCTTCCACTCCTCATCATTGACGAGATTGTTCTGTTAATTATCAAGTTGTTGTTTGCTGTTTTTGTTGTTGTTTGTTTTTTTTGTTTAATTTTTTTTTGTTTCGTTCTGTTTTTCTTTCTCTGTTTTATGTCCTTTTATTTTTGCTTTTGTTATAATTGTTGTGATTATTTTGGTTTTTGCTCTGTTGCTGCTCAGGCTGGTTTAATCTCATGGCAGTTGGAAAATATTTAGATCACTGTGATTACTGTATTACTAAAAAGAAACAAAAATGTATGTAGCACTAACGAGGGTATTGTATGTATCTCCCCACCAAGTCTTTCTCTCTGTCTTTCCTCTCCTCTCCTCTATCCTTTCACCCCAACCGGTCCGCAGAATTCCTCCACCTCTGAGTCTGGTTTCTGCAAAGTTTCTCCCTGTTGGGGGAGTTTTTCCTTTCCACAGTCGCAAACACACCTGCTTGCTCATGTGGATATGTTGGGCTTTTCTATTTTCTCTATAAAAGTACATTGGAATGACTGTAATGTATTTAAAAATGTCTTTCTTTTTTTTTTATAAAAAAAAAAAAAAAGTTGAGCTCCTGCTTTGAGGTTGTAAAGTTGTAGAAGTGTCTCTCTCTTTTTTTGTGAGGACTGGGAGAAAGTGTCTCCGTCGTAACTATTTATGAAAAGCAGAGTTCAATGTTGTCATTAGACGCCTTTGGACAGCTGGGTAGATGTTAAACGTACAGAGGTCAGATAATGCATTTCCGTCGTGTTTCTTTCCTCGGCAGGCTGAAGCCAACGTCCAGGTCAGCTACAATAATAAGCAGTCTCTTCAGAGGATTTAATGTTACGTCAGACGGCCACAAACTACAATTCCAGTGGATTACTGTCTTCAGGAGGACATTCTAGGACGACAGTATCACGTCCCATGCATGCAAATTGCCACGTGTGCAGACTCAAATGAGAAACCTAAGCCATTTCTCTGCGTCTGTACTTTTCTCTTGTGTTTTTTTGTTGTTGTTGTTGTTGTTGTTTGGGGCGAATTTTGCATCTGTGTTTTGTATTCCTGCAGAAAGCCTCTCCTCCGGCGAGACAATGAGGACATCCTTGAAATGTGGAAGTGTTCACTGAACTTCAAGTTGTTGTTTGGCAGCCTGACAAGCAATCTGAATTGTGGGATGTTATTTCCAGAGGTGCTGAACTTTGCAAACACTTGTCACCGTCTCCTAGATTGTCCCAATTGGACAAAACTGTCAGGAGGGAAAAGAAACAAAAAAAACCTGGTGAAGCACCATTCATCAGCTTTTTTTTTGTTTTTGTTTGAAAGCTGCACAACTTTTCTTTTTCTGGTTGGAAAATCAGCATCAATTGATATTATTGATTTTTAAACAACATTTCAGTCTGCTTCTGGATTATAGTCTATGTGTGAGAGTGGGAATATGCTGAGAGAGGAACATCTCGTAAAATGTTGTCGTCGTTTATCAGTTTTCTTGTCTAACTTTGACATGTTTTGTAAGTTTCACTTCACTTCAGCTGCCCGAGCCAGGCCACAAGATGTGTTGACGTTTAAGCGGAGCACTTTAACCTATTTAAAGTGCCAATTACCTGGAGGCTTTTAGAACCTCCACCTTGCCTCGGCTCCATCAGCGGGCAAACATGAAACCTGCTCACATTGCCAGTCAACAGGAGGAACGCACACAGACAACAGGAATAAACAATAAACAAAACAGAAAATGGCTCCAACAAATACGAATAAAGGTGCACATACGATATATTCGCATCTTATTGTGCCCCTTGTGAAATTTCACAGGTTTAATTTGTTTTATTCCTAACTAATAATAATAAAAATAGTCAGACTCTTTAAGCAAGTAGTGGTTCAGATTGGGGGCTGGGCAATATATCGAGATCTTTTTTCAATTTTCCGTGTTGCAGCTTGTTGGCAACTTTGACGCAGAATTGTGTTTGTGGTAAAACGTTATTGTTAAAACAATTTGGAGTTTATATCATATTTAGCCATTTTGAGAAAAAAGATCTGAAAGTTCGGCCATTTTTCCCAGCCCGAGTAAAGATACTTAGAAAAAGCCTCTTGAATGAATTCTTTTATTAAATATACTGTGCAGGCCTACAGTCAGCTGGGATCAGCTACCCTGAGTTTATTGTATACACAAAGGTTCTTATTATGCAGGTGGTGAAACAGTGTCCTAAACACATGCGTTGACGCACACACACACAACTATTGTAACTGTAAAAAATGTTTTATTACTGCAGCTACACCAGCAATAGCATTACTATTAATATTAATAATAATAATAATATTCAATATCAATGGCCCTCATAATGATTCTCCTTGAAACCTCCTGGTGAACATGACAAAATACTCTGAATTCTATCTAAAACTCTTTTCTGGAAGGTCTTTTCTTTTTAAAAAATCAAACAGGAAGTCTTGGTATTCGATCATTATTTATATATCTTCACTTTAAGGGAATTACAAAACTGACGAATTTTTCCAAGATTTTCTGATGAAACCGTGTGTAAGCAGCCAAAAATACACAAGATGTTATTTTAAAAGGGGGCCTGAAAAAAGGCAAATTTTTACTTTATCTTTTACACAGAAATGGGAAATTACTGGACTACAAATGGGATTTGTAACAAAAAAAAATAAAAAAATATATATATATATATATATACTGTATATGTGTGTGTTTGTATACTGTATTACAATCATGATTGAGAGAACGTGCTGCAAAGTAAATAATGTCAATAAACAAATATGGGGAATATGGACATTTGATTATGTATGTATGTGTGTATAAATCTCGGCGTAAACAGCTTCAATATAACAGAAAGTCGGGCAAAAATAAAACTAACATTATCTAACTAAATGCAGCTCACGTGTACACAAATGTCCTTATCGTTACTATCATTATTTAGTCTTGTTTTAAACAGGTTGCTGGTTAAAGCAAAAGTCAACATGCTGGAGGACGGTTACAGTCTCAGAAGAAAACTGGTTTGACGTATGATCATTATTATTCTTTTTAAAGTAGAAAACGTTGATTTAAAAAAAATAACTGTCCATCTAAATCATGAATCGACATCTCCCTGCATAACTATTTTTGCATTACAACACAAATGGGTAGAATAGTAAAGTAAATATGTTTGTATAAAGAGAAAACACGAAGTTAGAGGGTGATCCGTTGACTTTCTGCCAGTTTCCTGCTCCAGCTACGTTTTGTTTCCTCGCCGTCAAACTTCCCCTCATTGTCTGTTTCCAGTTGCACTTTGCAAAAAAAAAGCTGCAGAAGAAACCAAAACGACGGATAAACGACTCACCGTTCCCGTTAAAACTCCCAAACCGAGCAGGAATAAATCAAAATCTCCGCGCAGTGAGAAAAGTGGACGCGCTCCCGAGTGTCCCAAACTTTGTTTACATGCGCTTCACGTCATTGCGTCACTTCCGCTTAAGGGGCCGGAGGTCTTAAAAATAACGAGATAGACAAAACGATATATACGCCTCAATCTCTGTCAATTCCTTCGTTTTTTGTTTTTTTTTTCTACTTTGACGGTGACGATGGAATACCTTCAGATGTTGCTGTTCCTCAATTTGACCACAAGGGGGTGAGATTGAGATGTTTTCAGGTCTATTTCAGATATTTGTTCACGACAACCGGAAGTAGCATCTCAAGAGGATAACTCACATCCGGTTTTAAACGCGGAAGTGTGAAAGAGAGTCTATTGCAGGGGTGTCAAACTCATTTTAGTTGAGGGGCCACGTCCAACCTAGTCTGACCTCTGGAGGGCCGAACAAGTCAAACAGAACATATTAAACTGCAGATACGGACAAATGCAAAGTCTTTCCTTCTTTTGATTCTTTTGTAACTGCAATGATTTGCCAGTCTATTCTGAAATATACATATTAAAGGAAATCAGATATTATTATATTTGCAAAAAAAAAACCCTTAGTCACCTGTATCTGGATATCGTATTTGGGATTAAAACAATTTGTCATCATCTGGAAATTGTTTTGAGTTGACGTGTCTAAAGTTTCATTTCACATAAGTTGGACTCATTGTTTTATTGTGAAAGGTGTTGCGTTATTTGTATATTTGAATATTATGATGTCCAGCTCCTGCAGCTGAAGTGATTCAATGACATGACATGTATGAAATCAAAATAAAAAAAATAAAAAAAAGTATGCAACTGCATCTACAGTATGCATGGGGCAGTGCGTAGCCTCGACGCAATAACGCTTCACCCTGGAAGTTCTGCTTCGAGGTTGTATGTGCTGTGAAGTAGTTAACCGCCAAACCGCTAAAGGGGGGTGAAGGAGGATCTGTTGCTAAACGGCATGAATACACATCGCTGTTGTTTACTTTCCCCATGATGATTAATTCGGCACAAATATTGGCAGTGATTTTTAGCTTTGGGTGGAAGAGGGTACATTTACTAAATGATCATCTGGGTCATGTTGAGTTTCTTATGACGTAGTAGATCAGGGGTCTACGACATTATTTTTTAAATAAAATGAGTTTCACACTGAAGTTTAGATGCGACGGCGAACTAAACATTACTTTATGACAGAACTTGCCCCCCCCCCCCCCCCGCTATCCGTCCACTGAGATCAGGTGTTCTCATGCAGAGTTTTCACGTCTCATTTAACCACAGAGAAAAACAGCCTCATCTGGCTCATTGCTCACTTATCTCGCTTTCAGTCTGTTATTCGCCGCAGTCAATGAAGAGCATCCACAATGAGCTTGGAGACCTTGGATGTGGCTCCGTGACCACCGAGGTAACAGAAACCACATTAGTGGAATCAATGCAGATCAATGTCGAGGGCGGCCCGAGCGGTCCCGCCTAAATGCTTTCTCTAATAGTTTGATCAGGGAAACAGAGCGAGCGCCCCCGGGGGATGGGTTCGGGCGCTGTCAGCCATTTTCAGCATCGACCCAACAAGAAGAGACGCGGGGACGACTTTGAATATCAACCACTGAGGGAATAATTAATTTGGCCTCATTGATTTGGTGTCAATTTAACCACCAGCCGCCCAACTGCAATGAAGCCATTTGTTTGCTGTTTACGAGTCACCTGTAACTACTGCAGGAATAAAGTGATCAGGCGGATTTATTTTCACTCTTTTGTTTCTTTGGGTTTGTTTTGAATCAGCACTTTGGAAGTGTCGTTTGGAAAAAAAAAAAGGAAAAAAAAAAACCTGATTCAACTTATATGACCAGCAATGAATGTTCAAAATCAGTTCTTATCACTTCCTTAGGTCTCCCTGCTATATTTTCTGTATATACTGAATGTATATATACTGGGTATCTGTTGTAAAGTTGCCATTGGTGGCGTAAAGTTGATGAAACTAAGCATGTTTAAATGGGTTAATGATGACACACTGTGTTAATGACGATCAGGAAATGCTGCATGTATAGTCTTAAACAGTATCATCTCATGTTTAAACGACTTAGCTTAAGGCTACATAGCGGCTCACAGCCCATAGAGCTTCTCTGCCCTGGTCCACATGACGTCCTTAAAAGAGGAGAAGGTTCCAGAAGGAGTGAAAAAGGAGGAATGTGAGCAACCAATCAAACTCAACTCCCTCGTGGCCTTTAATTTGTGTCGATCACGTTTGTAGACTGTGGAAGAGGAACAACCGGTTAAATATGTTAAGTCCTTGATATTAAAGCAATTTTTTTTTTGCAGGATTCGATTCATTTTGATTGGATTCAGACTCCTAAGCTTCACTTTATGAAGAAACATTTCAAGTCCCCTGCACTTTAAATTAGTTTTAAACCTTTAATCGCTGAAACAAAACCTCAATCTGAGAGACTTTATTTATCTTTTCAGCACTTTTCTGGCGTGAAATGAGCACGGCCGTGGAGATCTTAAGAGAAAGAAGAAGGAAAAAAAAACAAAAAAACACCCCCTGATTCTTCACAAATGATCCCTTTAGCAGCAGAAACGTCTCGCTCACGGTGCAGTGTGGCGGCAGCGGAGCAGGAGTGATTGCTCTCAGCCTGCTGGATGATATTAGCACGGATCCAGAAACTTGTTTACTCTCCTGATACAAACATTCATCTACAGCAGAGAGCGAGCCGCCAGGCCTGAATTATTCTGTGACTTATGAATGGCAGCGAACTCTGTGTGTGTGTGTGTGTGTGTGTGTGTGTGTGTGTGTGTGTGTGTGTGTGTGTGTGTGTGTGTGTGTGTGTGTGTGTGTGTGTGTCTGATTGCAGGTTATCTTGCTGGCAGGAACTCCAAAAGCTACAAACAAATTAGTTTTCCTTTTGGTTTGGGGAAATCTTGATAAAACACTTTTTTTTTTTTTCCGTTTTCCAAACATTTCTTGTTAGATTCAGGTAATGTGCAAAATAAAAACTCTAAAACTGCCTTGCAACTTTAGTTTTTCCTCCAGTTGAGGATGTTAAGAGTTGGGCAAAAGTTTATCTCCTGAATATAATGGACTTCTACTCAATCCATGTTGTTTTGGCTTTTAAAAACACTTATATTCATGTTGCTTTTTTTTTTTTAATTTTATGTGGGGAAACATTTTTTAAAGGTTACTTCAGCTTTACAAGCACTAATTACAAGCCTTTCATTGTGATGATTTGGTTCGATCATATTGAAAGGTCCAGCTCTCGTGATGTGTTCTGGGTTGGTAGAGCGAGTCGTCTTTCAACCAGAAGGTTGCTGGTTTGATTCCCTATCTCTCCCTGTACGTGCGTAGAGATGTCCTTGAGCAAGACATTGAATCCCCAATTTCTCATCTTTGTGGAGACTTTCTATGTTTCTAATGTTCTGCAATACTCATTTTATGCATATTTCTTTACAATCTAATACAACTTTATTCATTATTCATAAAGTACATTTAAAAAACATCCCAGTAGACCAAAGTGCTTTATAACAAAAAAATAAGTAAAAGTGCACAGAAAAAATATACAGACAATACAATAAAGCCAACACGGTTAAAACTAATTGAAAGGGATGAAAATATACACATTGGGAAGATGATTAAAAACCGTGTAGAATACAAAGTCATCAGCTCACACGGTGTCAAAAGATAAAGAGAAAAGATGGGTTTTAAGGCATGATTTCTTTTGGGGGGGGGACAATAATTACTAATAATTAAGAGCTCAGATCGGTAGCATTGGGGAAGGATGTTGACTGATTTAAAAGCAAATGAAAATAATTTTAAAATGCTAAAACGTTTGAGGAGCTCGTAGACAGACAGAGCATTAAGCATGGACCGTCGTTTAAAGGTGTTGCCTTGAAAAAAAGAGGCTTTACGTTGCCAGCTGCCACAGGTGGAAACGTCTGGATTTTGGTTTTCAAGGGAATATGTCATCATAATGATTTTAAAGCTTTTTAGTCTCCGTCCTCTACACACAAGGCTAGATCTCTTACTTAAAGTTAATTCATGTACTGCGTGCAGTTGGACTTGTTTGGAAGTGTGTGACTAAGATGTCCCATCGTATCAAAATAAAAGAACTTTTCCAGATCAAACCCTTGACAGCCTGTGATGCAAACTGCTGAAATCACTCCAAAAAGAAAAGAAAAGAAAAAAACAAAAAACAAAACAAACACCAGTTGTCTTGTGATGTGAGAGAAGCTCTAAATGAAGCTTCGTGAAGTTGATTTGAGGAGCAAGACTCTCGGGCCACAGCTGAGATTGAGCAACATGCCAGCTGCTGCGACGACAACAAAGACCTTGATGAGCTCGCTGTGATCCAACATGAGGCGCACTGTTCTTCAAAAAATACATTTTTTCTTACTTTGTCACTACTGATCATTAAAGTTTTTGTTCCCAGCTTCGAAAGACAACATTAAAGGAAAAAAAAAGTCTCATAAGCTGTAACGACTGGCTTTAAATAGAATTATTCTGGGACAAAATCGATTGAGCATCACCGTATTGATATAATACATATGTTTCTGTTTCCTCCTGTTCTTCATGCAAAGATCCTAAAACATTCTTCATGCAAAGAAGCAAGACTTTCCAATTGGTTCAAGTGCATAGTGTAATTTTGTTAGTTCAAAGACGTTAAAAGCATGTATCTCTTTTATTTCGACAGTAACAGCAATAAGGAAGGTTTGAAGCTCCATATAATCAACTTCTCCTTTGAGTCTGCGTACGAGGAAGGTCACGAGGTCACAGCACGGGAAGGCGACACTGTTTCCGTTGTTACGTGTGATTTTCGACTCTCAGTTGTTTGTCATCGCATTGACCAGGAACTTGATACACTTGTACTTCTGCTAACTGGCTCGCTTACGTTATGAGTCATCCGGCTGGCGCTGGACGGATTGTCTCCGGCCAGGCCGCGATCCGGCATCGTGTCCGAAGGCAAAGACGTCCTTGTTCCTTCAGACTCAGACCGGCGCATTCTCTTAAACAACAAAGTTTACTTATCTCGTGCGACGTGTTTTCGCGCAATGACATTTGCGACGCATGCCGTTCACACTGCAGAGCCTATGTGGTCGGACGCATCCCGGACTTCGCTGAGATAAATGACATTTTTTTTATTCTGATTATATTTTGATTAATCATTATTTCGATTATTTCCGTCCTTGTCAGCCAGCGCAAGCTAACAGATCCTGTTGTTGTTTTATTCTTCATGCTATGTTAAATTGTCAACATCGTGTATTTCCATTTGTTTGCGTCACTTGATATACGTTTTGTTTCACTTTTAATCCTCTTATAAAGAAGTAAACCTGTTAGTCGCTGTCCTGAACAAACATCATTCTTCACTAAAACCTCTTAGTGAACTTGCTCATGTGGATATGTTGGGCTTTTCTATTTTCTCTGTTAAAAGCACCTTGGAGTGACTGTGTTGTATTTGGTGTTATATAAATAAAGAGGAAAAAACAAAAAGTCTAGAGTTGTCAATGTGTAAAAGAATTTGTCAATGTGGACCTGAATATACAAATGTCGTCTTGTAATTTGTCTGTCTGTAATAAAGTATTTAAATGTGCAAAATATAAGTAAGTAAGTAAGTAAGTAAGTAAGTAAGTAAGTAAGTAAGTAAGTAAGTAAGTAAGTAAGTAAATAAATAAATAAATAAATAAATGTAAAAAAAACCAAAACCTCTTAGTGGAATAAATCCTACGGAGCCCCCTCTAGCAAAATAACTTTTGCTAGATCTCGCAAAACTATATTGTTATATATGCGCATTGTGTATGTGATCGACTAAGTTTGTCCTTTCAGAGACACCGTACACCCCCACTGTTGTTGAGAGAAGCTAAAGCTAATGGAGGACACCCACCCGTACGAGAGTTATACTGAGTTTTATTTTGAAATCGGCCTAAAATATAAAGACATTCAAGCAGTGCTTCGCGAAAGGACATGTTTTTGTGAAATCTCGCAAAAGTTATTGCGAGATCCCGAGAAAGTTTAATTTTTTCTTCTCCATGTCCCTTCAGGGGCTCCGTAAAAATCCAGATTGAAAAGTTTAGATGAACCTTTGACCCTTGAAGCTTCGTACACGTTGAGCTTCAGAAACAGGATTTTCACTCCTTGTAGTTGAAACGTTTGAATATCTGAACCGAGTAAGACGAGGAGGTTTGGTTCCAAAACAATGAAAATACAGATAACTTTAAAAAAAACAAACAACAACATCCCAACAGTGCTGTCAGATAAATATTACAGTGTTTTAGTGCTGCCGGACGTCAGTGTCGGGGTGGAGGAGGCGCCGCCACCGGAGCACAGCTGCTGCCCCGCTTGGTTTGTTTAGCAGCCGATCGCTGAAAGACACAAAACTAGAAAAGTGCATGTTCGCGGGCCGCGGGGGCCGCGCAGCGGTCGGTTTCGTGCCGCGGCACGAGTCGGGCTCGGCGAAGCAGAAATCAGAGCAGGCTTGTCAGCGGGAGGGGCGGCAGCGGCGTCGGCCCACTTTAAAGAAGCCGCCTCAGACGTTTTTGTTTTGTCTTTTCTTTTTCTGGGAGCACAGCGTGAGGCTCTGTTCAGTTTTCTCGCGTTTGAAGGTTGTTTTCTGTGAAAACGCTGCGTCAAGGAGTTGGGGGCGACACGGTTCAGACACGAAAAGTTTTTGACTTTATTCTTTGATTCGATGGCCAAAAACTCAAAACCAGTAACACAGAGAAGAAAAGCAACGTGTGTGTGTGTGTGTGTGTGTGTGTGTTTTTTTGTTTTTTTTATAGTTTTAACTTTCAACCAGTCTTCATGTTCGGATAAACTTACAGTTTATTTCTTGCTCAGTCACAACACATTTTTTGTTAAGCTACAAGTCTTTCGTGTATCGAGAATTCAAAAATTCAATATAAAATATATAAATATCCAAAAATTATTCACTTTCACTTGAAACGATATCGTGTGGACTGTTATTGTGGTTGGTTTCCCGAACGAATGGTTATATTTTCTTTTTTTAAATTTTTTTTTATAAAAGGGTGTGGTTGTTTAGCATCAATGCTTTCAGCTTTATAACCTTAACTGTAGCCTCTTGTTTTTGTCATCGCCTTCTTTAACAAAAATTGTGTTAAGCTTTTTAACATGTTTTTGTTTTTCCTGTCTTAGTGTGAATCTAAAATAAATCCCTTAAAGTTATTAAAAGTCAGTCTATTCCTATTTGCTTTTGTACTATTTGGCAAATGCAAACTAGGAGCTTCTTTTTGTTAACACTTTTTTTTCTCATTAAATAAAAGGACCTCAAACAAATATTTCCATTGATTGATATCTACATCCTAATTCCACATTTCATTTAAAGGCGTTAATCACAGATATTTTTTTTTAATGAAAAAGTTTATGAAACTTGCTTTTCCAAAGTTTTCAGTTATTGTTTGCCAATAAGATTAACATAAAAAAATTACAAATTTCATCGTGTCGTATTCACGATTTGCCTTGGAACTGAAATAAATCCGGATTGTCACTGGATTTCTTTGCTCAGGCAGTTTTTTCCCTGATGGTGCCGTCACAGACATCAAACTTTAACACGGTGCTGTACATGTTTGTGTTGATACATTATTCACTATATGCCTCCAATTAGGTTGTTGACATTTTCGTCTACGGCGCCTCTTAGCCTCGCTCGACCGTCGTCCGTCTTTATTGCCGAAGACGAAGAAAACATCAGAGTTTCTGAAGTCGTTTAAAGGGGGAAAGACGAGGCAGATTTATCCCTCATCAGAAAACAATGCAGGCCGATCTCTGGGCAGCAACAGGCAGCGACCGACCGGCAGATTTGGTCAATTACAGAGGAAGAGGGGGGAAAGAGAGGGACAGGCCGTTTCTGCTTTTCAGCATGAAAACACAAACATGTCAGACGTTCGGAACGGACGTGAACTCCCCCGAGTCTCTGCTCCTGAGTTCGGCTCGACTGGAACGACGTCGTTCGGGTCCGATAAACCAAGCGTGACCCAGAGGTTCTTTCAATTTCCCCAACGTGGACACAGATGGGCTCCTGGTCCAAAAGCTTCTCCCCTGAAATACCTCCCTCCCATCCAATATCAGCAAGTGATTTATTTATTTATTCATTTGTTTTTTAAACAGACGGGTGTTGTAAGAGGATTTAACGTGAAGACAGGGTGGCTGCAACAGTTCATGGGAACAGAGAAACAGTTTACGGGAAACGTTAATCTTCTTAAATCTTTTCATTCAGATGAAATCAAAAGGAGGATTTTCAGTCTCTGATTTCTGTCCACAGGATGAAGACGAACTCTTTGCAGAGCAAATCACCGTAATACAACCTTTATACATTGTGAAAAACTTCCCACACATCACTCTTTTTTTTTTTTGCACCATCATAAAGAAACATAATAGTCATCAGTTTAACGGTTTCCATCTTTAGTAAATATAAATACATTTTTATTGTGTTTTCTTTTACAGTGACTCCAAAAAGAAATGAATTGATCTTGAAATCTACTTTACCAACAACGAAGACTCTAGATTCTCTATTTTCAAAAATGTAATTTATACTGAAGGTACGGAACATTAGGATTTAGTTAATTATACATTTCACCTCTGGGTGGCAGTGCTGAGTCACTGTTTTCTCTGTTATGCTCCGAAAAGTTTCAGAGCCGATCAAAGCTCAAATTCTCACTCAGAATGTGGTTGTTTGTATTTTCTCTGCATTAGAAGTGATAGTGGCTCATTGCACCATCTTGTGGTTCATAATGGTATTACAAGGCTAACCCGGCTGCTAACATCAGTACATTTTTATGAAAAATTGCGATTTTTATTTGTTTTTGACCAAAAATAGTATGCAGCACAGAATCTTTTCTTCTTTTTTTATTTCCATTTTTTTTTAATCACATTGCAGCAAATTCTAAAACTAACATGGGATATGACAAACACACGAAACCTGAATTTCATGATTAAGACAGATTACAGGACAGCCACTCTTTTCAAAACAAGAGTTTTGCATGCATTGAGTTACTGACTCAAAAAAACGACAACACCCCAAAATAACAAGGCATCTCAGAAAAAACATGTTGCTGTTGGCAGAATTACAAAACTCCTAGATAGAAAATAATCATTTATCTATTTTGGTCGTATCAAATGGAATCCAAATCAACAATGTAAAATTAACATAAAATGCACAATATATATATATATATATATATATATATATATATATATATATATATATATATATATATATATATATATATATATATATATATATACGCCTCCTTTGACTGTAAAACATTTTGAACTACAAACATCTTTTCTTTCTCCAGTATATCTAACACAGATGAGGTTTTTGTCGATGTGTGTTTGTTTTTTCCTCCCTCTCACTCTCCTGTTAGATTAACCAGTGAGTCTTATTTGGCTGGAGTTGTGAATATGTGTGGGTGACTGTTGGTCCAGTCATGTTTCATGTCTTTAGCCCACAGCCCGCTGGGACCCAGTCCAGATCTCTGAGCTCCTGTTTGGATGAAGTGTAAAACACTAAAGAAGAAAGAATCCACGAGTCGTTGTGTGAATTGAGATCTGCGGGCTTATTTTCATGCTAATCTATCAGTGTGAGCTCTTTTGCCGTGCTCCTCGAAACTGTTTCCGAACATTTGTGGTGCGACGAACAACAACAAACTGTTGTTAAGATTTCAGATTTAAAGCTGCTAATGCTAATCACAGCTTTTTGTGAAACTAGATGGATGGAAGTTAATATATAGATAGATGTCAGTACATCTAGTGATACAGGCTAAAGTCTACATGAATCCTCATTGTGACGAAAAGCTGTTAATTATGACTACAGCCATCATGGATACAGACTAAAAATTAAAATAACTTACAGCTTGAAATGAACTAGTTATGTAATTATCACAGTATTATGTATGTTAGTATTAGTATAATTAATAAAACACTCGTTAAAGCAGGTGGACTTGCCAGATGAATAGAAAAAAAATAAAAATGTAAAAAAACGTGTATGCGGATTTAACAAAGCTATGAACTCTGAAAACATTCGTATATATTAATTTCATTTTAGAAACCCAATGACTCGTTTTACAACTTTCTGTTTTATTATGAAAGATTTGAGCGGAAGTTGCCTCTTCCGCCATGTCTGGCTTAACCTGCACCGGAGCTCCGGCGGCTCGCTGAGCGCTTCAATGCCCGCAATGTGCGACCCCCTGCCGGGGGAAGTTGCCACATCGCTCCCGGGGAGGATCCGGAGCGACCGAGACGCGGTGAGTTGATCCAACAATACCCAATGTGACAAAAAACAACGAAAATTAACATTATTTAAATTTCTCTGGATTTTAATGCAGTGCATCTGATGTTTTAGTTGTGGAGTTGTTGTTGTTGTTTTTTAACTCACAGTTAATTGGATGTTTTTATGTTTCTGTTTTCGCACTGACTGTAACTTTCACTCACAGTTTACAGGATCTTATTCTAATTCTGCAGCTTGTACACGGTCATATACTTTTCTTTTTTTAAAGTACAGAAACTGGAAATGACATTGACTAAAAGATGCATTTTATTTTTGAAAATCACCATTGGAAGATTGTCCATTTTGCAACCGTTACTGACGTAGGTCAATTTATTTAGATTAATATTACCATAATCTATGATTGTTATTTGCTGTCAGTCCAGTTTTACACTTTTCTTTTTGGAGCCTGTATTCCTTTACTAAAACATTTGACATCCTGCATGGCTTTGCAGTGGGGCGCACTCTTGCCTTCAATGTGGAGTTTGCATATTTTCCCAGCTAAACATGTTTGCAGGGAGTTGATGATTTTAAATTGCTTGTACTTGTGAGTGTGTTTGCGATAGTCCACGTGAAGGATGGTCAAACTCTCCGGGCTGAAGATCAGCTCACGATCAGTTGGGATCAGCACAACACCCCCTGTGAAACCTCAGTGGTATTAAAAGATGAAGGGTTGAATCGGCAGCTTTCTATGAATTGGACTGGATTCAGATCATGTAAACAGGGTCTTAGTAAACTGGCTTCATTAGCAGCGAAAGTGAAAGTCAGTCCAGACCGATTATTTTCCTCCACTTTGAATGAAATGGTTCAGAAAAGAGACAAATCTAATTTTATCTCCCCCTTTTCCATAAAAGTTATTGAAACCTACTTGGAACCTTTCCTGTTCTCTTCAGTTTTAAACAATATTACAAAAAACTAACAAGATTAGGTCAAAAATTCACTCAGGTTTCTTCACTATCACACTTTGACGCAGTGATAATTAAGTGAAATAATATTCCTACATGATATTGTCTCTTTTGGACGAGCTTTTCTTTTTTTTTTTTTTACCATTTAATGTCGTCAGACTTCATCCGTGGGTCAGCTCACACAAAGCTTCAACGATTAAACATGGATCAGGTAAAGGAGGCCGGCAGGTAACGTGATGAGATGCGGTGATGAGAAGATAAAACAAAGTGAACCGTGTCATTTTGTCAAAGTTCCCGTGAAGCAGCAGCAGACCAAGTGACGGAACTCTCAAACAAGTTGCCGTTGTTTGTGTCTGCACTGAGCAGACGGGAGATCAGTGGGAATTGATGTCGGTTTTTTTTTCTCTCTCTCTCTCTCTCTCTCTCTCTCGCTCCCTCTCTCGCTCTGTTGTTCACAGCAGTTCTTTTTTTTTGTGGGTTTGGCTGCGAGTGCGACGCCCGTTTGACTCCCCGCTGTAAGTCATCTGTTCTGCTGCATTTCTGTGTGGATCAAACTCCCATCAGCTCTTTCATCATATTCAGAGTCACTCTCTCATTATTACACAGCACAAAGAAGAAGTGGGGGAAACTGCCTGAATAACTTAACATACGTGCGAGCCTGACTATCAAAACTACAGCTTGTACCAAGATGAGAGTGTGCTGTGAGTCTCGGATTTACGTTGCAGGTTTTCCGCACGGCTTTTATAATCTATAATTCATGCGTGCAAGTCTCGTGTTTCTGGATGTGTTCTTGCAATGATCACTGAAGTAAAGATCTACCGGACTCTCACGAGTACCGTCACCACTTTTAACTGGACTGAATAGTCGCTCCTGTCCGCTCCGTCAATATGGTTTGACATTTAATGGTTAGAATTATAGACATTTGAACAAAGTGTAACTCAAGTTAGCCAAAACTACTGTATTACTGAGTTTATTTCATTAAATTAGATGCCATAACAAGGCGTTCGGTTCAATTTGGCCCCCACATAATGATGGCAAAGTCTATATTCACACCTTATTTGAACAGTGGAGACCACTGTCGATCTAACACACTGATAATAAGGATGTTTTGATGCTCTTTTATCTCTGTTGATGAAGTATTTTATGTTTTTGTTGTGGTTGATTGTGATTCTGAGGAGGAAGATTTCTCAGCCACAGAGTCCAGCAGGGCGGCTTTACGTGATGCACCTGAACGCATCAGTCACGGCCGTCAGCTGCTGGAGTTCCGGAACACGGAAAGCAGCACAAGACGAGCGCACAAAGAGCAGAAATGTCACTTTTAAGGCCAGTTTTGGAGAACCAGAGGCTCAAAACGACATATGCAACACGAAGCCCGTTAACCTGTAAAAATCCATAAATCAGCCACGTCATTTTATAAGCCGCAGGGTTCAAAGCGCAGTGGCTTATAGTCCAGAATTTACAGTATGTACACAGGATGGGTTAAATGCAGAGAAAATATTCCACCGGGAGGAATCAGCAAAGTGCAAAAAAATCCAGAATCCGCCAAAGATGTTAGAAAAAGACACAGATTGACTGAGATTTTTTCTTTTGGGGATATTTTGCTTCCACTCTCGGTCAGATGTGGCAGAAAATAAACTTTTTTTGAGTGGTTCTGAAGCAGGAGTCTGCTGTCATACATCTAGTGGCTCCAAATGTATGTACCAATATATATTTTTAGATAACTTGCTTAGTTACCAGCAAAACAAGTAAAAAAAAAGTGCAGGTACTTTCTTTAGTTGTTTTGCTTGGGCTGGTAAATAAAGCTCGGTACTCTTACCACGTTACTTTATCGAGATTATCATATTCGCTGTGTCATATTTCTCTGTTGCCCTCAGGAAACAGTGTGTTTCCTTTGTGTACTTTTTATTGCGTTAGCTTTTAACAAATATTTCATTGTCAGTCAAAATTGGTGAAAAATGTATTATGGAAGTGATCGGAAACCAAAATATTAAATCAGAGGGAACATTGGCAAAAGTGCTAATGAGGGCTTTTGATAATCAGGTGTTTTTTTTTTTCACGGGAGCTATGAATGACTCCTTTGTACACTTCCCCACAGTGAGCGGGCTCCTCAATGACTCATGTAAAATGATTTGTGTTGTTGCAAAGGGAGTTTCTGCTTTGAGCGCTGCGGTAATGAACGGCTCGTGCGATGCCCAAAAGCAGCAGATTACCGCATTAATAGCAGCGGGCCCGTTTGGCTTAATTTCGGGACATTAAGTGATGTTTTTGTTCCTGTGGCTGCAGGTTATTATTCAGTCAGGAGTAATAATCACCTGCAGTCAACTGATAAAAGGCCTTCCTCTCTCTTTTCCCCCCCCGTCCCTTCCAGTATCCTCTCTTTCTCTCTCCGCTCCTTCGCTCACAACTTCATCTTACTCAGCTCCCAGAAGGGTTCAGTTGGGGGAAACTTTCTCATTTCGAGGAGGCGGAAGGGGCTGGGATTGTCTAAAATGCTGTAAATAGCTCTGTAAATGGCTCTTTTGGTGCACTGCTTTGTAGTTCAAACATTAAAGGGAGCATACAGTTATGAAATGTATTAAATATTCTGTTGCAGAATGCAGATCTCTGATATAAAGAAGAGCAAACTTCCAAGAAGGTTTTATTGCTCTCTCTCTCTCTCTCTCTCTATCTATATATATATATATATATATATATATATATATATAGTAAACTGGGTTTGGCTCCAGCGCCCCTGTAAAGGATTAAGCCGTATAGAAGATGGACGAATGTTAATATCAGGTAAAGTTACATCAGTGGCTTTAAGACGCTGTCATGTTGGGGTTAGTGGGTGATGATAACGTTACTGACAGCGAGGCGTCTTTCACGTTGCCGTCACCAGGTTCGTTCTGGCTGATGGAGTTTGTTAAAGGTGTACAGGAGGATTTTCCCGAATTTTAGGAAAGAACCGCCCTCTCCACCTTTGGAAAAAAATGCACATGCGCAACGCTCTCCCTGCTCCCGAGACGGAACGCCTACTAAAACGTGTGCGAGAGACGTGTACGAGCCCAGTTCTCCTCGTGCACGCTCTGTTTACAAGTCACAAGTCGGCATCGCTCACACATCGCTCACCGTAATAACTACTGACGATGCAAATTACAAAACAAACTAATCAACCCTGGAAAGTTACAATATAGACGTAGGTCACTTTTACTGGGAGTGATTTGAAATGGATTTCTCCAAATAGAATGCCAAACTTTACCTGTGGAGTAGAAACTTGGCGACTGAAGCGTCAGTGGGAAGCCCAACCTGGGCTTTCAGCGCCATCGTGTGAAACAAACTCCCAAAAACACTCTGGTCTTGTTTCTCTCTTCTGAAGACACTTTTTCTCTTGTGACCCTCTGCCATTTTCAAAGTACCCGGTGAGAACTGCGAGCTCGCTGAAGGCGTAGCTCACCATCTACACCTGAAAGCGCGCATGCGCAGAAAGTGAAAACTAATAGATCCACGCTACCCAGGGACGAGCACGTACGACGGCCTTACGTAATATATCACCAGAATGATTGACAATTGGGAGGACCAATAGTCTTGATGATCCACCCGGAAAAAGAACATCCTCCTGTACACCTTTAACATAGTGGCGGCTTCACATAATGTTAACGCGAGGAAGACAGCAGCTCCGCAGGTGTGAGAAAAGGAAAAGATCTGTAACAGCTCACTGCTCTATAAGTGTTTCACTTATGTTGTAGTAAGTTTTGTTACTTCTCAAAAGACTTCCTGTAAACAGATGGTTTAAAAAAAAAACTTTTCTGTACTGTGTTCTTTTGTACTGTCAGATTAACTTAAAAAAAAAAACAATTTAAATGGAGAATTTGAACAAACATTTCGTCTTGTCCTCATGTTTTCTTGCCCGATTGTGTGAATAGACATACTGTGTGAGTTCTCCTTCCGTCATCTGCAGTGTTGTGAATCTGTGTGGCTGGGTTCAATTTGGAAACGCCGGCGTCGATGTCCTGCTGCAGAATGTATGAGCAGTCTCTCGGGGGTTTTTGAAACCTCGCTCGTCGGGGGGGCTGCTGCGGGACAATCTGCTGTTTCATTCGGCCGCCACATCCTTCAAAATTAAAGGCGTCACATCTCCAACTCAGAGCGGCCACGTGCGGCAGCGTCCTCTCCTTGTGCATCTTCTCCTCAAATCACTCCTCCGCAGCCCGCGAGCAGATTCGCAGCGACGCCCGGGTCCCCCAGGGAGGGAGGGGGGGACGACGCTGATTGGCAGCGTCCCTAATTGCGACCACCTCTTTGTGAATAATAGATGCTCATTGAGCTAAGTGGAGAGATGAAATATTAACAGGCTGAGAAGAACATGCAAGTCTGTTCTGGAAGAGGACGAGACCAGGAGAGGAAGCAGAGGAGGGAGGAGGGAGGAGGGAGGAGGGGGGGGAATCAAAGAAAAGCTGTTGGGTTCGGTGGCGGTGGAAGGGAGGGGGGGGGTAGAGCCTTGTGTTGTTTACGTTTGACTCCGGGCTGTCAGATTAGCGGGCTTGTCTGACGCCAGAAATCCCAGCTGGAAAACACTCCTCAGTCTTTATCTCGTCAAAGTACGATACTTTCCCCACCCTCGCCTGCTCTCTGTCACTGACAGATTCAACCTCGCTCGTAAAGCCGCTTCACACGTACAACTGTCATAAAATGAACAAAAAGGGTTGAAAGAACAACCCCCCCCCCAAAAAAAAGCCAAAAAAAACCAAAAAAACCTGCTGTTGTATCTCAGACTTATCCGTCTTCTGGTGTCATTGCTCTGAATGTCTTCTCACTGTGTTGCTCCTTCGGCATTAGTTGCTTTTGGCTTAATCTTTTTTTTTTAAATCCCCCTGGACCACAGGTTGTCAACTTTTTTTTAAGTCAATGTGAAAATATTGTGGAACACCCCCACACTGCCTCAGGTCAACAAAAGTGTACGACAGGAGAAGTCAGTGATTTACATTTGTTTCCGAAATAACTCGCTTGAGAGGAGCTTCTTTTATTTTTTTTTAACTTTAGTGCTTCGGCGCTTGTGTCGGGAAAAACACGCAAAAACATGCAGGATTGGGAAGATTTAGGCCCTGTTTACATATTTTCTAATGAAAATCCAAATCTTGTGTTCCATTCTGTCAGTTTATACGACAATACACGTTTTTAAAAATGGATGCCAGTGTGGAACTTTTTAAAACACACCCTTAATCGGTCTCAAGATGACGCAGCTCTTCTTACGCACGCACAGTTTGTGTTACGGAGTAAATAGTCCTTTTGCACATGCTCAGTAGGTGGGCAAGAACTAGAATGTTTCCTCCAGAGTGTCATGACTCCCCAGTACATGTTCTCGGTAGTTTTATGGTTGACAGTCACTGTAATAACCCAACATCCAACATCCGTGTTCTCCCACTGTCAATGTTTATTAGCATATTGTTCTCTGCATGCATGTGTGTGTGTTGTTTCATTACAAAGACAAACAACAGCAAATACTAGTATGAAATCTACACTGTTTTCAGCTTTTCTGCCGTTTCCATGTAAACTGACACTGCGTTCAAAACATTGCTGGATAAACACGCACCTTTTTCTGAAACGAAAATGCAATAACTATGCATTTTCGCTCATCGTGCAAACGGAGCCTCGGTCATTATCGTTACTTTTGCAGGAGGTGAAAACAGTTGCAGAGCTGCTGTCTCTCTTCGCGTGGGGATCCACGGTAAGCCTCATCAACAGCCCAGTCCAAATCTGTCTTTGGTCGTTACTATCTCATTAAATTGCCTCACCATCCGTCCTGAAGTGACTCAGTTCTCCTGACAACACAGTAAACGATGCACTTACACCGACTTTAGCCTGCACCTCCAGTCATACGGTGCTGGTGTATGGTACATGTTGGTGCTTCATCTCAGCTCCTCGCTGCTGCTGCTTCCTGTTGTCATTAGTTCGTAAATCAGCTTGTTTAAAGAGGCGCTCACATCCAGATAAGGCCACGCTCCGGGTCACTACGTCTCAAGAAAGCACAGCTCTTGTGGTCTGCGTCAATCAAGAGTGGTTCCCGAGACGGAAAAGCAGTGAAACCACATTGTGTGTGTCCCAACGCTGAGTGGCGCCTGCATGGAGCGAAAGCTGTCAGACAATCCGACAGACAAGCGACTGTGGCTCGAATCAAAATTCATCCCACGTTACAGTTAAGTGTTTTGCACACTATTTCCAAAATATATTGTTTAAATTGGAAACAACTTGAAGCCTTTAATCATCGCCTTCAACAACCACAACAGACGTCAAATGCAGCGAAAGTACGAGGCGCTCTGCACAGGAATGGGAGTTAAGTGAGCATGAACCAAGTCAAACTGAGTGTCTCTATGTTTTCATGCTGTGAATATTCAGAATTACAGTGGACAATGTGAAAGGAAAATGTGATTAATCATTGCTAATTTACTAAAAACAATGGGTGATTGATTAAGAATGTTCATCATTTCACAGTTTTCACCACAGTGCAGAAGTAACAAGTACAAAAGTGAAAAACATCAAGAAACTGGCAGATGCACGTATGACAGGAAAAAAAAAACCCCCACCCACCAAAATAATAACAACATGGCCTATGACGACAAGAGAAAGAGCACAGTTTTGGTTGTTTTTGGTGAATAAATCCCAAAGTACAAAGTAATTCATGTAATCGATTAAGCGTTAATTAATCATAAACCATATAGTTAGAATTAGACTCTCAGTTGTTGAGATGTCAGATTAAGATTGGGGCTTGCTATTTGTCAACACACAGAGACTGTGTGTGTGAGTTTGTGTGTAAGTTTGTGTGTGCGCGCGCGAGCGTGTGTTTGGATTGAAGACATTGCGTGGTAATGAAAGTGAGGAGATTGTTCACAGCTCTCTCACACCTGGTACAGGACAGAAATAGACGCCACAGTGACAACTACACTGAGCGCATGTGACAGCTGTGTTCAGGCCAGCTTCGTCACTCTGTGTGTGTGTGTTTGTGTGCGTGTGCATGTGTGTGTGTGTGTGTGTGTGAGCCAGTATATGTATGTAGGACACTGTAGCTCCCTCCACTGCAGACTAAATTGGCTCTGGGACTGGATGTGATTGTTTCAGCAGGACTTGCTGTAAGAGGTATCAAAAAAAAAAAAAAAAAAAAACCCAGCTTGCAATTAAATTATTCCTTCTCCAGCTTTTTGTGGGGCTACTTCTGCAAACACATTACAGCCAGGTTTTGTGTCGTGGCAGGTGGCTTGGATTTTTTTTGGGGGGGGATTTTATTTTAATGAAAGCCTGTATAAAAGCCTATAAAAATGAGCTGCAGCAGGCGCTCCGCCATTGCGTTTTGCATCTATAATGAGTCTCGTTTGGTGGAAAAACAAAAAAGCAAAAAAAAAAAAAAAAAAACCTTGATATTTGGAAAGAATAATGTCAACCCATTTACATTTCCTCCAGAAAGGGGGAATGTTCTCATTTCTTGTCGGAGGGTAATTTCACAAAAAATAACTTGCCGTGTGCCTGCAGAAGTCAAAGTGAGGCATTAGTATGCTTCAGATGAGGCGGTGGACCTTTGTGGTGTTCATACAGATGTCCCATTAAAGAAACAAAGAAAGAAAGAATGACCTGCAGTTCCGAGAACAAGAAAGATGTGGCACCAGCGAGAGGTAAATGACTCGAGTCCGGCTTCGTGTTGTGGTGCCAAAGGAAAAGCTGCACTTTCTCTTCATAAATGGAGGAACTAAAGGATCCATCTGCACACAAAGGGACGGCGGAGCGTCGACTATAACGGCTCAAAGTTACTTTACAGGGGAAAGACGAGGGTAAAGTGAGAGCGTGGACATTGGAGCTGCTGCCGTGTGCTGCAGAGACAAGTTGAACTTTTCTACAGTGTCTGAGCAGAATCTAATGAATGTCTGATACAGGCAGAAAAGGCCTCAACTGACCGAGTCCGGTCCTGGAAAAAAAAAAAAAAAAAAAATATGGAGAACCCGTCAGATGCTCAAAGTGTGAGAAGCTTTTGGTTTGAACCTCCAGGAAGTGAGAAAGAAAAAACTTTCTGTGATCGTCTTGTTTTCTCACATGCTTCAAAGTTTTCAACGCAGTCTGAGCTTCGTTGCTTCCACCTGCTTAGTCCCGATTAAAATTCTGACGAATGTTGTAATTCAGCAGAATTGAATATCCTCTCAATTATAACTAAGTTTTTCGCATCCAGGTGTCCCTGGTATTCCATCTAACTTGATGTGAACCTGCACACACGCACACACACACACACACACACACACACACACACACACACACACACACACACACACACACACACACACACACACACACACACACACACACACACACACACGCCACTAAACTGCTAACTCGGAAAAGCAAAGCAAGGTTTGTGCAAAAAAAAACTTTTAAAGTGTATTGAGCAAATGTCTTTTCTTGTTCCGTCATTTTCGCCGTGATTGTTCTGGAAACAACTTCCACCTCTTTAAAAATCTTTCACACAGCCCAAGCTTGCTCACTCACACACACACACACACACACACACACACACACACACACACACACACACACACACACACACACACACACACACACACGCACACGCCATTACCCAAATATCCCCCGTCAAGAGAAGTGATTGCGTGAAGGAGCTGCTGTATGATTTAGCAGTTCCTTATTCCCCGGAGCTGCTGCAGTGCGTGAGACAGACTTTATTCAAAATTCCGTCAAACACATCCGGCGTGGAAAACCTGACCTTTAAGAGCCGCTGTTGATTAAAATCTGTCCGTGGCGATGTAGAGAACGGGGCCCCCGAGGAGCCGCCTGGGCCGGGCCTCCTGCTCACACACGCTCGGCATTGTTCATTTGTCAGTTTACTCGAGCTCTCAGCCTTCACGCCGTGCGCTTACTACAAATTAGCGCTCGCCGTGTTTTCCGAGAGTGTGTTTTAACACCGCCTTCTCCGTGAAGAGGAAGCAGCTGCCAATCTGTCTTCACACGCTAAAGAACGCCGCGCGCATGATCGCAGAGCCTCTGAGCACCATTACTCGGCCATCATTTGTCCCCCCCAATAAAGGGCTGCTCCGTCGGGTGCGGTAAACTTCATTTCTCCGTGCAGGAGATGACTCGCTAAAGGGAGCAATAAGCGTTTAACTCATTGATCAGATTTAGGAGAGAAGCTCGTTCAGACCCAGAAATCACAGATTCTTACTTGTCACGTTGGCGGTGATAAATGTAGGTAATGTGAAGCAGTTGTTTTGTTCGGGCATCGAAACAATCTCAGTTTTAAGAGACGACGGCCGGTGATACGGCGGTGTTGTGGTTAAGTTGAATTCTGGGGAGTTTCTATGTCGTTTTGCGTGTTTAACCTGCGCCTGCATGGCTTTTCTCTTGGGGATTTCACTCCCTCCCTCGATCCAGTGGCATGCTGGAACATTTAAAATAGTTTTCTCCCTTTTTCCCACTGCTGAAGTCATAATTACAATCGCCACAAGAGGGCATCGTGAATCTCACCTTATTGCTTCAGTAGGTCCAGTTGGACCCGACTTCCCCGCTGATGCTGGATATACATTTATAGGAGTGATTATAATTGTGCTGCTGAATAAAAAATATTTTGCGGGATTATTTGTTAGCTTGATTCAGATTCCTGCTGTGAATAATGTATACCAGATACATTAATATTGAAATTTAAACCATGTGGATTTGTGGTTCTTGAGCTCACCTCTTGTATCTAACTTTTGGCCACTGATGTTTAAGATTTGGATCCTTAAAAACAACCTGATTAGACTGTGTATGCTTTATTTTTCTTGTTGGTATTGTCACCATCTTTTGCAATGTTGGTAATAACGAGTCTTCGGTGTATAGTTTTGGTCCATTTTAGGTATAACTCAGCAGTTGCGGTATGTGAGGGGAAATGCAAGTAAGACGGCAGACTAATGACGTGCCGCAAATATCAAACCGGCGTGGTGTTGAATTATAAGGCCGATTTCAGCCCTCATGGACTGACTCAGCAGCCGTCGCAATCTTTTTAACATGACCACCACCTACCGAAGCTGAAAGTTTATCGACGGAAACGCCAGACAATGAAAATGCTACAGTCTCCCCCAGACTGTTTGACTGACGGCTGATCTCTGGAAAGTGAAGTCCAGGAACAGAGAAGGACAGGCCAAGCAAACAAATTAGGGCGATATGCACGAGTGTCTCAGGTGGTTGTCCACCTTTTCTGAAGGCTCTCGCTCACGGTTTGTGCAAAAAAAAAAAGTGCAAAAGCCTGACGTCCGCCTGTACGGAAAGCCTTTTGAAGACACTTTCCAATCATCTGACGCTTGTTCCGGGGGCCACTCTCTGTTTCAGCAATTACATACGGGGATCAGAAGAGCTGCTTCATTATAAATATTCCGCAGTGGACCAGAGAATTGAAAGAGCACAGATTACCTTCAGATGAACATTTCTGCTCCCCATCTATTATTTTACAAAGAGAGCTCGCCATTATCTCACTGCGCACGTCCGTCCAAGTCTCAAAAAGGAGCATTAAATGTATATCCTGTGTGGTTGTTTTTTTTTGTTTTGTTGCTATCTTTTCTTATCGCACCCTCGCAAAACACCCGACTTATTCGCCTAATTGTACATTAGTGTTAGTTTCTTTTATATTCTTCTTTTATGTGTTTTCTTTTCTTCAAAAGCCGGGGCTTTCACTTGAATCTGTTGTAATGAGAATGTGTCTTTGAAGCCAAAGTTAAAAGCACAGTTGTTGAGCCCTTTATGCTATGCTACTATTTTCATGGCGGACGTGTAAAGATGTAGCCTTCATAAAACGGAAAAATCCAGATGGATGTTTCTTTCATCAGCTGATAAAAGAATTTAATAGTGACAATAGTCTGGTTGGAACATTTTTGCTTGACTGAAAGGGCCGATAAAGTGACATTTTGGAAAGTTGACTATATTCTTGTGTGCGACGTAATCGAGCGTGTTGTTATAAAACAACACACATAAGTTCCTTATGTGTGTTGTTTTAATTGTGCAAAATCTTCTCATCTACACACATATTGAAACTTCCTGACCAGGTTATAATAGCAATTATTTATAGAAGTACTTCTAATATAACCAATGTAATATTTACATCTACAAAGTTTACATTTACTAATCAAGTTCAATATTTTACGGAAATATTTGTGCAATGTCACTGTTATGCCATTTTAACAATGCATTTGAATAACTCTGGCACATAATACATTATACAACTACATCCTCTATTTGATAGATAGATAGATAGATAGATAGATAGATAGATAGATAGATAGATAGATTAAAAATATCTTTAGTATAAACTGAGATTTGTCTTTTGCATGGTTGATCACAAAATACAAAAAAAAAATTCATTCACACATGCAAACAGTGCAGCCTATTTTGCTTTGTGCTGTTTAGAGCCGTTATTGCAGAGGAGATGAAGGATTTCTTGTTTGTTATTTGGTTACCTTATTCATGCACCATGCCTGTAATCGGCCACCATACAAAAATAAGCAAAACAAAATGAGGAAATGATCAAACATCATTCAAAGTTACTTCAGATCCCTAAAAACTTGATCAAAGATCATAAAATATAAACTTTTCTTTGTGTTTGCATGCACTAAGTTTCAGAAACTTCTGAAAAAAATCGAACGCATGATTGAAGAATATTTTATAAAATAATTGGTTAATATGTAAACCCTCCTCTTCAGGGCAACGTGGGGCTTATTCTCCATTGTCTGCGGCTCCAGAGCAGCAAAACATGGTGGAGGCAGATCAATGAAGGGCCTGGATGTAATTGGGTGATTTACTTTGCTCCCCAGAGGGTTTCTATCTATGCATCGACGGAATGGCAAAGGCAGTAAAACACAGTAAGGAGCATTGTCAGTGAGTCATCAATCTCAAGTCAATCTGAGGGAAAGAGTGGAATGAGGAGCAGGTGGAGTATGGACGAGCCATTATGATGAATTCAATCACGGTCACGTCTTTACATTTACACTTTAACGTTTTAATTATACAATATATTTTTGGACTGGAACCGCACGTAACGCGTTGCGTTCATGCTCTGCACATTCAAAATTTGAAAGAAAATGACCGATTAATTAATTCACAAAAATTACGTGACTAACTAATTTAACCCCTTGAGGACCGTGGTCCCGGGGAACAGCGTGTATTTGCTAAGTATTCCAGAGGTTTTCATATTCATCCCTATATGCCTATTATACTGTCATGTATAGCACAAGGATGTATATTTAGATATATATCTGTAGACGACAAGCTTTTCTGTTTGCGTATGCATAATCACAGAAAATCTATTTATCATAGATGGTTCTTAAGATAAAATTTTTTTGAAAATGAAATGTTCTTTTTGCAGAGACCCAGCTGGGATTAATTCAACTCCACATGACCTTAATTTAAATGAAGTAGACGTCCATGGATCGATGGATGAAGCCCACATATGGATAATGACAGGTCAATATCTCCCTGGAGGCTTTTTTGAAAATCCCTACTGAAGTATTAAAATAGCAGCTGGAAACGATGTCTGAAATACGATCCAAGTGGACTGTCGACCCGTCCAGGGTGCGCCTCGCAGGATCCATTCCAAGGTTGGAGAAAGTGGTAGCGATAATTTTGATACCAGGCCTGAAAGTCAGATGAGTGGTTCATCAGGTGCATGTTTAGGATCTTTCTGAAAGGTTCTCGCTCTAATGAGTCATCTGGAAACATGAAAAAGTCGGTAAAGAAATTGATTTAAATGCTGAGGAGTTCTGGGTACTCCGTGTTCTCATCCGTCGGTGTCGTCACTGATGAAATGAAACTGAAGGACAGTTGCATTCGTAGAGAACAATGAAGGGAACAGAGGGTCCTTCATGGGTCGTGACGTATTTTGATCACGTGACCGTGTATCTACATCACGTCATTTTATATATATGGGGTGAGTCACCGCAGTTCGATATCCCCACACCGGCTCATGTTAGAACCATGTTGGTCCCATCTGCTAATGCTAATGCAAGTTTTCTGTTTGTTCCTTTGACCTCATGCATTTACAGCCATTTCATTTGTTTGCAAAAAGTCCTTATGACCTGGAACCCCCCTCCCCCCCACCCAAAAAAAAAAAGCATTTGGTCCTGATCAAATGAACCGAAGCACAGGCGTGAAATCATTTTTTTCCGACGTGGAAAGTACACCTTGTGAACACGCCGCCGTTCTATGGGAGAGACAGACAAAAGAAGTGTTGAATGACAGATCGCACGGCGCTACAGAGGCACGTCAATCAGAGGTTGCAGGCACACGTCCCACTCTCCCAGCAGCAGATGTTGCTTTGACTTCCCTCTGCAGTGCTTTCCTCTTCTCAGTTTTCTCGTCTGGGCTCTTAAAGTTATGCACAACTGCGATCTGATTGAGATCAGTATGAGAGGCAAAGGTTTGTTTTGTTCAGAGGAACTATATCGACAATAGTCTCAATAGTTTTTTGTTTTTTTTAAATGGCCGTATAAATGGAGGAGTGTGTTTCTTGTGTGCGGTATGCACGGTTTGTAGAATTGGCACTCGCTGACATGGGAAGAGCACAAAGAAAATGTTGGAAAAAAATGGTCACAAAACCTTGCCAAGATTATCTTGCGGCACACACAAAAAAAAAAACAAGCTTCCCAGACTTGAAAACCTTCAGTCAATTCAAGCAGAGCCACAAAAAGTGAGAGGTCCTCGGGTCGACTGTGGTGAACGTGTGCCTCGTTTTATAGAGTTTACTGAACAACCGCAAAGTCGAACCACATTCCTGCTTCGAGATCTTCATTCCTGACTTTTTAACTCTTCTACCTCTGTCAGAGCCTCAATCATCACCACCTGGACTAAATTACATTGATACTTATATTATATCATATATTTCATATTTCATATGGCATATTGCATGTACATATACATATATTGTTAGAATTATAACGTTTTCTTTGACCTCCGAACTGTGACGCTTCCTGCATGGACTTATTCAAACTGTTAAAATGGCGTCGGACTGTTTTGTTATTGAGCTGTAGATGATGGACAAATACCGAAATGCATCATGGGTACCGTAGTTTGTTCTGTCTGTGTGAAGGTCCGCCAATAGGAGAGCACGTTGCTTACGCCTCTTTCTAGTGGTGGCCAATGGGAAGAGGGGATTTAGCAGCGCTCGTGTTTTATCTGGCGGAAGCTCTGTGTGGATCGCTCTTCTTTCTTCTGCTCTTCGACTGACCTGAGGCGCGTTTATCCTCAGCTGCTTTAACGGCTAAGTATAAGGCGATTCTCTAGATGGCCAGTGTGTCTGTCTTTTGTAATAAATTACTGTGTTAATCCAATCTCAAGGTTTGATGAACTATGGCTTAATGTTCGCCGCGGCTTCCTTTCATCAAGAGATCTGTCCTCTCTTTCTGTGCTGGGGGGTGAAAGACAACAGGACAATATTTATACATGTGCAAGTACACTATTACCATTGGTATTATTATTATTATTACTGAGATATATATACATATATATATTGTTGTTGTTATTGTTATATTATTGCTACCATATTCTTATTGTTATATTATTGCTACCACTATTAGTAGTACTATACACGAGTATTACACTATTTCACATTGTTATTATCTGTATTATTGTTATTATTATTATTATTATTATTATTATTATTATTATTATTATTATTATATAATGCCTACTTCTAATGGCTCTGCCACTGCACCTTACTATCTATTTATTTATCTTGCTTTTATCTCGTGCTTATTTCTAAGTGCCCATGTTCCGTTCTGTGTTTTACTTTATGTCTCATACCCAGATATTTTTATATTTTTATTTTTTACTTTTATTACTATTCTATTGTATTTTATAATATTCGTATGTACCAGATTGCTGCAACAAAACAACTTCCCTTTGGGGATGACTAAAGTAATTATCTATCTATCTATCTGTGGAACGAGAAGCTTTTTTTAATTTCTTGTATCTTTAAAATGACCTCGGAAAAACTGCCAGCGTCGTCCCATGAACAAGCACAGTGTGTTGCTTTCCTTGGTCGTGACTAACACTGACTGGTAGCATGTAAATTCTTTGTGACAGTACTGTGTCAGAAATGGTAATTCTCACAGGATTATTGTGAAAGTTGAGCCAAGCTTTAAACTCGCTGGTGGTCGTCTTTCACCACGATGCCGCCCACACGTCCGTCTTCAATACTGTTTCATCTATTTCAGGCCTGTGGAGCACTGGAGCTGATTACAGCTAATAGCAGGTGAAGACAGACAGTCACACAATCTCATGGATAACTTGGACTCACTCAGTGACATCAAATTCCACATGTGAAGGCCAGCGAACAAGCTCAACTTCTCAACTTGCCTCAACGTCTGCCAGCGACTCTGAAATCCTACTTTTACAGTATAGAGCCACTTCGGTTCAGTCAAGTATTGCTGCCACAGAGGAAACCCACCAAGAGTTGAGAGGTCTAGCGGCTGACTCTATTTATAGCTCTGGTTTTACTGAATTGGACTACATTTCTACCTCGAAAGCTCAACAAGGAGCTTTCTCTCGTCTGGTATTTTTAGTAGAAGAACCAACTTCTAAGGGTACATCCACACGACAGAAAAAAAAAAAAAAGATATTTCTTTCTCCCCAGCCTTCTCCCAAACACGGCTCAACAGGAGGCTTCAGGGCATGTAGTACACATGCCAGGCCTTTAGGGGCGCTGTGACTCACCAAACACACCAAAAAATGCAGAAGAAGACAAAGCACATAGACATTCAGAAGTAGATTCCTGCTCATAAACCTCAATATACTTCTAGTTCTATAGGTCTATGGCCGTGCTCTTGCAGCTTGATCGTCCCTGATTGTTGTGGTTATTAGGTGACATTGCAGACTGCGGTGGGGGGGAGGGGCGATTATGTCATCTTTTTTCCACAGATGATCGTCTTTGCCGACTTTGCCGTCCACATTTTTTAAAAATTTCCCAACTCTCGGACCCGTGTTAAAAAAAAAAAAAAAAAAAAGTCTTCGGGCTCCTAAAAAAGGCTAACAACAGCACGTTTAGGTTAACCGATGTCATGGTGTGGGTGGCCCCGAAAATTATCTTTAAAGAAAACTTCTATTAGTATGAATTAGTATTTGTTACTTTGCTTCAGGTTCAAGAAGAAATCAACCGGACGTTGTTGGAAGATGTAACATTCATTCATTCATTCATTCATGTAAACCTGTATGAGAGCTTGGAGGATCGTATTTCAAAAAATCCTCGCCACCTTTATTTCCCATAGGACACCTTTAATCTAATGAGTGTTTCTAAGGTTAGTGTTGGTTGCCTCTTGGTGATCCATTAAGTTGGATAAAATCTGCTGAATCATGAAAAAGTCTCATAGTTTGACATTTAACATTTAGAATTGCAGAATCCATTATAATAAGATATAAGTCCAACTCTTAAAAAGTCTAAAATAATGAGATATGTGTTTTACCTTGTAAAAGTAGGCTGTCCTGTAAATCCATAAAAAATCAATTAAAAACAATTTATTAATAATTAAACATATTTTAGAATTAAACAATTCTATGTTACAATTGCATTTTTGTTAAATGACATAGGTTAAAAACCCATATTTTGTCTCGTAAAGTGATTGACATATTTCACGCTCGATTCTTCACTACCTGTGGTGAGTTATGTGTGCGAGCAAAAAACCCCAAAAAAGAAAGCACAAGACCAGAGTAAAAAAAAAAGAAAAATCCTGTCAGCTCTGAATAAATCAACTCCAGGCTGTTTATGAGGTCGCGTTCTGCACATAACCTCGCTAAGCCTGCAGCAAAATGTGCGTGTGTGTTACATGTGTAAGAAGAGTCAGACATGACGACGCGTTTGCCCTCAGGTCAGGATGGCGAAAATTTGTGGCCGCCGCTGCAGGTATCGTACAGGCAGCCTTTCTTTCTTTCTTATCTTTCTTTTTTTTATTCATAAATTTGGTTCTTTATTCCCTCATTACCACACTGGCTCCGCAGAGTGGGGACGCGTACAGCAGCGGCGGCGTTGTTAACCCCCGCGTCACCCACCATGCATTTTTATTGGGGTTCCAGGCCATGTGGACTGGTGTCACCCCTGCAGGGACAAGTGTGACTTTGGAGCCAAAGTACAGATGGCCCAGATGGCTCATTAGGCCGGAGCAGCGAGCCGCCGGCAAGACCGCACCAAAAAAAAAAAGGAGAGAAAAATCCCCGACCTGAAACTCGGCTCCGGCAGCTCAAAGATGGCAAACCTGACAAGGGGCCAGCGCCATGAAAGACTGTCAAAATAAACAAGAAATCTCCTCTTCTCACCTTCACAGGCGAGGCTTATTGCTTATCTCCAGCGCGCTGAAGGTGGAGCTCGGTGACAAAAATCTTTACACGGGAGGCGCTTCAGCGCAAGGACCATTTCACTCGTGTGACCTCAGATGCCCTCGGCGTCTTCCACAAAAAAAAAAAACTGACAGCGCTCCGAGTCCCGCAGGCAGCGAGGCGGAGAGAGCCGGGGAGATAAAAAATGAAGAAAGGAAAAAAAAAAGAATGAAGTGATGGAGGAGAACTCCTCAGAGTGCCATGTGCTCATAAAATAAGTAGATGCTCCTGTTACCGGGCGTCTCAGAGCAGGTCTTGACGCTGTCACTCAGACCGGCTGTGGGGCGCCGCTCCGGAGCTCAACGGGATAATTAACCTGCCGCCCGAGAACGGCCCGGAGCAACATCTCACATGTCAGGACCACAAAGAGACCGAGAGACGGCTTCAGCGGGCCGCCGCCGTTAACATCTGTCCACTCTTTTTTAAAAGATAAATCGGGTTCACTGACCACTTTTTTATTTATTTATTTTTTTTTTGTGACACTCCTCATCTCAAAAGGCCTTTGCACTCTTTCATTTTTTTTATTTCTACCACAAGAAGCAGCGCCGCTTATGAGGGTAAGGCTTTAAACTGCCTGATGCCTACAGCACTTTTTGTCAACAAACACAACACACAGTGTGCTACGGGGGCGGTGGCGTTTTTTTTTTTTTTTGCTTGTACTACGAGGGAGCTCGATTTTTTAGCGATGGTTCTGGGGAATGTAGGGATCTCGAGTTTATTTTCGACTGTAACGCAGACGATATGCGCGCACCGAACCGCACCAAAGTGTTAAAGAAGGTTTACATGTCTGCCACTTAAACACACCACCGAATTTAAACTTTAACACAAGAAGGTCTCTGATGGAGCCTCAAACGCAGCAGGAAGCGAAACACAGCAAGTTTTCATTTTGGCCTCAAACACAAAGACACTAACTCCTGCAGCCAGTTGCCAAAACCTCCACTGGAAGAAAAACATCTGGTTCATTCGATCAAATGACAGATTAATAAACACGGCATAGAGAGAACCAGGAGTCAGAATTCAAATCTTCAAACACCAAATAGGCAACAATTATCACTCACCACGAGACGTCATAATAACACAATACTTGTTGTGGTTTAAAGTGAAGGCATCAGAAATTTTGTCACTTTTTTTTTTTGGGCAAAAAATAAGTTATGCAGTCACCAGGAAAAATGTGCTTTGTAATAACAGGAAGTTGTAAGTTCAAAGGTTAATGCATGCGCTGCATCGATTGGCTAAACAAATATTACACTGCTTTTTAGTTAAAAAAAATACATAAATACACATTTTATTAGTGTATTTATTAATTAACCAGGCAACAAATTCTAATCTTCACACATTAAAAAAAAATCTAAATAAACTACTACATTTCTTTGGGGTGCTTTGATCATCCTAGGGGGCGCTGCAGCACACGGCAAGAAATAAAATCCTCACTTCCTGATGGCCGTCGACAAAGATGCATTGGAATGATTTCTAACAACTAGTAATAATGTTTTCAGTTGTCTTAGATAGATGGTTCGAGGTATCCATTGAATTATTGACTTTTCTCATCACCCCTGAAACCAGCGATGAAACGACTTCAAGAAATTGTGCCCACTATTTTGGAAACAGCGGGGATGGAGGCTACATTTAGCTCGCGAGCCGCCAGATGCCCACGACTCGACGAGTGCCAAAACTATTGGCATTGCGCTACGTGAAACTCCTAGCAGTTTCCCCAACACTTCTGCCGAGTGAATTCGAGACCCTGAAGGTGTCCCACAAAAGTCCTTCTGTCCAGTTCGGTCGGGAGATGAATGAATTCATTTTAATTTACCTCATAAAGACCTTTTTTTTTTTGTTTGTTTTTTTGCTTTCCTTCCTCAACAGTGTTATTTTGTTTACAAGATCCGAGTTAGGAGCCTCATTCCAAAAAGCATTACTTGTTGAGCTAAATGAAGCTTTTTAAAATGTGCAGCAGTCAAAGTCTCATCGGCTTAATCACTTGTTCCTCGTACTCAGAGTTGCGTCATCTGGCTGTTCGCTGTCATTTGCAATTTGCTGCTCGTCATCTTTAAACATTCCGGCGTGCTGGAGAGCTTGCAGCAGATTGCCCTTTAATGTTTTCCAAATGTGCATTATTGTGTTGTTTTTTGTAGTTTTTTTTTTTTTTTGGTAAATAGGTACAATCACTCAATTCTTAGACTTTTATCTCTTTGTTTTGTTCCCCCCCCCCCCAGTTTTCACTCAGACGTACAAAAGGCAGTTTGCCGTTACCGCTGGAGTGTTAATTGCCCCGTTGGAAGGCATAAATCTGTCTGCGGGACGTGTTCTGAACGGTCGCGCCTCTGCTGCGTTTCGGCGTCTGCAGGATATTTTCACATCAGCTCAGCGCAAACGCCCAGACAGGTTATTGTGCTTGACTCATGCTCTCCATTCTCATACTCTCATCATGCACTCACTCTCTCTTTGTGTATTTATTTAATGGAGCGATGCGCTCATTCATGCGAGAAAAAAATAACAAAAACAAAAAAAAAAAAAACCCACAAGCCTGCTGTGGTTTGTAACCTGATAATTTACATGGTAATTTCAGCGGAAGTTATTCTGAGCCGGTGTCTGCTGGGCGGGTGGCTGAGCCTCCCATTAGCAACTGGAAAGAGGATCATTCTTTTAGCACAGATTAGTATTTTTTTTTTCCCCACCTGCTCTCACGCTGCTCTATATGGAGATGCGTGCCGGCTAATGGCTCCGCTCCGCTGGCACATGTTTGCCTGCATTTCACTGTTTATTAGGTGATTGACTGAGCGTGTCCTCCGGGGTGAGATACGTCCAGACGTGTGCCGTATCTCATCGAGCTGCCGCGACGGGGAAGAGCAACGGCAGAGGGAATGTCTCTCACTGCTGGAGGTGACTCGGCTATGTCGCGACATAAAAAGGATATTTATGGCGTTTATTACGTTCACTTTTGGGTTAAAGGACTGAAAAGGCTGCTCAAAAACAGTTTTTTTTAAAACAGAATATCTGATGCTCTTTTTTAAATATGTTCCTGTAATTGGTCTGTGTGAAGTTTACATGTTCTCCCTGTTGTTTCTCGGTTCTTCAGATTCCCTGCATTGTCTGGAAATCAACTTGTTTGGCGATAAATTGTCTGTAGGAGTGAGTTTGTCTCTATCCTTCCAGTGTTTTTCCAGCCATTCACTCGTTTTAACCGGGATCAACAACAGCGTCCAATTTTAGGAAGCTGCTGGAAGGAGTGGGTTCAGAGGTCAGAGAGAAGAGAAGAAATCAGAAGAGATTGGATGAGTCAATCAATCCCTCCAACCTCTACGCCCAGCTGGAGCTCACACCGAGAACGCGTACAAAACAGAGTAATTCCCCAAGACCGCACAAGAAGTCATGAACAAAACAATGTACATAATAAGTCTTTTCCCCTCAGCGGTTTTCCAATTAGCTGCAAATTCTGTGAGGCGAACACTGAAAACGGTTAAATATTCAGTGAACCTGACCTCTGGCTGAATTTAATAATCCCGACACTTCGCTGCACCGCGAAACTGATCAGCATGCACACAAAACGACTGATTCGGTCCGTATCCGGCTATAAACCCAGGCACCCCACTTTTTTGGTCAAACATCGCCGATAGCAGGGCGCCACAGTGTCAGTGTCAGGAAGTGGATGACAGCTCATAGTGCCGACAACCGATTCCCCCGCTCACCTTCCCGGACCCCCGGCGTGGACTTTTTTTTTTTTTTTTCATTAAAGCCAAGGGTAATTGCTGGATGTGGGGCCGGGGGTTCGTCTGGAGGAGGAGCGGCTTTAATTCGGGCCGTGACTCCATCCCACATGGAAAGAACCTATATGAGGATATATGCACATATATGAAACCTATATGCAGCATATATGCACATATATGCTGCATATATGCACATATACGACAATATATATGCCGCATATATGCACATATATGCTGCATATATGCACATATATGACAATATATATGCCGCATATATGCACATATATGATGCATATATGCACATAAATGCTGCATATATGCTGCATGTATGCACATATATGCTGCATATATATTGTACATGTATTGTATGTACATATATGCACAGATGTGTACACATATGCACATATATGTACACATATGCGTGCATATGCACATATATGTACATAAAATATAGGAAAACGGCCAATTTTATATATGTCACATATATTCAAAACCTATATCAAAACCTATATTAAAACATATATGTTTATATAGGTTCTTTCCATGTGGGTCCGGATCTCTGGGCTCTAAATGACGCAGGGCGAAGTGGGCGCGGCATACAAGATAAAACACGCTTCAGACTTCGAAGCCTGCTGTGGGTTTGCAGGCCCTCGTAGGGCAGAACGGGCCTCGGTGGACTCGTGCCCCCCCCCATCTCGATCACATGGATGTGACTGCAGTAAAGGCCTGCAGGAATACACATAAGTAGGTTTGAATGAATCCACTGTGCAGGATACTTTCCACACAAACGTGTCAATGCAGCCGTTCAGACGTGCTCGGTCTTGAATTGAAAGTCCTGCGGAGTCGACCCTCCGAGGGCGACTGAAGCGATGCGGCGGATTAAAGAGCCTCAACTCTGAACTCTCTGCAGACGTGTCAAGAAAGATGCTTGATTCCAACTTCCAACGGCCCGTCACCCGTCACTGTGTGTCTGTTACTTCTCCTTTCACCTTTATTGGGCTCTTGACTGTTTATGGGGCTGATTTTTGCGTCTCATAATAAAGTTCCAAATGATTTGTTGTTATTTTAAATGTCCTTGAAAGTTTTGATGATTTTGTGTGGGTTTTTTTTCATTTTCGGTTCGTTTGCCTATTTCTTTTATAATTATGGTGGTTTTTTTTGTATTTTTTTGTTGTTGTTGTAAAGTTTTGCATCTGTTTCTGGTTGTTTTGTGTGTTGTATTTTCTTTTGCATTAATTATGTTGTGGAATTTCTCCCTATAGTAATGTTGTGTTTCACACACATCACTATGGACATTCAGGGACATATTTCCTCTTGATGTGGCTTTTTGGGAAATATTTACAGTTTTCCCTGTGAAGGTTTCTACTTTGGAAATCAAATTTCAATTTGCCTTGTGGAACAGAGATTTACCTGTTAAATTACCTGTTATACCGTTAAGTCTACAAGAAAGAAATATTCCCACAAGTGAAACCATTACACCAATGAATGAACGTCAAAGTGACATCAAGCTGGTATTTAGAGGGTTACAATCCTGGAAATAAGTGAATGATGGTTTTGTGAAGGACTGATGATTTTTAAAAGATTCATGCAGAAACAAATAAAAAAAAAAAAGAATTTTCTTTGTTATTGTCATTTTGTTTCATTGTCAATTTCCTCAGTTGTGATGATTTTGTCAGTTACTATTTATTTACTGCTTACTTATTCTGATGATTCACTATAATCTATGTCTGATTAGTTTTTGCGCTGTTTTTTTTTTTAAGTCTTGTTTTTTTGTTTAGTCTCCCTATGTGGAGATTTTCCTCTCCATTTGGTTGTTTTGTGTTTTGACAGTCTGGCAAATTATGTTTTCAGTTTTTTGTTTTGCTTTTTTTAAGTGTAATTCTGTGGTGGTTTGGTGTCTCTTGTTGTGATGAAGTTATTTCTTTGTTTTCCCCCAACATGACTCACATGGTTCATGTTATATTGGAATTTTGTGTCTCTTTGTGAACATTATTTTACATTTTCCTGTAGTGTTTTTTTTTGCCATATTTTGTGTTTTTTTAGGCAAATATAATAGTCCTTGTTCATTTTTTTTGTCTGTTATTGGATAATTGTTGTTTGTTACTGTTAATTATTTGCACGCATTTCCTTTTTGTTTTTTTAATTTTTTCGGTGTAACTTTCTTTTCAGTTTTTATTGTCATTTAGTGTCTCTTGGTATGTTTTCTGTCTTTTCTCTCTTACTCAGAGCCCCGTGGACCCCGTTAGGGCTCTTGCACCATTACTTAGTAAAATAAAGTTCTTTTTAAGACGAAATATAAAACAAATCGCATCCAGGTAAACTCCAGCCACAGGTCAAACTTTTCGTCGTCTCCGACGTCTTTTATGATCTGAGCCGACTTGGTGCCGTGATTGATAAGTCGTTGTAAAGATGGCCTTTAGTTTTGGGGGGTGTGAACGTTTCTCCTGGCAACTCCCAGCTGGAGGCTTTAGCCCTCTTTGAGTCGACGGTTTCGCCGTGGCGTTCGATCGGTCCACCCAGACCCATCGCTTTCGCCGGAGTTTGCTCACCTCGACGAAGAAGAAAACAAACTCGCGGGGGCCGAGCTGCGTCGGGTCGCGGGGGAGCCGTGTAAAACCTCAGTTAGTCTATTTCGGCGGGCGGATGACCCGTCCTGCGGGCGCCTTCAGGAGCGCCGGCTGGCTGATGAAGCTGCTGGTTGGACGAGTGTGATGGAATGAGAAGAGACAGGGAGGAGATTGGTTTGTCTGCCGCTGCCACAGTGATGGATGCGTAGGAAACCTGGAAGACCTCACACACGTACACACAAACACACAAACTGCGGCACAATGCATCCGAAATTAACCCCATAAAACAAGATGAGGTGATACATTTCAATTCACATGAAGCCATAATCACATCACAGCCTCATCTCGCGGTTGTTTGCAGGACATTTGTGATGGCGGAGCCTTTAGTGTGATGAGCTTTTCCGCCCCTGGTATGTTTTTCTCTTCCTTTTTCTTTAGACGTTATAAACCTCAGCATTGTAAGACCCTTTATTTGTCACTGACTACAATGATATGAATCCAATGGACATTTGAGTGTATGACGGTTGGAATACATCAATTGTGCTTTATTTGTTGAAGGTAGCCACATCCGTTTTGCCATTGTTCATAGTTGTGGGTAAGCTACATGTTCACTGTGTTAAGTGACAATCAGATCGTCACTCATCGATCTTCTGAGCTGCTTCGTCGCATGTGAGTTCGCAGGGCTCTGGAGTTGATCCGGTTGAACATCACAGGCCAAACACAAGCCGATAAACCACTCGCACTCACACCTACGGCAAATTTAGAGTCGATGATTAGCCATGGCCACACGTATTTTTTTTTTTGGAGAACATGCAAACTCCGTTCAGGCGGCTGCGACACGTCCTCGAAGGAAAAGTCCTTCGCTTGGCTTCTGACCATTTTGTTTCCATGACGACGGTCATGAGAACATGCATGGAGAGTTTCCCGTTTACGCGTCAGCATTCCCAGGTGAAAATGGAAACCTTTTGTTGTGTAGTGATGGCTCGTTTACACGACAGCGACACTCTTTTTTTTTTTTTAAACCACATGCAGAGTGAAACTTTTTGAAAACGATCCATCTCCATGTAAAACTGAGAAAACGGAACTTTTGAATTCGGAGTTTCCGAATACTTTGTGTGAATCCGGGTGCGGGTTGTGCTGTCCATTACAGTGTACTTGTGCCGATATCCGTCGACGGCGATCGCGGTATAAAACGTTGCCGTCTTAAAGGGAAACTTCTCCGCCCCGTCACTCGTCCATTGTTGGCGTCACGCTGGACCATATGTGATTTGGTTACAGAACAATCCACACTGCATCGCTCATCAGATTACAGGAGCGTTTCTACGCTTCATCTTATCCTGGTGCCGTTGCTTTCATGCTGCACCATCTTCAAGCTGGTCTCGGTTTGTGTTGAATCAACAAGAGAGTAGGATGTTCACACCCTGCACGGCATTCTCTCCCAACTCTTTATTACACTCTAAAAGGTACAGATCGACATTGAAGTGGCAGGTGTGGGAGCACTCGCTTGTGTGGGATCACTCGAAATCCCTTCAATGCCAGTTGAACCTGGTGCAAGAAATAAAATTTAAGTAGCATGTTTGCGAGTGTTCATTTAACTATAAGCAAACTTTATCCTCTGGTCCACTGGGCCTGACTGGGGTTTAAATGAGACCGCTACCTGGAAAACTTTTCCTCTCTCTCTGCACACTCATTAATCTGTGACCTTTCCAGGGACAGATTTTATTATCGGCGGCTCCAGGCTGGACATGATCAGCGTCACCTGTTAGAAACACGTGCGTTTAAACAGTCAGCGGTGATCACATGTCACCCGTCGTCGTATACCGTTACGATCGTTTATAGAATCTCACGCACACGTGTGAACACAAACATTATGCTGATAACAGACAAACAACATTATAACTCAATAATGTGGGTGATTAAAGACATGCCAGGAGCAAACGCTAAAGCTGGTTGATGACATTTACAAATAGGTGCACGCACGCACACATGCACACACTCACCTCATCATGTGCCAGATCATGCTTTAATAATCTGTCACCTGTGCTAATATGTCAGCATCTGCTATTATTGGCTCCGTCGTGTTTGTGGTTCAGCATTGTCATGTATAATTAAAGTCAACACTTGTCAAAATGCTAATTATCAGCATGTATGTTCACCTCGGTTAACCAAATCCCACCTTGTGTGTGGTTGTGTGTGTGTGTGTGTGTGTGTGTGTGTGTGTGTATACTTCTGTTCTTCTACTTGTCTTTGTCTTGTACTTGTCTGTTTGCAAGCTTAAGATGTGGTGTTAGTCGATTAAGCTTAGCAGTAGAGTTTTTGTTTCAGAAATTATTTTGCATTCATGCAGCAACGTTTTTGAAAACTGTGTAGTTTTTATGCCGGGCCACTAGTGGGTGCTGTCGTTTGTTTTTGTCATGACACCACACACGAGTAGAGAACAATACGCTATAAACTTTAACAATGCGAGGACACGGGACATTCAGACGGGACCGACAACAAAGTTGGATTGTTATTCCGGGTGACTCTCAACTATAAAACTACCAAGTCCCAGGAGAATATGGAGTGGAAGTCATGACACTCTGGAGAGCAACGTTGTTGTTGTCCATTTATTTTATTTCTATTTATTTTCAAAACATATCGTGTTTTCTAGGGCCCCCCCATGACATTGTATGGCCCACACATGTATCGCTAACCTTCTATATAAGCATGTTCTCACGGTCAAATTGTGGATTTCCTCTAATCTATTGATCAAACACAAGTCCCCATTAACCGTTTATTTTGCTCCAAGGTCTTCAGGTTTTCAGGTTTGGTCAATTCACAAGAAAACTCATGTGAGTGAATGTGAAATGTTCTGCAGGCAGGAGAAATGAGCCGCTGTGTGTGTTTGTCTTTATGAGTCTGAGTATAAAGGTCAAACTGTCGGCTGGACTCCTCCATCAAAGGCTTCAGGTGATCTGCCCGCTGACCGCCATGACCCTGCTATTAAATAACAGCCCGTGTGTGCGTGTGTGTGTGTGTGTGTGTGTGTGTGTGTGTGTGTGTGTGTGTGTGTGTGTGTGTGTGTATGCGCGTGTGTGTGTTTGCGTGCGTGTTATTTTGTTTATTTTGCTTGACATTTCTTTTGTTCCCCGTTGGCAGATCTGCTCTGTTAATGTTGATAATTTAAACAAGCCTGAACTGAAGTCGTCTGAATCGAACAAACACAGGAAGCGCGTCTCTTTTGTCTCCTTGATAAAGTGTTTGAAATGCGTGTCAACCGATGAAAATAACAGTGAAACAGTGCTGTGAAAGAAAAAAAACAAACTGTATCTGAATATTAGATGTAATGAAATGTCACTTCCTTGACCATATATGAAAAACATCAAAACGTCTTTGAGTTGAAATGCATAAGCAGAAATTTAAAAATATCTGAAATCCAATTGGCAGTATTAAAAGAATTTCACTCTGTGATTAATAACATCTATTCTATTCTATTCTATTCTATTGAGTATTCGAAAACCTTTTCACTGGAGTATTTTACTCTAAATAAAATGCAATCTTTTTCCTCAGATCTACACTGTGTATGCAGCTTCAGACATTCTCACCATTTAAAGTCATTCTGATTTTACACATTTGGCAGCAGAGGTCACTAACTAGTGTCCAGTGTGCTTTCTTCATTTCTGTCCTCTGCAATTTACTCTTACTCTGTCCATCCGTGGAGAAAAGTCCAGGCTGTATTTCAAACCGGACTATCTCCCTCAGACCATCTCGCCACAGTGGCACCGTCATCGCAGTGATGATCATAAACCTTTATAGAAATGGACCCAGTAGTGGTTTGACTTGAACATGCTGATCTTTATTGTGTTGTAATCATGTATCATTGCATTTTATCGCATGATCTGGATGTCTGCGCTTCTTTATGAACTGATGACGACATGAAGAAGAAGCAGCAGCAACAAGCTGCTCCACCAGAGATCAATCACACAGACAAGCAGCGGACAGGCTCCAATAAAAGGAAACTCATGTTTATGTGGGGCTGCTAGTATTTACAGGTAGCGTGGATCAAGGCTAATGCTAGTGCTATTTATGGGGGGGGTAACAAGATCATTAATTTGTAAAGCCATACATCCAGTAGAGGGCAGTGCAGTTTAGATTAGTAGATCACGTTCTCATTTTGCCCAGACAGTGAAAATGTTGGAGATCTTGCAGACGTTGAATTACAAAGGTGAGAAATTTTTTTTTTTTTTTTTTAATAGAACCAGTCCTTTGAATTCAAAGTATTTCCATTTTGAATACATCATCAAAAAGGAGGGGCTAAAGTGGCTACCTTCATTCCCTCAAATTCAGTCTCTTGGCTGCCATCGTGCCAAATACCAAAGGTCTTTGTAAAGGTTTGGAGAGACCATGAGTTTAAAAAAAAAGGAGCTGTCAAAGATTGTAACTCTGCATCTGGTTGAAAAACTTTTATTGGCCTTTGGAGTAAAAGTCAAAAATGTTCATCCAAAGACCAGATAGTGAGGGACAAATCCAGAAGGCATGTGAAATCGTGCCCACCGATGTTTATCACACAATGGTGAAACTGTAGGGTAGAACTTATCCAGTCTTGATTTAATGGTTCTTAAAACGTGAAAATCACACAGTGCAAACATGTGAAGGACAGAAAGTGGAATCAACTTAAATACCTGCATTATTAAAAACCAAACACGACTCTGGATTTATTAAAAAAACAAACAAACACAGATTATGATAAATAGATATTTGTGGGCAAAATAGGAAGTTTTGTCAAAAGAAATCAACACTCAGTAAGATTTGCCTTCCTGCAGCCTCTCTAACAGGTGGAGGTTAGACTCACACACACATACACACACACCACACACACACACTCACACACACACACACAGCCGCCTGCCTGTGTGTCTCCTCTGTTTATGTTTCCAGCCCGTCATGTCGGTGGGATGAGGGCTGGAATTGGGAGCCGGGCTGCCAGCGGCATCATCCCGCCTCTCGTCTGTCTTTAATGGAGAGCTTTAGGGGGTGAAGCCTGTTATTAAAGGGTCAGTGTGGCCTCGGTCTGAGCCTACCGGTGTTTGGTGGAGTTTCATGTGACGAGAGACACCGGGAAATAACATCAGTTGGAGATTTTTGGGACCGTCAGTCAGTCTTTTTCTCAGAAAAGCCTAAAAATAGATCGTCTTCTTATGAATGTTGACGAACTGCTGGGATATTTTTGTTGTTTTTGACATTAAAAAAAAAAAAAAATCCTTAATGAGAGTAGTATTTATTTGATATTTACTTGTCATTATGTTTAAAATCGGGGGAGTAAAATATATTATTATTATCTATTGGTATTATTATTATTGTTATTATTACTTATATATATATATATATATATATATATATATATATATATATATATATATATATATTGTTGTTATTGTTATATTATTGCTACCATTATTAGTAGTACTATACACGAGTATTATACACTATTTCACACTGTTATTATCTATATTATTGTTATTATTATTATATAATGCCTATTTCTAATGGCTCTGCCACTGCACCTTACTATCTATTTATTTTCTTGCTTTTATCTCGTGCCCATGTTCCGTTCTGTGCTTTACTTTTTTATGTCTTATACCCAGATATTTTTATATTTTTATTTCTTACTTTTACTACTATTCTAATGTATTTTATAATATTTGTATGTACCAGATTGCTGCAACAAGACAATTTCCCTTGGGGATGAATAAAGTAATTATCTATCTATCTATCTATCTATCTATCTATCTATCTATCTATCTATCTATCTATCTATCTATCTATCTATCTATCTATCTATCTATCTATCTATCTGTCCCATGGATCAGATCTGGACTATGAACTGTCGGGTTCTAGCCATGCCAGAGAAAAAGACTGAAACCCAAAACTGACCAGCAGATGGAGGATTTGTCGCTATCTAGTTTAAGGGCCTAGTTGGTAGTGTGGGTTGTCTTCCAATTCTAAGGTTGGAGGTTTGATTTTTCCATCTCGCCATGTCAATGTGTCACAGTGCCCTCGAGCAAAACAATGAAGCCCAAATTCCTCCTCACTCAAATAGAGGATTATAATTTGGCATTTCATCCGTTACCTTTGAGGTGCGGTCATGTAACGTGGGGAAAATATGCTATATAAGTACACCGTACTATTCATGCAGGAGAGAAAGCTAGCCACCTTATTGTGAAATGTAAATAGTATGAAAGTGATAATATGTGGGTGAGTTAGTGGAAATATTCTGAAAATGTTGCTGAAGCAACTAATGTATCAACAAGATTTAGTCAACATCCGCTGGCTAAATGGCCACATTTCCATATTAATACTTTTTTTTGCACTGAAGACAGAAACTGGGAAGCCCTTGTATTTTTTTGTTGTTTTATATATATATATATATATATATATATATATATATATATATATATATATATATATATATATATATATATATATATGTACGGTTGCATGTGGACCTGAATGACTTTGACCCGAGTTTGTTTTGCAGAGGGAGATTTAACATAAAGAAAATGGGATTCAAGTGAGACAATTCGGGGCCACGAGTGTTTGCTTGATCGATTTGGAGATGCAGGGTTGTTGATTGTTCCTCGAGATCCACTCTCGAAGGTGGGTATAAGAGGCTGTTTGGGTTAATATACAACGTAGGTGGAAAACTGCAGATATCACAGTATTTAAGGTCACTGTGGTCAAACGCATCAATAAAAGAAGGCCGGAGTGTGAAATAAAATTCCCCAAGCTTTGTCTCACATGAAAACAAAACTCCTTGCTTTTTTTTTTGCAGTCAAGCGTTTTGGTTTTTCTATTTGGATGCTGCTTCCACTGCTGGCCTCTATTTATACAGGATGCAAACAACCTGTCAAAACCTGTGTGTTGCATGTATTTACTGAAGAGGTTCTCCCACAACATGCAGTGATAGTGATGTCTTACATAATCAGAAATCCATGGAAATAATTTACCCACCCAGATTGTGCACTCACCAGTCTTACTTTATATGATGCCACATAACATCATTTATATTGCTTTTTGAAAAAATGACGTGTGCACAAATGCTCTACGCGATAATGAACTTCGGCGACTCCTGTGGGAAAACTTCTTCTTCCAGAAGGAGACGTTACTAAAATATCCCCAATGCGCAATCGTTTCCATGTAGTTGCAAGTATATTCTGATATACTCTGACATATATATGCACTGCTGTTACAGCAGATTTGCACATTAAATGAAAGCAGATTATACTCCTCGCTGCATGTCTGCACTCATTGAACTTACTTCTAATTCCTACTGTAGTTGTGCTGGTTCTTATTCAGTGTTTTTGACCTTTTTTTTTTTCCTTCCCTCCAGGAAAGTAATCAGCTCTCCTGCACAGTTGGACGGCCACTCATTTCAGTCAGGTGTGTTGGAGCAGGGAGACATTTGAAATATGCAAGGTGGTGTTGGAAAAGCAGCCCCAGTCAGCTGTTAAGCCAAGTCTGGACAGATGCCAAACAGCAACACTTCCCATCGTGCAGCCCTTTAAAGTCGTCTCATTCTATGTGTAACAAATCATTCAAGTTCAGAATTATGTGCTCAGCTTGCAGGATGGACAGCAGTGAACAACTGTGAGGTCATGTATGGGACTTAAAAACATGTTTTTTTTTCCCCGTTTTATTTGTTTTATGTGTTTCCTGTGTGTGCCATCACTCAGACTACCTGTGCATCCATCCATCTGTCAGCGGCACCAGGAGCAAGAGCTCATTACCTGGCATCTGTTTGTCATTTACCGTCGGTGGCCTCAGACCACGCAGGTACTCGGTGCAGCCGGGCGGTCGTTACCGCCGCGACGCAGCCCGGGGAGATCGAATTCAGCTCTAAATTAGAGAAAGAAAAAAAGACCCTCCTGTGCTTTCACTGAAATGTGCTCTGTCAGCACAAACTATGGCTGAACTTGAGCTGGAGGAGCTAAAAGACTAAGAAAAGTCACACTGCTGGAAAAAAAAAAAGAAAAAAAAAAGTGTTGGTGTCAGAGACATCACCACCTCCTCAGCCCGACTTTCTACCTGAAAACCAAAAAAAAGCTGAAGAAGTGGAAAAATGTTGAAACTGTGGAAACTTTTTCCTTCACAGAGCCATTCAGCTCACTGAAATCACAGAAATGTAATTCACAGAAACATGACATCAATCAAATCCACTGAAATGGAACATAAACCAGATGTAAATCACGATCGAAGTTCTAAAAATAGAGGCAGGAATGTACGACAATGTAATTATGAACACATTCATCTGAACCGAGCGGGAGGAGAGTGTGACACAAGATGGCCTCAACAAGGAAAAAATTATAGCTGCAGTCTACATGTGCATTAGCTTTAAAATATATATTTTAAAAAATCAGATTACAACTGGGGAGAAATTCTCAGTTTGTACATGAAAAAGTAATACAAAATGACCCCTATGTATAGATATAAGGAACTAAAATGAGGCAAGAAAATGACATAAAATGAGACGGGTTAAAGAATGAAGACATAAAGACTTGCAGTACTTTTCCACAAAGACATATAATGATGCCAACCTCCTCACAAATTCAAACTAAATGGTTTATAGTTGTGTCCTTGCTTCTATTAGTCATTGATAATCCTTTATTTGATCACGTTGAGTTTCTCATTTAACAACAAATTGATCTTTTCTCCTGCATGCAGCATTGTGACGGTCTGGTGACCTTTAAGGACTGTAACTCAGAGGAAATGAGGGTTTGAAGGATCTGGATCGATGTTATATTTGTTTTCCTCTTCAGGCAGCATCCGTCCGTCATCTCCATTAACATCAAATCATCGTGCTCCATCATTAGTGTGACCTTAATGTGCACGTTTTCATTACTAAAGGTCAAACTGGTGCCAGAGGTCGAGTTTTGACAGCGTCACGTCTTCCCTTCTTCCTCCTCGGATATTTACAGATACACCGCTAATTATAAAACAACCTTTTTAAACTCCCGCTGGAAGTTATGGAGGATTTAAAAGTGACGCATGTCGAGGCTCCATGACTCATTCCCAGAACCTGAAGTGTTTACAAGTCAGTTTCAATTTGAATTGAAGTATTTAAGTTGTTAACATGTGTTTTTGTTACACAAGCGAGTGTTGTGCCTTCTAATGAAAGATATATTAATTAACAAACCTTTTATACGCCGACCTTCACCTGCAGGTGACTATGCAACTTCTGGATCATTTTTCTCGCCACACAAATCTCACTTTAAATTTAAACTTTGAAATACCGTAAGTTTTTAGTTTCATTTAGGCAATTCATTTTACACACCAGAAACTAGGATTACGTTGAAGGGTCCAGCAATGAGGTGTCCTCATGATTTTTGAAGCTACACTGTTCCTGCTCTATATCAGTCAACTTCTTGTATTTTAATTTTTTTTTTTTTTGGGGAGTTTTGCTTGATAATGTTTATTTAAAAGTAAAACACAACTACAGTATATCCGTTACAGCACAAAACAAGTTCATAGACGTCCGGTCATAGTTAGAAGCTTCATACTCTGCATCAATCTTTGTTTTTTGTTTTTTATTTAATTTAATTTTATTATTTTAAATATTTAATGGAGAGAATTTGCAAAAATTGTAGCTGCCGTTTTTAAAATGAAAATGATTGTACTGCGTACTTCATGTAAAATCTCTTTAATTCGATTGAAATTTTTCACTCCTGATTTCCAGTAATTACAATACCTTTTATTCTCATCACTATTTTGTAATGACTGATGCAGTTGCAGGATGTTGGCTGTAGCATTAGCGACATTCGAAGATTTTGTCTCCAGTGACATTACTATTTCACTAAACTGCTGTTTAGTGGAGTGCCACTGTGTTCTTGAACTAATTCAGTCCTCTTCACAGCGACACAGTGCGATAACAACATTTAAATTTTAACTTTTGAGTGTATACATGATGAAAATGTCTATATTGTTGTGAAACCAAACGATTACAATGGAAAATGAGTACAATCTCCACATAAAGCCAATTTCAATGAAACCTTCTGGTGCAGATTGCAGTGAAACGTTCCCAAAATGTGTCCAACGGCTGTCGGATTCTGCACGTTTCTAGAAATTCACCACGACAGCATGACTTTTGAGACTAATGTCAGTTTTGGTGGCAACAAGTTTGCCGCCTTCCCTGCCAGCATCACCGACATCTCGGCTCGGGTCTCGGTGTCGTCTTGCATCTGCTACTCGAAATAAATGTGTTATAAAAATCACTTCCTTCACAATTTGTCAATTCGTGGAGCCTCTCCTCGGCTCAGACATGACGGCACACGATGCCTGCATATTGTCGCAAATAATAATCCGCATCTGGTGAGAAGAATGTGTTTGAACACAGATTGCTTTGAGTCTTTGACAGTTTGTCCTCATACCCTGCTGCAGCGGAACAGCCACAAAGCGAATATGATTATTATCCGTCAGCAGCGATGACCCAACGTACAGAGAAATCAGTTACTTTTTTTAATTAAACACTCTCAAATGACTGAGATTATTTATTTGTTTGTTTTAAAGCAATTTGGAAATAGTTGTGACCTTTTCATCAAAACAATTAGTGAAATAAAAGTTGTATGCTGACGACACCTCGTTAAATGATGGACTAGTTTGTAAATAATTGATATGCAAATATGAGTTGGATGTAGTTCTTTTCACTGTGAAACGAACGGTGGAATGGCAAATTCGTTTTGTACAAATGATCCACCTGTCACGGCTGAACCGGTACGTGGAGTGTCTGGAACCCAAAAGCAGACCAGGAGGCAGAATAGGTGCAATTGTCAGTGATTCTATTGCGCACCAGGACCAGGGAGACGGGGAACGCAGCCAGGAGCGCTGCGCAGGCGGGAAGACTGCAGCCAGGATGTGCGCGGCACTCCAGGAAGGAGTGCTGACAGCGCACGGCGACCGCAGTCAGGAGCGCTGCGCAGGCAGGAGAACGGCAACAGGGAGGTGCCCCGTGGAGTGCGGATGGCGCACGTGGAATGCTGCCGGGAGTGCTGCGCAGACAGGAGACACATACAAGGGACACCACAGCCCGAGGAGGACACTACACACCCCGGAGAGGACGCACACTACACACCCCAGAGAGGAACACGTACATCTTGGACTGGGCCCGGGGATTCTCGGGCATCTTAACACACACCCACCCCGGGGAGGACACTACACACCCCGGGGAGGACAAACAATAGACAATCCTCTGGCACTGGACCCACCTCACTGCAGGGCTTAAGAGTTCGGAGCAATCGATTAGCTGATTACCTGCAGGAGTGTCCGTGAGGATCCGGTGCCGGAGCGAGGTGTGTGAATCGTCACGCCACCGTTTGTACAAAACTTCTTCAGAAGCGTTTCATTGCATGAGAACCATGAAAGTCACGCTCATTCACGAGTTACCTGTCCCGCACGGAAGCTTGCAGTTTGAAATTGAATTAACTTGTATTAAATTATGCTTGATGATCGGAGAATTGGAATTTAATCCCGGGCTGTGGTCTGAATAGTCTGGACGACTTTGAAATGTGACGTTCGCTTTAACCCAGGCGCTTCTGTTTTCACTCCACATGTTTGACGGGACGGTACAGCGCAAACGTCAGAGATCCCCCTCATCCTCTCTCTCTCTCTCTCTCTCTCTCTCTCTCTCTCTCTCTCTCTCTCTTCTGCTCAGTCACTCACACATTAACTCTCTCTCGCACACACTCGAACCTCAAGTGTGTGATGAACTGAACGATTAAAGGTTAATGGATTTTTACAGCTGTGAGAGTCAACCCTAATCGTGTCCTAATTAGAGTTCATTCAGTTCGGCTCCTTCGGCGCTTCTCTCGACAATTAGCCTCTCACTTCCCCTGCAGAGCGCCGACTCTTTTCTCCGGGACCAGAAATTAGGCCAGTCGGAGTCGTGTTGCGGTCACGCCCCCCCCCCCCAGCGGGAAGAGTATGCCTCCCGCTCTGTCAGGACCGGAGCGCCCTGGCTGTTTGCTGAGTCACTTGGACGAACTTAATATATTTGGTAGCCGCGTGGATCAAAGGCTGCGGAGAGAAACCTGACCGGGACGTGAAGGAAAAAGGATTACAGGCACGCTTAGCTTGGGATACATTCTTGAAGGGAAGACCGGATGACGTCAGCTCAAATTAAAGAATTAAACAAATATGCATGTTTAGAAGATGGGGGTCAAACATACGCGTTAGAGTATCTCTGTGTGTGTTTGAGTATGTCGGTATGGATATCTTTATGCTTTATGGGGTCAGCCTCCTGTTCACACAGACACACACATTAGGCAAATTAGGGTCACCTATTAACCTTATGACATATTTTGGCACTGTGCCAAGGATAAAAAAAAAAAAAAGTACAAATATATGATTTTCAGTTTAATTAATCTAAAAAAAGGTTTAAATGTGAAGACTTAAGAGGAAGCGCCCTGAGTCATCAACACCTGTTTCTTGGAAACTCACAATCCAGGATTTTGATATTGCATATTAACTTTTTTTTCACTTTTCATTTCCCCCCCCCCCCCCCCTATGTTGTTGTTTAAATTGCATTTTCACAGATGGTGAATGCACCCACTCATTATCTTAATCACATGCTTGAACTTGTCCTCACTTATGGTATTGACTTTGATCAATTAATGATTTCCCCACCCATCCTCCTTCAATTGTTTATCCTGAGACTCCACTAAAAGCATCTAGTATTGCCCATCATTTTGGAATTGAGCTCTCTGGCCTTGAAAGATATATTAAAATATCGTCCGTGAATAACGACACTTTATATTCTTGACCTGATCATTTAAAACCTGTAATATCGTTATCCTGGTTGACCCATTGGTTTAGTGCGTCAATAAAAATTTGATACAACTCCATTCATTTTTAATCTCGCTTTTGGATTTTTATATAATCCTTGAATAATTTGGATGAACATTTGATGAAAGCCACATTTTTTGTAGTTCTTGACATAACAGAAGAATTCCCAGTTCACTTGGTCAAAAGCTTTTCCCACGTCTAGACCGACGTCTAGTCTTTTTTTTTTTTTTTTTAATCTATTCTTGGTTGTGTGTAAAAGTGTTTTTGTAGAAAGATTCAGATTATTGCTGTATGTCTTTTAACCCAGTATGATTAGATGCAGTAGTGGGATCTCTTATTTTATAAATCGTGTTTTCTGCTTGTTGTTCTTTTTCAATTTGAACACTTTTGCTGACCTTTTGCACCCGCTTCATATCTTTGCTTTCGAAAGATGAGTTGTCGTGTGCGTGTTATTACGAGCACTCATAATGCAGACGAGCATGAAGAGGTTTAAGTGGGGGACCGACATGAAAACGTTTTTTTTTTCTTTTTTTCTTTTCTTCCCCGCCGTGTCTCCTTGAATTAATGATCTGCTCGCTTTTTCTTGGACGCTTGGGTCTCGGGTAGAACTCTGCAGCGATAGCAGTGGTCAGCGCTCAGCGGAGTAAATGAATTCATGAGCTGCCACAGTCTGAGGAATGAAAACTTTCAGATTATGCAGCGTCTAGCTTTCCCCTTTCTTTTTATTCCACGGTGATATTTGAGCAAAATGATAACTCACAAGTTAACACTTGAAGCACTTTGTATTGATAAATTTATGTAATAACGTGTCCAGCATGACTGATGTTTGGATGGAGCTCATTTGATTGCAAATAGGTGGTCCAGGGGGTCAGCATCCATCTAACCATTTCATTTAACGTCCGCTGGTCACATTCGTAGTGATCCATCACCATAAATTGATGGAGGCTCATATTTAAATCAGCATAAAACAAACGGCGTATGAGCGCCGTGGGCTTCACGCCTGAGATATTTGGTCGTGTTACAGGCCTCACATAGCGCAAACAGAAAGAGGAGAGGGATCACGTGTTCTATCAGCATGCCATACCCTCCATGCAGCCAACCTTGTGTTCGTTAATCATCTTTACTGTTTTCATATTACACACATTTCTTGGTTACCTCATGATTCAAAAAGAAACCTTCTCAAAAGATTACTGTATACGGGTGAAGCAATATTATTTTAATGTGCATTACGTCTGGATGAGAAATGATTGCAGGGTAAAAAAAAGTAAGAAAGTAATGATAGCGATTGAAATGCAAAGATGGGCATGATGGTGAGAATCTCTTTGACGTGGAATCAGCGGGACTTGAATGTTTTTTTCGGGGGATTTTGTAAAACTTTATAGTTAGAATGTTTATTGAGGGGGATTGTTTTGTCTTCCACAAGAGCTTTGACCACCTGAGCAGACTGCCACTGTCTGGGACCAAGTTAGGGTTCAACGTCTTGCTCAAGGATACTTTGACAAGGAATAGTAGATAACAATGGTAAAAAAATAAATTAAAAAAATGCTTTATACGTATAGAAATGTATCATTATTGAGCCGGATTTGTTTGCAGACGGAGACTCTTTAAAGCTTTGAAACCTCAAACGCTGAGAGGAGAATGGCAGTTCATAGGCGCACTGACATCATTTAAATTAGGCGCGAAGCGCTTCCAAGATGGTCAGTCTGGATGTTTCATTATCAAACTCAGACAATGAATATAAGCTTCCATTTATTATTCCGCTTCCCTCTCTTCTGACCGCCTCATTTGAGCGACAGAAAGCCTTCAAACATACATTTGATCCCTTTGGTGCCCTTGTTCCCATGTATACGCCGTGCGTACTCCAACCTGTGTGCAAGACGTCTGCTCATGAATATTCGTTAGCGGCTTGGTTCTCTTTGTACCCTTGTGTTTTGTGACTCAGTGACGCGGCGTCATTCAGGATCAAAGCCGATGTGTTCCCGTCCTCCAGCTGCCTCGCAGACTGCTTAATTCCCCCTCGTGTCCGTCGCGGGAGGCCGATAGAGCTCATTGTGCTCCTACCGAGGAGTCCCGTCTCCCACGGCGAGGATAACCCCCGACACATTCATTTCATTATCATTACTGTTACTTCATCAGGGCAGTGTCGGATTCCTCTTGTTAACGAGCTACAATTAGAGATCATTAACTTGGTTAATATTTCACTGATTTGAACGTGAACGCTCTTCCGTGTCGCCTCACGTCCCGTCTCCTTCCCTCTGCTCTCTCATACTGTAGAGACGCAAAGCTTCACAGGCGAGGCAAAGTGGATTTTACTCAAAGTGCTTTACATTGTTTGGCGTCATGCACATGACAATGTTCTAAAGTGAAAACAGACAACTTTTGTTGTATTACAGGTGTCTGTTGACACAACGGTGAGGCTCGTAGTCACTGAAAACACAACTTTTTGGAAAATGCTCTGACTTTGTCTTTGTATAGACCAGGGGTCGGCAACCTTTAATGCTCAAAGAGCCATTTGGTCCCGTTTCCCACTGAACTCAATACCCAAAGAGCTGCACACATTTTAATTTGACACTCCCCCATGCAGACCATGCCAGGACGACGCGACACACAAAACCTTCTTCACTGCTGATTTCCAACTTACAACTAATTAACTAAACTACATGAACAAAGCAACAAAAACACAACACAACATAATTATTACCGACACTACAAACCTAATATAACCCCCAATAATTACATTTAAAACATGACAAACAGAAGCTCCCATAATGCATTGCAGCTCTCAGCTCCTTTATTGCTACACATTATTTAAATGGAAGATAAATGTGGGAGATCTGGGATTTTTAGAACCATGAGTGTGAGTGGTGTGGCTTTAATGTCCTGTAGTTGTTGTGTAATTCACTAGAATTTGCCGTCACTCTCAACAAGCCTGCAATGAACCTCCCGGAATTGTCGGCGCTCCACAGCGCAGCAGTTTTACTGTGAAAGGTACAGGAAGCTCTCAGCTTCAGACACCAGTTGAGCCGCTGTCATGACCTGCAGCCGCAATTCTACGTTCTTCACGCCATTATTGTTGCGTAATGACGTCACATCGCTGCGTCGTTCACGACCCGCCTACGTTTTACTCCACTCTTTGTAGCGGGACTGAGCTCTGGGTGCACTTTGCCTCCTTACGTCTCTCCGGGATGAACTGCAGTGGGACCGAGGCTCCAGGAGCCGCAGTGGAGGGACCAAAGAGCCGCGGGTTGCCGACCCCTGGTATAGACGGTGGAAAACGAAACTTTGGCTCCCTGTCCATATTCTCCTGGGACTTGGTAGTTTTAGGTCACATTTACACGCACCTGTGTATCTGAATAAATGGTGGTATTTCTCTGCATTTGGGCGGCACGTTTACACAGCTACGACTCACCACAAGTGATGATTCCTGAAAACTCCGACCACAGTGGAGATCTGGATAAAATCTGTATCTCTGTTTGCATCTTTTTCCAGGATTCTGATTGGCTATCATGGCTTCATGCTTCTCGATACTCTGCCCCCTACAGGTTTGGCATGCTCATAGCAGCTCTGAACCAGCTGTGTATGTGCATCGGTGTAAATGAAGATTTTTGGGCAGATTGAGATTCGAATCTGCACTTTTGCAACTGAAAAATGACCCACTCTGCCCACTGCACCACAGCTGCCACATAAACGAGCCACATGTTTTGCATTTTAGCGCCTTTTTACTTTTGCCTGAAATGATTTTAACTGCGTGCCATCACTGTGTGACAGTTTCATAGCTGCTGTAGAGGCAGGCTCACCTTCATCACTAACTAATCACACATCATTAATCTCCTTGGAGAAATAATCTTTTTTTCCAAATTGACCTTGTCCTCATTCTCGGATGCGGAGGTGCAGACACATTATGGAGTTTGGGAGCTGATGGGGGTCAAGGGGTCGTACTAAAGAGGCCCACAGACGTGACCCGTCAGCTGTGGGATTCAAACCTGTGAACTCCCGAGGCCACCACTGCCCACCAATCCAGGATTAACATGTTATTCTTCTGCATCCTTCTATCTCATTATCTCCCTCTCTTCTTTCTTCACTTCATCCTCTGCATCATCCATCTCCTCTCAATTCCCCTCCGTCCTCCCTCATGTCCTCCACCACCTCTTTCATCTCCTCCTCCTCCTCCTCCTCCTTCTGATCTTACCTGTTGAACCAGTCTGAGTCTGATTCACAGGTTTTTTTTTCTTTTTAACCAGGAGCAAAAACCATACAAAGGTCTCAAAGATGAGACAGATCTTGTTTTTCAGTTCAAGTGCTTTGCAAAAGTAAATATAGATATGTGTACATCTTTAAATACAGAGTTCATGTTACACACACGAGATGGAGACTGTGATATTTCTGACCGGCTGCCACTTCCTCTGCTGCACACTGTGTTTGTATGGATGCTGAGCAGTCAGAATTTCTGCTGGTAAAAACCAATGAGGCTGCACTTCACTGTTAATTCTGCTCTGCTGAATGAGGGATTTCTTGAATTTTTCATTTTCTACAACATCAGTGACTCGCGCTGCATTAAATGATATGATCTGTTATATTATTAACATAAAAGCAATACTGCATGGCGGCAGACAGCCCTGTGGATACACACCAAAAACTTATCTGGAGACGTAACCTCACAAAAACAGTTTCATAAAACAAAAATCCGCACGCTTGTTGGGCTCGGTAGTAAACACACACACACACACACACACAGACAGTGTTTCAGCTTGCGGTCAGATGTCAGATGAAAAGCGTTGGTCTCTGTGGTGACTTTGGTGGCTAATCCTGTTTCTGACAGTGTGTGGACTCATGCCATCATGAAATGCACTTTAGAAAGGTGAGTAGTCACAGATTCCGACCATCTGTCCACGGGCTAACTAATTCTCACGTGAAGCCATGACTCTATTGACATTTATTCATGTCATTTTTCGCACACCCATGCACAAAGGCGTCCAAGGGAAACGACGCATGCATCAGTTTCATCCTGACGGGACATAGGGAATATGTAAATATGTAAAATCACACAGAAATAACTGAGAAGAGTTCACAAACTCGCACATACAAAAGCACACACTGTCTGTAGCATGTGAAGTGATGTAACTCGGAGACACACTGTGACTGCCATTGCTCCACGTGTGCGTTTGGATGAACCTGAATGGCTGCCGGATTGCATTGACGTGGTTCAAGACTGTTCAGCCAGCAATGCTTGATTTATGGTGTAACACGTGGAGGCAAGAAGGAAAATGTGAGGCTGGAGGAAGTCAGTGCAAGTTGAGGTCACTGGTTTGACTCAGATCAATATTTCATTCCCAAGTCTGCGAGTCAGAGATCAAAGTCTCCTCAATGGTTCATATGTATCAGGAGCAGTGTTGCCACACTTGCCTTGACAGAGTAATACAATTACTGATTACAAGTTACTCCTTCCTTGTTTTGACAAAAACTCTGTGTTGATCCCTGCCTGGCCTCCTGCATCACGTTTATACATATTTTAACCTTTGACCTTACTTTTTTGTTGTTTTTACATCTGACATTTACCTGGGTACTTTGTTCTCAAGGATGCAATAGAGAGGCCTGATAAAAGTATATACTTAATATGGTTTGTCATTTGATTTCTGAAAACCCTTAGAAAATATTATTCCACATATGATTTTCTTGACACTTGTTGAAATACGTCAAGGTAATACAAACGATGAAACAGGTTTCTTTAGAGTGGATGAATAAGTAAGAGTTGACAGAGATGTAAGACAACAAAAAAGGTCGTTTTGCACATTGAAACTGACGTTGACGACGATTACTGACCAAAATCCACTTATATTTTATCCACTTACAAATGTTACATTAAAAAAAACAGTTTTTCCAGGTCGTAGACAAGCTTCAAACCTGAATAAGAAATGTATGTTCATCTCTCACACAGGTCTGAACACTACACCTGGAGTTGGGACAAATATCGTTTATTTCAGCATTTTTCTGACTTTTTTTTAAAATAATTTTTTCTGTCTCTTCGCTCTGAGGTTCAACCGAAAACAGCAGCTCAGGCAGGTATGTTGACTTTCTTTTCTCCCCGAGGGCTTCGATTGTTTTGACAGGGGGGGGGATAAATGATGATACTTTCTATTCGGCTCAAACCACAGCAAACCGACTTCTAAAACCTTGCCACACACACACACACACACTTGTACAGAAAAAGATGAACTCAGGAAGGCATACATTACTCAGCTGAACTTACTGAACTGCCCTCTTTTTCTCCTGCTGCCAGTTGTACTCCGCATCAAAAAAACCCCCAAAAAACCTTCTTCCTTCCTGCAGGGAAATTGTTGTAGTACTTTCTCGCGACATAATGAGAGTTGCAAATACACAAATTCAGCAGAAAAAAAAAAGATTTTGCATGCAATCGCTGGGTTTGCAGAGTAGAGGGGAAAAAAAAACAACAACAACTAGGGTGGCATGTGAAAACTCCCAGACTTGGATGAACAGCTTGGTGTCTGAGGTGGAGAAACAATTCCCTGGAGTCAAGGCAACAAGAGTGGAGCTCTCATGCTCCTACCGAGGAGCTCACTGTACCGTTGGCCAATGTCCAAACAGGTGGAAGTGCCTACAATAGCATTGGAAGTGTCTCATGCAAGTCTTATTTAAGCACATTTAAACAGGAAAGCATCTCAAATCTTCTCTCCACTGCTCTCTCTTGTCTGGATCCAGGTTTTCTCAGCATGTCCAACTTTTGCTCTGGAAATACTGGTTGTTGTTGTTGTTGTTGTTGTTGTTGTTGTAGTTGTTGTTGCCCACATGGAAAGAACCTATATGAGGATATATGCACATATATGAAACCTATATGCTGCATATATGCACATATACGCTGCATATATGCACATATATGACAATATATATGCTGCATATACGCACATAAATGCTGCATATATGGGCATATGTATGTACATATATGCCCATATATGTACATAAAATATAGGAAAACGGCCAATTTTATATATGTCACATATATTCAAAACCTATATCAAAACCTATATTAAAACATATATGTTTATATAGGTTCTTTCCATGTGGGTGTTGTTGTTGTTGTTGTGTTTCTGGTCTCAAAGTAGTCCGACTCTACCTCCGTCAGGTGCACAAATAGAAAAAAAGTAAAGGTCCTCCAACAACCGCTTGGAAGAGAGAGAAAACTAAAAGGTAAACAAGAAGAAATCCAACCAAGAGGCTCAAAGTCAACATGTCTGTTTGAGCGGGCCATCGTTCAATCTCCAGAGTTTTGGTTCAATCCCCATCACTGTTCATCCACGTGCTGGAGTGTCGTCGGGCAGGACGCTAAACCAACCCATTGCTACAATGGTGGCTGGTTGGGAAAAGTGGCGAATACTATCTCTTTCTTGTAATTTTTTTTTCTTTTTAAATAAGAACTGATAATATGTACGTATTTAATGATACGATTCTCTATAATCAGTTATCTTACTTGAGTCTACTTTCCTTGTGAAATTTAAGTCACCCTGAGGCGGGAGGGTTAGCATCTTATCTCTTTTCCATTCAAATCCAGTGATCATGAGAGCAACAATGGCTTTACAACAACTTCCTGACAATAAAATCTATCCATCTTTCTTACTCACCCATCATAGTCTATCTGAAGTTCAGCCTCCAAACCACTGGCATCAGCCATACATATTGTTGTACGTGCTCTGTCTTGTACGCGAGTTCAGACCATTTGACTTTCACATGTGAAACATTTGATGGATAGTGCATTTCCCTGACACTATGCATGCGCAGAGAGAACATGCAAACATGCAAACCACTGCTCCACTAAGGAACACAATGTGACTTTGCACAATTCAACAAAATAGGAAATGTTTATTTTAGGATATTTGAGTACTCTGTAAGAACTCTGTAAGAAGACCTCATATATTATACATATTAGGCAACACTCATTAAACTTTAATCCTCTAACTTTAAGTTGTGGACCCTATAAAAATATGCGTTTCTAAATTTATTTCATTTCTTCAGTGAGTAAAGGAAAATGGTTAAAAAAAAAAAGAAAAAGTAAACACTACTGTTTGGTTGCATGGCATTAGGGGGGAGTCAGTGAAATCAGCTGAGTGCCCTACGAGAAACATTGCAAAAAGAAGATTAAAAAAGCCCTGTGTCACTGGATGAAGGTGAAGACCGGTGATGAATGGGAGCAGGAAGTTTTCCAAAGCTCAGGTGGCATTATTAAAATGCTCAACACTGTGGTTTCAGAAGTGCCATGACTGAGAGTCACTTCAGCAGCAATCTGCAAAGCAATCAGGCCAATTTGTTACCGAAATGACTCGCGTCCCGCTGGAGGAGCGCCGGACCGAAATCAGCTGAGTGATTTGTCACGCTGACAAGAACAAAGCCGGAGCCGCCGTTTGAGCAGTCGCTAAACAACAAATCAGCAGCAACTTCTGACCCCGGATGCGAAAAAGAAATGTGAGACTGCTACCAAGTGTTGGTAATGAGAAAAGGGTGAATTAACAGCAACGACTGGTACTTCAGGGAATTTGGAAACAAGTTCGGGGTAATCAGAAAATAACTATGAATGTGGGAAATTGCAGTAATTCAACGCAGCCCTCTCCAAATTGTCCCAATAAAGGTTGCACCCCCTCCTCTATGATCCCTTATAAGTGGTTCTAAATATGCCAACTCTCACTGACACAGTTCAAAACAAGTTTGCAGTTTCCCTCGTGTGCTCTCGATGCAAGATAACGTCTTATTATAGTCGGTCTAATTTTGAAAGGTGTGTCATTTTGCGCCTCAAAACCCCACATGAGATCGCTGGTGCTGTGCCAAAATACAGTCCTCTTTTGATGATCAGGTAGCATAATTTGAATTTTGCTATTTTGAAAGCAACTTCAAACCATGCAACCAACCAAGTGATAAAATCCATTTGAAAGTTTTCCTCCCGCACTTCCAATGGGAGGTGACCAGACAGCATCCTCGCTCTGAGGCAACTGGAGCGACTCAATGTGGAGAAGTTTGACTTTAAGTCAAGTAGTGAGGCAAGGGAAATCTCAGTTAAGCCATTTCCCTGATCGTATTCATACGGTGGGAATCTATGGTGGGGTATGTATAGAAACTACAAAACGGAAAGCTTTGCTCTATAGTTCGGCTCCCTCTTCACCGCAATAGTTCCCGAGCAGTGATTTTATAACTGCGACCGCTTGTTGGCACAGCGTGTGAAGTGTCATTAAAAACAGATTATAAAAGGATGCAATGTTCTGCAATTCAAATACTGTGAGGCCACCTTGTAATTGTATTACAAAAGTATCACATTTAATCTTATTCTCAGTATGCCAATTGAATCGGGCTGTTCAACATCATAGGACGTGACTGACTGCTTGTTCTTCACGTGGATTTTCACAGCATTTGTTATACTGATCGCCACATCGGACACCGTCGGCTCTCGTCAGCGAGCCATTTAGTCTCTCCGGTTTGCCTAACAAGCTGGTCTTTGGGTTTGTTCCTACCCATAGAGCTGTTGCAGGCCCGGGTCCACAATCAAAACGGGGCTCGTCTTGCTTTGACGTAACACAGCGAGCCACATGTTACGCAGCGCCGGTCTGATATCGCCATGCTTTCCGTTTGGATGAATTTCCTCCGCAGTTGTCTTGCTGCAGCAGGTCTGAGGCCACTCTTGTTCGGTCACTGTCGTCGTGGTTTCCAGCCGACGTCAGCCTGTCCACGTTCCCGCCGTTCCTCCGACGTGACGGACCGCCAGCGTTGGAAAGTCCTCAGAAACACTGACAAACAGCAGCTGTTGTTGCGAGCAGGCTGCTCTCGTGTGGGCGAACACTTTCTATCATGTCGTTCTTCTTCATTCGTCCGACTCTGGAATTACTTTCCCGTGATTACTGCCAGCCGATCCAGAGACATATTTATCAATGAACCACGTCTGAAAGTTTTATGATCCATTCATCTTCCATTTACCCCAGTTCTGGGTCACAGGGTGTTGGAGCCGATCCCAGCTGACTACGGGCGAAGATGGAGTACGTAATGGACAGGTCACATGGCCTATCACACACAGAGGCAGGCCTGAGTGTACTTACGGGCAAATTCGGGTCGCCAATTAACCTCGCTTGCATGATTTCAGACGGTGTCAAAGAAAACCCACGTACATCCGGCCATGCGGACTGTTGTCATGACGCCACAAAGTCAAACTTCCCCACCAATTATAGAAGTGTCTCCCTCATGCGAGTGTCCAGAAAACATGCACGTGAGGTCAACAGGTCACCGTACATTTCAGGTAGTTGTGAACGTGAGCGTCGCTCAGTGTTTGCCCTGTGATGAATGGGTGACCCGTTCAGGACGTACACTGCCTTCACAGATAGCCGGCTTCGTTCGGCTCCAGCGCCCGGCGACCTTGAGCGCGATAAAAGCGGTATAGAAGATGAATGGACTTTACATTATGTTTTCTCATCTGTCCTGGTCAGCTCGAGATAGCTTATCAGCCTCCAACCTTTATGATCAAAGGAGACTTTTTTTGGCCCTTTTTTGCCAGGAACTGCGAAACTTATTTAACCTTCTGAATAAAGACAACACAGACAGTGATTTTATCCCCATCAATATTAAACTGTATAGAAACTATATAGACCTCCAAAAATTTTGTTTTTTTTTATGTTGGATCGATCCATTGTTGCTCGTAGAGTACAGAAACTCAAGATTATAGTCTTCATTAAACGCAACAAGACTGGTGACATATTATGATGTAATATGTACTTGACTTGATAAAAACCATGATTTTATTTTATTTTTAGTCACAATTATTAGCTCACACACACACACACACACACACACACACACACACACACACACACACACACACACACACACACACACACACACACACACACACACACACACACACACACACACACACACACACACACACACACACACAAATCCTTGTGATCATTTTAATGAAATAAAAAAATAAAAAAAGCGTTTTTCTCTAATCTTTTTTTTTTAAATCACCAAGCATGGATTTTTTCATTTTTGATTGTCATAATAATTTATGGATAATTACAATTGATGTCTGGTTAAAAAAAAATAAAAAACTTTCCTCCCGCCACCTGTTGAACCATTTCATCACATGGTATGATTATGAATCCTTTGGAATTACTGTACATTATAATGACTGGTTTGATTTACTCCTACTTTGAAAGGGGGTCGATTCTGTACGCACTCACCCCAACCTCAGTAATAAGCTGGAGACGATGGACAAACTGAGCTAATGGACCTTCACTGTCAAGGCCTTATTACTGCATTGCTTGTTGGCTATTTTTAGCTCAAGGCAACAGTGCGAAATATAAATGTACTTGGTTCGGTTGACTGAAAACAGTAATTGTTCCTCTTTGACTTCAATGTAAGAACTTGGCAACAGAGGTTTCCGGCTTTTCTAATCAGTTTTAATTCATCCGTGGGGTCGAGTGTTTGCGAGGGAGCAGCTTCACTTTGTTTTTAAATGCACAAAAGCCCACTCTGCTTCTCCGCCATTCAATCCGGTTTACAGCTCCTCATTAAAACTTAATGTTGAATGGCGTCACACGAATTCATAATGACTTGGGAATGTGAGGTTTTCCTTTGTGTGCACGTGTGTGTAAGTGTGTGTGTGTGTGTGTGTGTGTGTGTGTGTGTGTGTGTGTGTGTGTGTGTGTGTGTGTGTGTGTGTGTGTGTGTGTGTGTGTGTGTGTGTGTGTGTGTGTGTGTGTTCTTTCTGTGTGGTTCCCCCATCCACAAATGCCACATCTTTACGTTAGGCACATTAATTAGATTTGTCCTGTGCCGCTGTATCCGAGCGGGGCTGTTGACTGACCCCGCGGGGCCGAGCATTAACCGCCCTGCTCTCCATCATCAGCCAACACACTTAAAGCTCAATTTGTTCTCATTATAATCAGCAGAAAACACTGTCGAAACCAATTTTCTGTGGCGAGCGCACAGTCGCTTCTCCTTGCTGACCCCGGTGTTTCCTGCGAGCCGCGATTAAAATACGCATTCCCCAAATGTGACGAAGCCAAAGCCTGAAACCTGCTGGCCACTCAGCAGTTACAGTTACTTTGCCACCCTGGAGCTGGAGGAGGAAGAGGAGGAGGAGGAGGAGGTGAAGAAACTGAGATTTCTTCAGGCGTTTGTCTCATCTGGTTCTTCTTTTTTCGTTTTCCTTAATCTGCCCTTCCTCAGCTGCCGTCCAGCTGAGTTAGTTAGCACTTTGATGGCGATACCCTGACTCATACCTTGGTTCTGGTACATTCTGTCCCCGTTTACATAACTTTTTAAATGAAAACGCATCATTTTTGGAATGATGGAAGAAAAGAGTTCCAGGCCAGGACTTGGCACCGTTGGTTGTTTTTGTAATAAAACCACACACGTACACAGATGTTACGCTTTAAACATTAAACATGGTGAGCACACAGACATTTATATGGACAGACAACCAAGTTGGATTGTTATTACGGTGACTGTCAACTGTAAAACCACCAAGTTCCAGGAGAATATGGAGTCATGACACTCCGGATGTAAAATGTTGTTATGGTCCATCTACTCGGACATGTGCAGAAGAGATATTTAGCATTTTAGAACAAAAAATAGCATTTTCCTCTATTTCCACGGAGACAGAGCTGGAGCGTTTCCCAGGCTGTCATGTACTTTTGATTTATCTTTAAAAAGAGAACAAGTAGCCCCACAATGAGTGCGGTCGTTTTTAAGAAGGATTTAGAAAAAAACAAACAAACAAGATTTTAACTTCTCATCATTCTTAATGCATCATGCCGTTTTCCATTGTCCATTGCCAGTATCAGAGGTCTTGTACACCAGTCAGCCTTAACATTATGCCCGATACTGTGAAGGTGACCCTTTCTGCAACCCCATATACAACAAACACTGGTCGACTGACAATTCCATCAGAACTAGATTGACCCGACAGCCACCTCTTCAATATATAAGCGATTGAAAGATTATTTCTAAAACCAGAGCCAGACTCTTTAAAACAAACCTGAGCCCTCCAGAATAGACGCAGATTCTTAAAGCCACAGATGGAAAGCCCTCCTGGAATTCTTAAACCACGCCTCGACCCCCGACGCGTCAACATTAAACTTGACCGTCAGTTTTTACACTCCAGATATCCAGCGACTGAGCATTACCATTGGTGTGTGTTGTGAACAGCTGTGCGTTTACGGGATCAGCATCGTTCAGGCTGCACGACAGTTTGACTGCAACCGCGCCAGGAAAACCTCTGCAGGGCTTTTTGGAGAGGCTCCTTTAGTGCGGCTCAGAGATTAATTTCTTTCACACTGGTACAGCCTCACAGCACAAAACAAAAAAAAAAAGCCAGACCTGGATTTAACTTTTAAACTTTTTTTTGTTTTTTTTTTGTATCTGACCAGAACTCATTGAAACAGAACTGTTTGTTCTTTCATACAATGACCCTGGTTTTTGAAAAGAGGCTTGCAATCCTGAATTAATTGAACAATACCTCCAGTTTATGGACTAAACCTGGACTCGTGAAAATAAGTTTGAATTTGTTCCGACTTGGACTCTTTGAACTTGATCCATTCTGTTCAAGGCGCGCATGCATTCTGAACCAGGACTCTAGAAGCTGACTCAATCCTATCGGGAATTCAGGTGATTTCTTTGAATGGGACCCTTTAAATACACCAATTTACCAATATTGATAACTTGCACAAAGAATTGATTGTATTCCAAGAGGTTGTCTGTTTGATTGGGCAACCCACGATCCTGTTGTTGCCCCTTCACTTATATATAGTTTAAATGTGTCAGTATCTCGCCTTTGGATTGTGGAAGGTAACAGGAGTACCCAGAATAATCCAACACATGCACAAGGGCAGTGAGCCTTCCAGCCGTCGGTCAGTTTTCGGAAAAGACGTACAAAAAATATAGCGTCTCAAAGTCGTCTAAAATATGTGTATAATGGCCATCACTATTTGTCACCATCTAATTTTGCCTGAATTAATCTTTTTTTTTTCTTGCAAAAATATAGCTTTTCAGCACAACTGACACCCAAAACACCAATTTCTGTAAACTCCTCACGCCGTGAGTCAAACCAGGGTGTTCTCACTGTGAAGCCAGAGTGCTACCCACCACCCACCATCCAGTCCATGCAAGAAATACACTTAAATCAAAACTGTCAGGTGAAATGTTCCAGTGGAGCCGAGACCAAAAGCATGTGGATACGATATAAACTTAAGGGTTCAAGTGTTAACACCTCAGACTCTCAGCCGGTAACTGCGTTCATCAATCAAGCCGGAGCAGATCCATCGGATGAAGCCCACGCCTCCCCTCCACCTCCTCAGGAGATGCTGTAAACCTGTCAGCTGAAAGCAACCAGTTCAGCCCCATTTTCAGCCGGCAGGACATTGAATGGCATTCGCACAAATGTAGGTTATCAATAATTCAAACTGAAAGGTTGATAGAAAGTTATCCATAAAAAAAGAAGCGAAAAAGAAAAAAAAACAAAAACCTAAATATTGCAGTCCTTTATCTAACGGGGGACTCTTAGATCCGTCACATGTCATGAAATCATCATGGACGACACATTATCCAGAGGGGATTCGGTTCAGTTCGCAGCCAGCGGGGGGGTTTCATCGCTGCGGTGCGGCGGCCTCCTCTTGGAAGAAAAAAAAAAAAAAAAAGCCCCTCGGTCTAGATCTCAGCGACGGGTTCAGAAATCTCTCCAGCCCCTTCAGCCACCGAAGATTGTACTCTGGAAGGACATCATTGCTTGAATTAAAAATTAATGTTGCTCTTGTGTTAGATGTCAATGCCTGAATATTAATGAGCGGGAGCAAGTTGCCCAGAAACGAGATCAGACTGCTGTTGGAGTTCACGGAAGCCATCTTTGAAGGCTTCAACCATTTACAGCAAATTCATGGAAAAGAATTGAACACATTTTTATTTATTTTTTTATAAATTACAATTTATTTACAATTTTAATATAAGGATTGAGGAAAGTAGATAGATGTTTATTTTTTTTCCTGATGCTGAAGTAACTAAAACACTACATATCCACTCATTATTTGATGTTCAGAAACGCAGAGCACCTTGTTCGCCCTCCTCGGTTTGCTGCTGCGGTCGCCGATTACTTTGCATCCCCACATTGCGCCAAACAGCAGTCAGCCTTTTGACGGCAAACGGCTTCAGAACAAATTTTTGAAACTCAGTTTGACAAATGCAAAACTCTTTTTAGTAACTCCAGACGCCTCCGTGTCTCTCTCTCTTTTTGAAGGACGCTTCTTTGGCACCGACGTCTGAAAGTGACAGTTGCTGTGTCCTCGGAATTCTGCCGGCTTTGGGCTGTCATCAGCATTCGTACTCCGTAGTCATCCTTGAAAGAAAAAAAAAAAAAAAAAAAAAAAAGTTTAAAGTATCTCTCATATATCTGATTATTAACCTGCGTGCTGCTCATTATCGTCACGGCACTGTATCGTCTCTGTAAAGTTGTTTATTTCCGTGTCTCCAAAATGCCGCGTGTCTCACCGCTGTTTTAGTTAAAACTTATTCAATCTTGGCTGAACATTTATAGACTTCAAGCTTGCCGTTTGCCAAAATCTATATTGCATGTATATGAAAAAATTGCAACCAATCGATGTGCTGTCAAGGCCTCCGTTAGACAAGATTAACGACACATATCTGAGAATATATAGGAATTCATGATTATTCTAAGAACTTAGAGACATCTGAGGGAGCAGATGTCCAGCAGAGGTTCTATTCATTTCAAAGCTTTGTCTTCCTACACAGTACTCAATGTTAAAGATGTTTATTTTTTGGGGTTTTTTTTTAAGGACATCTATTTAATTGGAAACAGGCATCAAAACATACATATACAGTAAATTGCATGTTAAAATCTGTACAAAGTTCAATGATTGCAAGCTATATATGCAAATTTGAAACCTTTTATCCATCACATTCCAGCAAATACTTCAAATCCCAGAAACTTTAAATAATTTTGTGTTTATATGACATGTAACATAACATAGAAGGAAATCTGGCATTTAACATGCGAGTCAAAACATCTTAAATATCTAAGGCCCTTTTTGCACAGATTGCACAATAACGTGTCAGATGAAAACACACATAATATTCACATTTGTTTTATAAAAGTTTTCCATTTGCACAACAACATTTTGAAAAACGTGTTTTGGATATGAACGGCAGAAACACTGAAAATGGTGTAGTAGTTTTTTTTGTCGGGCCACTAGAGGGCACTGTTAAGGAAATTGTCACACGTGCAGAAAACGTTTCAGAAAAGTTTAGTTTTCCGTCATCTCCATGGAGACGGAGACAGACTGAGTATTTTTGAAAAGTTTCACCTTGCGAGCCGTTTTTGAACATTGTGTTTTCAGTGGCTCTGAGGAATATCGTCATGGAAACGGAAACGCGAAACACAACAAACCAGGCGCCACAAAGACACCTTCATGAGTTGATTTACATATTTCAGTTGACGACAGTCAGTGGCAGGGATGAAAATATTAAAAACAGTTTCTATTTTAAGACAGATGATGGAGCCATGTGTTGTTCTAGCAGGAGGACGCTCAGTGTTTTTTTTTTTTCTTTTTTTTTTTCTCGGTGTGTATGAGCACACTCATTTGGTATTTAGTGGCAGTGATGACTCACAGTGAATTTGATGAAGCGTCTGTGTGAGGAGACATGTGGCCCAATTAAGTTATTTCACAGTCTGAACAACTACGACCAGCTTTTTTTTTTTTTTTTTTTTTTAGCTTTTTATAGATAAAAAACAATCTTCATGACAATCAGCCTGTTGTCCAGCCAAACAAAACCCTAGGAGTGTTTCACCAGTATTTTCAGTAATATGATATAAAGATCAGATGGTTTATTTCGTATCGACTATGAGGTTTGACCTTTTCAAACTAAATATGACCTTTGCCTTTCGCACTGAAAATATTCCTGAGATAAACATTATATTTATTCTGCTTTATACCTGTTTTATTGTTTCGAGTCTTGTGTTTCCAGTTAATTTTAATTTTTTCTTTTTTGTTCACTGTGGTGTCTTGTCATGTCTTTGTAAAGTTCCCTTCCATTTTCTCTGCGCTTTTCCATGGATGAACTTAATGTCTCACTCCCCTCCCATTCCCTGGTTTGTGTACTTTTACCCCTGTCAATGTTCATTGAGCAAAAAAAGCAGCGGTTGAATTTCGCCAGTGGCCAAAATGTCTGATGGTCTGAATATTACAAAATCGACTGGATTGGTAATGACCTGGCATCGTCTATTCAGTGAATCCCAGGAGTTTTCAAGTTTGTTATAAAAGAATGGATGTTGCAATGCCCCAATGGCAAATTGGCAAATTCCTAATTGTAGAGACACAACTCTACAACACAGTTTACAATGGTGCACAAAGACAATACAGTGAGAAGACTTCGATGCGAAATTGACCAGTTCTTTTAGCTAAACTATTGGGATTTCTATACAACAGTAAAAGCAGTTGCATAAGCTTCATTGGTTTTTATGAACGAGGAGGCTGAACAGGATAGATTTCTCCTTTCAGTCCGGGACAATTGATGAACCTGGTTTTCTTCTTCTTCTTCTTTTTTTCTACTGTCATTCCCAGTCCGTGTCTGTTCGGGGTAAAGTTGTCCAGAACGAGCAGCTGTTGTAACTGCTGGTGTTTTTCGTCATTCCCCCGCCCAATCAAGCAAGAGTCCCCGGACTATCTCGATGTGAAAGCACCATAACACCCACGAGACACTGACGCAGGCACCCCACCAGCAGCTACAAGAAAAGAAGCGCACAGATGTTCACAGCAACTGGAGCGGGACTGCAACTGGCAAGCAACTTTCTCACAAATGAAGTAAACTACTTCTCAATGCATCAATGAAATCCTCACCTGTCGTAGGCAACAATGGCCTCGGTCAAGGATGACGTCACAACCTTTACACATCATCGTCTTTTGGTGAGAAAGACTGACATTCTATTGATTGGACTGTGGAAGAAAGCTGGAGCCCCTAAAAAAGTAGCCAGACATGCATTCTTGCGTTTTCTACTTGTTTGTGTACGAACTCACATCAAACAGTTTTTCCTATCTTTTTTTTTTTTTTTTTGTGATTTCCCTCAACTTGCCTATTTCTCTTTTACCTCCCGTGTCCAGCGAAGGCTTCAGGCAGATACGCTTTATATCTCGGACAAATCTGCAGCCACCTCTTCTCCTCACTTGCCACTGTTTACTTTCACCGGGAGTGTGAGATGCTCAAGTTATTTCCCCCGAGGTCGAACCCAACATGCGCCACAAACCCAACCTGTGATAAAGATAAAAAAAAGAAAAAGAAAAAAAAAATCCCTGACTTGGCTTCTGATCTGTGAGCAGTTGTTTGAAAACATCACCGAGCTGGAGGTGCTAAAGCCTTCAGCTTAACTGGGAATACATTAGATTTTCTCTCTTTCTTTCTTTCTTTTTTTTTTTTTTATTATAGAGGACTAAAAACATTGCACACCAGTTTGTAAGTGATACATTAGCGTGTGCTGCCCGCCCGCAGCAACATGGCGAGAAAACTACCCTCGTCCAAGCTGCTGTAACACCATATGCACTCTGGTTTATTTAAAGTGCACTAAATTCTCTGGTGGTGACTCTGCACCTTCTGCGTGAGAGAGAGGTGCTTTCTGAGAATTATCTGGTTTATCCCCCCCCCCCCCCTTTCGCAATGTTTCAGGACTCAAATCGGTATCCAGCTTTTGCAGGACCTGTGTTCAAGCGTGATCTCAGCGCCGTCTGATTATATTAGTTTTTGTTTTTTTGTTTTTTTTCTGGAACACACAGTTTCCCATTAGCAGGACATGGCAGGGCCCCAACTTGGCACTGGAGCCCATCCTGTCTGACACAGTTGTTCTGAAGGGGAGCAGCGGTGGGCTAATTGGAGCGGTGCTATTTTCAGCTGCAGCAACTAATGCTAGTTTTGGCCTTTAATCATCGGCAGAATCTAATGTCGGCTGATGAAAGAGTGTCAGTGTCTTGAAGTGTGTGTGTGTAGGGGGGGGGGGGGGGGGGGGTAGATTTTGAACAGCCAGACGACAGTGGAAAACCCCTTTAATAGAAGAGGGTCTGAATGTTCTACCGTTGTTCCCTGATGGTTCCATATTGGAACATCAGTGATCAGATAAATTATGCACTAACTGTTTGAATTAATCTTCTTTATTTCCATTAACACGAGGACTACTCTCCAGTGGCATGACTTGCGGGATTCACTTCTCGCACATCCATGTGACCATATGGCTTAACCCACGTGGAGGTTGTGAGGATCTTTCACCTTCCTGTCCTGACATTTGGCGAAAGGCAGAGTAAATTGATTACTCCCGTCCAGCCAAGGCCAACACATTGAAACACGCCAGTGCAAACACTTGAGCACATGGCAGTGTGCGACCAAGAGACACACAGTCTAATACACACAAACTTAAACTTAAATCAAGTCCAAACAGGCAAATCTGACTGTAATACTTAAGTGTGTCACATTAACAGACCTCTGGTTGGATGATGCCGATAAAACCCCACAAGGGTGATTATATTGTTCATGTGGTGACTTCTTAAGTCGCCAATATTAATGAATGCAATAATGCAATGAGGTGGGAACTATCTGCTATTGAAATAAAACAAATGAGTTGGAGTGCATTGTGGAGCGTGAATAGTTATTTCACTGTGGTTCTGTTTGAAACCAGAAAAACAATTTGTTTTTTGTTTTGTTTTTTCAAGAAAAGCGTGTAATAAAGGAACTTAATGTGTGTTGTAAATTTTGTAGAAAAGGAAAAAGGTCTTGCTTTCTAACGCAAGCATTTACTTTGGATTTCTAAACCCAATCAAAATACTTTTTTTTTTTTTTAGAGTTTTATTGTAATAAGGTAGGTCCTGAAATTCAAGTCCATTTCAATTCAGTTTTACTGTACAGTACCAATTGTAACAAAGCCATGCCACTTTACATTTATATTACATTCAGTCAAATGGATAGAAAAAAACAATCCCACATTGGAAAAGAAAAATCTCTTTTTAACAGAAAGGTACCTCCTGCAGAATCCGAGGGAGCGGCTTTCTGCCGAGGCTGGTTGGGATTTGAGGAGAGTAAGAGAAAAACAAATAGGACAGAGTGCAAAGGACAAACAAACAGACAGACAGACAGACAGCTAATCAATATGTTGTTGACTGATGGAGTAGAAAGTTTCCACGCCACAGCCAGAGATAGCTGCAGGAAAGTATAAAGGGAGAGCAGTCAACTGTGTTCGGCTCAGGGAGGAGATATAATGCAGAGAAAGAGAAATGATGACGGTCATTCAGGGAGACAGACACACATTGTGAGTAGTGACTGTTAGAACTTCACACTTGGAGCCTTTCTGTATGGAGATTGTATGTTTTCCCTGTTTATGTGTTTCTCCCAGGACGCCGCCCTCCCACTCATATTCCAAAACAAGCTTGTTGGAAATATTTGTAACATTAAGTGACTGTTGGTGGGATTTCTTTTTTGTTCGCGACTAGCAACCTGCCCAGGGATTATTTATTGTTGTGGCCAACAGGCAGCCGAGACTCTGTGACCCCCAGCTGGAATGAACTCTTCTTTTGTGTACGACTTCAGTGGCTACAGGTGTTTTCTGTGTGTTTATACTGTCTTCATGTCTGATTCACTTTCGTACAGCTGCTACATCCATGCCGTCCATTTGTAGACGTTTACAGATCAAGACAGTTAGTAAGCAAAGCAACTCATAAGCTTCTTTACCTTTGTTCCACGGCTGTGTGGCGCAGTCTTGTCGACGTTAACAACTGGATGTAGTTTCCGTGTTCACACTGTGGCTGCGTGGGTAATCTCTTGGTCGTCCTGCCTATTGGTGTGTCCCTCTGTGTTGACTTTAGATGGTGTGTAAACTTGTCCAGGGTGTACCCTACCGTTCACCCGGAGAATCTTCAGCTCCGTGACCCTAACTTAAGTCGGTAACAGATGAATGGATGGCTGCTCCCGACCACGGGATCTGAACGCCACTGAATATTACCTCGGTACAACATCATGGTATTGAGCGAAACCATTCACTTGTTATAAAACATTGTCAATGTCAGTTTAATTTGCCGTACAGCAATATCACAATCATCTCTAAATCATTTTATAATGTCCAAACTTTCAGTTTGAAGAGCATTAGTATGGACTTCAGCAGCTACTTCTTCCCTTCTCTTACTGTCTGTGTTTATCTAGAGAAGTGAAGCCAATTTTTTAATTAACATTCAGTGGAAGACCTGGGTGGTTGACTATTGAAATTAATTATCCAACACGCCCGATTGAAATTAAACTTTCATTCACATCACTCGATAATGTTAAATTACCTTTTTATAAGTGTCGGGTGAGACGTCTGCATGCTGGCCTGATCAGAGCGTTGTGAAATGGATCCAGTCCTGGCGGTTTGCTCAAGCTGTGGAATTTAGATTGTGGCGTTTTATACGAGTGTAGTGACCATTCCGGGCCTCTATAGTAACTTGTGTATATATGTAAATACCTGGCTGCCCCCCCCCCCCATTTTCGGATTCGAGATGCTGAAAGTGTACCTCAGTGATTTGGGCCTGTATTGGTGTGCCAACGTTGTCCGTTCGCTGCAGATATTTTTGGTGAACTGATCATTATAGAAAAAGAATGTTGGAGTAGTGGTCAGAGGAGGGTGCACTCCTGTCATAAAGAGATAAACATATTCAAAATCAATACTCAGTCTGGTTGTGGCATCGAAATGGTGCTCAGTTGATTTTGAGGGGCACAGAAGAATGCCAAGAAAACATCACACCATCAGCAGCATCCTGAACCGGTGTTAAAAAGTGCAATGGATCCATGCTTTGTTGTTGTTTACTGACTGTCCCATCTGAATGCAACAGCAGAAATCGAAATTCATTGGACCGGCCAACCTTTTTTCCAATCTTCCGTTGCCAGTTTAAATGAGTCTGTTTGAACTGTAGCCTCACTTTTCTGTTCTTAGCCGACAGCAGTGACACCTGATGTGGTCTTCTGCTGCTCTGGCGCGTCGGCTTTAAGATCCAAAGTGCTGTGTGGTCAGAGATAGTCTCCTTCAGGCCTTGTTTGTAGCGAGTGGTTCTTTAACTATTGCCATCTTCCTATCATCTGGGACTAGTCTGGCTAACCTTTGACCTCGCCTGAGCATAGGCATCAGCAGAGGCATGAGCAAGGCACACTTTCCTGGAAAACGTACCCTCATTGGACATTTTCTCATTTTGGGATCGTTCGCTGTAAACCTTTGAGATGGTAGCGTGTGAAAAATCCTACATCGGCATTTTGTGGGAACATTAAAAAAAAAAAAAAAAAATACTGAAAGTGTGTACATTTCTAAGTAATCAGTTTGACAGGCTTCCACCCTTCATGTCTCTTTCACAGAGGTGAAACCCGTGTTTCCTATTTTCTTCTCTCGTAACATAATGACATTTCCCCCCCCCCCAAAATGCCCAGCTCATACCAAATGATATCAATAAGGCTTTCTGCAGAGTCAGGCTGGAGGCGAGGCTCCTCGTGCAGATCCTGTCCTGTCGCCATTCATCTGACAGCTGTTGTCAGATCAACCTGAATGATAGATGACTCAAAAACAGTGATTCACCGCGCTGTTTCACCGCTGTCTCCTTGGACTGATGTGTTTATATAATGTTCTCTGTGGTCCTAATAGCAAGTGAAAAGGCATATAGAGCAGAGGAGTGAGAAAATTGGATGAACGAAGAGCCCTTCATCTCTCTCACTCGCTCTCCTCTCCGCCACTCAGCACTATCTCTCTGTCATTGCAGTCACTCTGTGAAACAAACTAATTAAATTACTTGGTGCTCTTGGGCCTTTGGAGGACTCGTACCAAGCTGCCGGGGTGAACACAGGGAAGTATGGACTGTCCTACTTCCAACAATATTGTCCCAACACACCAATCTTTTTCTCATTTCCAAACAATCGCTGTGATGAAAGTGACCTCAGAGAATTTGTCGAAGAAAGAAGTGGTTGTTTATTGCATGGATGGAAGATAGATAGATGTTTTTGAAGAGGAAACATTGTTTTTGATGTTAACCTTTTTAATAAAACAAACAAACAAACAAACAAAAAAAAAGACACTGTATTACATGACAGGCCATCCATCTTTCAGCCTTATCCATGTCAGGGTCACAGGGGTTGAAGAAGATTCTGCACCTGCTGACATTATAGAAGTAAGTCATCCCTCCATTAAACCAGGTCTTTTTCACAGCAAGAGGACACGAACACTACGGCAGTGCGAACACTACGTCACCTCTAAAGACGTCTAAATACGGGTGGAAACGACACAGGGCGAAATAAGCAGACCATGTGGGCTGTGATTACTCCGCTCTATTATGTCATGGGTCATGTTCAGAGACTCCACATATCTACACGATCGTGTAGTAAGTGAACACTTTATTGGAGGAGCGTAGTTAAATTTATGAATGAACAGCACACACTGCCCACGGACAAGGCAAAACAGTTCTGGTTGCAGTGTGATCCACAATGTTATCACACTTCCGATAATATGGACAACATCACAACATACAAAAGCTGGTTTGTAGCTCAAATTGGACAAATCTACAACTGGGAAATGAACACAACCAATGATGTGGTTTTGTGGCTGATTCCTCTAAATCCCTGTAGACACATTAAGATAAATCAGTTGAAATGATTATTTCAAGGCTTCCTTCGACACGTCGGTGGTTCTGCAGTGTGGTGGCCGTCAAACAAATCCCTGTCTGTTGCTGGACCATCAATGGCCTATTGATTATGACTTAAAGGGACCAGGAACTCAACCGACTGAAGTAAAATATATGAAAATCTTGACATATGCATGTAGTTTCAGTAAATATGTGATAGGATGCAATAGCAATACAGCCGATGGGATTCTCGCATGTCTCAGGACTTAAATTTGATGAAAGTGGACTCAGTACGACTGAAAATGGATGTCATTATTTTTCACATGTCCAGAGATGATCAATCAATGCTCAGTCTTACAGAGACATTCTGAAGGCAGAAGCTCATGCTATTAAACAGGTTCACCTCCCATGATTATTTATGCTACACACTCTTGCACGGACCTGTATAGGCAGCATGACCCCATGAAGCAAACTGTGGACAGTGTCAACAGCCCGGGCTGCTGCTGGTATAATGAGGCTGTGTGGAAAGTGTTATTGGACACTTTGGACCCATTAAAACCAACCAATCATGATTTTAGAGCTGCAGCCAGTCTGAGTATTCTTGCTGACGACATATGTATGTCCCTTCACGGGCACATTTAGCAGCGAGTCGTAAAGTAAAAACTGCACTTAAGAACATGTGTTGACAAATCTACAAGGGAGTCTCCAGCGAGCCGTTGGCATCGAGATTCACGGCGCGCGTGTGTGTAGAAGAAAAGAAATTTTTTTGTCGACATGGTAGCAGAGTCTCAGAGGAAATTGTCTCGCTTTTTCATGGAGAGTCATGTGGTTTCCTTCAGCTGTCTCCGTCTGTCCTGTGATTTCTGCTTTGAGGCTCGTTGAGGTCCCTCCTGTGCATCCTGCAGCGTTCCCCATGATGTGGGACTCCCACGTGAGATGGAAAATCTGTCCCAGCATGCTCGTTTTAGGTTGGAATATTTGTCCGATCTGACCATAATGTGTTCCCTGCGCAAGGCAATAAATGCTAAAAGACTGGACTCGGAAAGAAAAACAAAAATCAAATTACTTTGGTGGCTTTGTAATTATTTTAAGGTTTCTCAAGGTTGAAACAAGAAGCAACAATGGCAATTCAAATTGATTTTTGCAGGTGACTAAATGAGTAGATTTAAATATATTTTCAATAGAAGATTGTGTTTATTTATACGAGGATTTTCTATTTTTTACATCTCGGAATAAAACGTTAGTTTGTGCATCCATTGACAGGTAAATTCTGCTTTGTATCTTTTGGAGAATTCTTCCATCCTCCGATATTTTATACTGAATCTTTACGTCCACGAAATGCACTCTGATCTGTTTCGTCAACATATCTGTTTGCCTGCTACTGTTCTTAGCGGCTTTCCACACAGGGGGTTTGTTTCCTTGTGCATCTGATGGTGTGTATCTCTCAAACTGAAAAGAACATTTCTCATGTGCACTACATCGTGCACTTCATCAAATATAATAACAAGTTCAGGGAAACTTCATTGACTAACAGCATCAGTTACTAACACATTACTGCCAGATTTATTGATATTACAATTCTATTTCACTTTATTATTATATAATATTTCTTTTTAACTTTTTCAAGCATTGGAATTTTGAAAATGTTAGATGACATTTTTGTATCTCAAAATGTTTGCATTTTTTAAGGGGGCTGGATTAGGTCTGGTTTTGTTTGACATCCTTGTGTAGGGCAGGGATCAGGTAGGGTGTCTTCTCTAAGTCTAAGGCATTTATATTGTCTGTATGCAGCCATCCCACCTTTATTAGAATTGTTGTAATTTCCACTATTAAATCACTCTATTATCACTGTGGAAGAGGGATCTTGACTACTTTTTATTTTCCTTTTATTATCATTCATTCTTTTCATTGTGAAGTCATTGGAGGCCAATGTGCAATGGGGCGGGGTATAAACATATCTAAAATGATTTGATTCATATTTTTGCTTTGGTAGCTTGTTTTCTTTTTTAAGCTTGTGCCATAAAGCAAGACATGATGAACTAAAATGAACTGAAAGGAAGGGATACTGCATTTCTGCCATTTCGCTCTCAGGCATTTGGCATTTCAGTTGACTGCTTGACTGTTTGAACCCAAACAGGATGCCTCCTCTTCCTCCTCTTCCTCCTCCTTGGTGCCTCAACAAGGGCAGCTTCAGATTTCTACCATTTCTTTTTTTAATCTTTGCAACCAGTACATCCCTCTGTCTCTTTTATTTCTGTCTCTACTGTCATGAAGGAGTGAAGCACTGTTTCCCCTCTGGGAGATGAAGGCCTTTATGGGGGGGGAAAGACACTCCCCCTACAGCTGAGCTAATAGAACATGCCTTTATAATGGTATCACTATGTGTGTGTATACCTTCTCTGTTGAAGCTGCACATGACCTTAGCGAGCCCTTCTTTATAACTCATCCCTGTGTTGGTCCTTCTCTCGGTCTCCGAGGCCTTTTTCCAGAGCCGCGGGCAGACTAAACGGCGCTTCAGAGGCGGATAAACCACATTTCGCTCATTAGAGCATCGGATAAGATAAATCGCCCGGTCTGGAGTGTGTTTTGTGTGCAAACTCGCTCTCCCTTACCTTCCCTTCCCATTCCTTTCCTTCCTCCCTCCCTCCTGAAGATGGACGCCGTGTACGGAGTCGCATCATCGAGGCTCAATTTGACACAAATCCACAGAGCTTTGCATCAAAGCCAAAGCCATTTCCAAGCAGTCGCCCCTTCAAAGTCTCCCTAAATGGGAATTCAGCTCTGGGGTTATCCCCCTCCTCCTCCCTGTCGCTCTTCCATGATTAACGTCAGGGGGTTGAATCATCTCCCGACCTCCTCTTGGCCCCCGCCAATGTAGTCATCAACACCTAATTGCTGCTCATTATTTCTGGGAAGCGATGGAAAAGGGCAACGGGGCTGAAAAACATCAGATTTTCACCCGTCTTGTCTTGTTTGGCAGCAGGTGGTGTGATGTTGTGTGATCGCGGGGAGGCCGGGGAGTCATGTTTCTGTCTGTGGCGCACGGGTTGCATAAGACGTACGCGCACACCTGACCATAGCCGAACGCATGCCGGAGCAAGAACCTCGGCGGAGATTAATGATGCAGCTCGTCCGATCTGGCTAGATTGAGTTTGCAGCGGTCGCTCGCCGCCTATTTAAACAGCTCAATTTCCTAAAAGCAGGTGTTAATCAAATAGCAGGCGTTGGTAATTAAATGACAGTCGCTGCTAATAAGCTGCGACTGTGGCTCGGGGTATTTGCAGCTCGTTTGCAGAGGGGCTATTTAAATGAAATGAAAAGCGTTTGTGGTTTTCAGAACATTGGAGCCTATTTTTGGGGGGTGACTAAGTGTGGCTACAGGACAGCTTTTTAAACACTGAGCCGAAATAATAGCGGGAGGGATTGTTCTGTCGTGGATATTCTTTGTGTTCTGGAAACCGACTGGATGAAAAATAGCCTGAAATGTTGCTTTGACTTCAAGTTCAAACTTCCACTTCTGTGCTTCCAGCCCTCGCTTGATTTAGAGACGCTCATACCAGGATGACCTGACATACATCCAAAGACATACCTGCTCTACTGGTGTTCATTTATTTATGTATTATTGACATTGTGCATTACGACAATACAAGAACTGTTCTCAGTGGGGAATACAAGAAGTTTTATAAGAAGTTATGAACTGGGATGTAGTGTTTCCATAAATCTTTAAATGGTTGCACGCTGTACATAACCAGCAACTGTCATACCTGTTATACATATGGGCTTTATACATGTCTATACAGTATGACTGTTATAAAACTATATGCAGGTGCAAACCATTCAACTGTTTTACTTTTGGACTGTGTGAATCGATATGTGGTCTACATACTTAAACTTTATCTAGTTACACCTTGTTGGTGCTGAATAGAACCCTGTTTACCTTCAGAACTGCCTTCATTCATGGTAGTCATGGTAGACGTACTGCAGACTGTTAAATGTGGATGGTGGCAGTTAAAATGTGGCTATTCTATAACACATTTGATCATTTATTTTCCAAACTTAAAGAAAATCATTAGTTGGCTTGACTGAGTGAGTGAGTGAGTGAAAAGGAAAGTTCTGTGTCAGATTTAATGCATTAATAGTTTCCAGTAAGTAATTGATATGAAGGGCATTTAAGTTGAAGCGTGAGTTTTGTTTTTCCTTTTTTATGTGACTGCTGTGCAATGTCTAAAGTATTCATGCACTCATTGACAAGAGAATATCAAACTGTGTGGAAAAAAGATTGCAGAGCTCTTGCCTTTGACAGCCTTGAGGCTGAAGTTGTTTCTTCTGGTGACAAACGAGAGGCTTTTCTCCTTTGTGTCACCGAATGACCTGCAAACCAAACAGCACATCACTCTCCCGATTCATTCAAGCCATTCCCTCCCGCCCTACCTCTGACCTTCCACGTCTCTCTTAAATATTCCCCCGCTTGTTTTATTTTTCTGGTCAGACTATATAATTCTTCTGATCCTTCACTCAGACTCATTGAATGAACAGTGAAGTGTGTTTTAGGCCTGTATATTTTATTCACTCATGTTTTCTCATGTCTGGGATTTCACTCCCACAAAATACTGACATTTTCAGCACATTTCTGAGTCATCAAGTTACCTGATTCCATCTTTTATGTCTCTGAGTTGAACTAATACAGAGGTAAAATAGTTGTGTTTTTTTTCAGGCCGTTTTCTGTAGACTTGAAATGTGGTTGTACATGAAAAAAAACCGAGAAGAGCTGTTTGTGAAACACTCAAAACAACAAACGTCTCCTTTCTTCCCCATTCTTATGTTGCCTTTGAACATCTGCAGGTCATCCTAGCATGACCTCCTGAACACACCGAGTTTCTGGCTGGTTATTTGCAATAATCACTGGCTGAAGAGGTGGATTGAATTAAGTGACAGGAATTGTACATTTGTAGCATATGCAAACATAAAATTGCAAAAAGTTATTTTTGCCCCTACTTATTGTTGTTGAATAATGCAGAGAAGAACACAGCCCCTTTCATGAAAACATACCCCCCGCTGCTTTCTTCTCAAATCACATACAGACCAGAAGTGACAATTTTCACATCATAAAGCCAAACACTATATGAATTTTTTGTTGTCGTTTCTTTCAAGATGATAGTGATATGAGTAAAAGCCATCAGTTTCTGTAGTTTAGAATTTATGTTTGTAAATGTATTTTATTATTTTATTCATAAATGTTGATTAGGCTGTACTTGCTTTATAAGGCAGATGGTCCAAACATGTGCAGGAATCAAAGCATCAGCCGTCATCGTGACTCATAAGGGATGGAATCGAAATATTATAACGGCGAAATTCCACAGTAGAAATTCACGTCTGTTCATGTTTGCCCATATGATTAGAAGAACATACATCTCGGAGATATTCGTCAAAACTTTAACAAGTTAATCTAAGTCACCGGTGGTCTAATCTCCTTGTTTCTATTCTCCCCTCATCCTCCAAGTCTGACTCTGTAACCTTGATTCTCTGACAGTTCTCAGATCCATTTAACTAACAGCTGTGCGTCCTCGCTTCCAAAATTGGATTTTGCTCACGTTGCTCCTCGGGCCACAACTGATCCGCAGGCACTCAGCCGTGCATCAAAATCAGCATTGTGGTGGTGGGAGGTAATTCATTCAAACGCCCCAGAAGCCCCACACCCCTCACACTGAGAGGGGCAGGAAGTGACAACGTGGAGATGCGATGAAGGCACAGGAACGTAGGGACAGGATGACGACTTCTTTGATTCCTTTGAAAACTGTTTCAAAAGTTGACACACACACACACACACACACACACACACACACACACACACACACACACACACACACACACACACACACACACACACACACACACACACACACACACACACACACACACACGAAAGAAGAAAAAAAAACCCAGCAATTACTTTGTGGTGAGATTTGAAAGCACATGTTGAAGTGACAGCTGGAGAGAGGCTCACTCTGTTTTTTGCACAATGTGGTTTAGGAGGAACGTCTCAACTCTCTGACAATCATCCGCCAAATATTTATTTCCCCAAACGGATGCACACAGAATTGACAGAACAGGGCATGATCCTGCCGGAAGAGGTCGACGCCACGAGGGAATACTAATTCAACAAGCGTGTACGTGGTGTGCCGGTAAGATGACGTCATTATGGACGACACAAATGTTTCCTGGCCAAACGTTGCCCAAGTCATCGGACGGCTTTTTGCCAGCTTCCCTCACTCCTACAGTGGTGGCCACTCACCTGCCCATTCACCCGACGTAAAGCAAAACTTGTTTCATTAAAATAGGACACTTACTTCCATTGCTTCGCGGTGAACTTCAGATTTTGACGTGTTCATTGTTGCAGCTCTTCTTTGTACTGTGGCACTTTTCTCTCAGAAACTTTTGCAGAAAATTGTTGCTTGTTAAGTGTTTTACGTGAGCAGAAAGCGGTGACCATCATTCAGTTGCACGTCTGAAAAAAAAAAAAAAAGTTCAGTCGTAATCCCACAAAGTGGTAAAGAAACGTACATGTTGTAGAGAAATGTCTGAACTTGTGGTTCCTCTCATCCTCATCATCACAGGAAAAACACAAACCTGTCTCACGACGGTCTAATCCCAGCACACGTTCCCTACTGGTGGGTGAACAATCTTCTTCTTGGTGAATTCTGCTTGTCAGTGATAGGAGGAGCTGACATTGAATGATCAAACAGCAGCGTCACTATAAACGCTTGGCCGGCCACAGGCTGGTTATCACTGTGGTAACTTTTCTGACACCCCCTGCAATAAAAACCCCTAAAATAAAGCATAAGGCCCCACTTTCGCAGTCTGCATTCATACGGAAAGTTTCCCGTTTCTGTCACTGAAGCACGTTGCGTCTAAAAATACATCATTGATCCTTGGAGATGCATAACTCAGTAATTTAGGGTACATCCACGCGACGAAAAATAAAGATCTTTTTTCTCCTCAGCCTTCTCCAAACAAATTCCGTCCACACCTCACAATGAACACGGCTCAACACGAGGTTTCGGGGCATGTAGTACACATGCCAGGCCTTTAGGGGCGCTGTGACTCACCAAACACACCAAAAATGCAGAAGAAGACAAAACACATAGATATTTTGTAGTAGATTCTGCTCATAAACCTGTATATTTCTAATAATTCTAGTTCTATAGGTTTCCATGAATTTCCCCGTGTTCAAAAAAACCTGTTTTCACGTTTCAAAAACACGCTTCATGTGGATGACAGGCCAAAAACAGCACGTTTAGGTTAACTGGTTTCCGGGTGTGGAAATACCAGGAAACACCCTTAGAAAAAAACGGTGCAGCTATTTTCAAAAGTGATCAAATTGTTGATAACACATCACGCCCACAGATTCATCCACTAACGTAGGCCATAGAAAAGAGGGGAGAATGGTGTAATTAGCTTTACCTGATCAATGTAACTTAGGAATCAACTGTCTTCACTCTGACTGTTAATAAGCCACAGAATTAAAATGTCTTTTTGTTGTAAAGTCTGTGAGAGTCAGTGTAAATATTCAGTAGTTTTGGAAGCAGTTCTGGATTATTTCATGGTCTTGTGGTGAGTTTGAGTCAAGCATCGACACTCTTCTTATGAATTATATCTCAGGATCTCTAAGTTGTAGTATTCCAGCCAGCAGCCGGTGTTTTGACTCTGTGCAGATTAAACAAACAAGCCGTAACATATTCATCTGTGAGTTTCTGCACAGCCCGCTAGTAAGATTCTGTCAGCTCTGCAGAGAGCCAGGCAAGCTGTTTTCAGTCTTCAGCTCATATACAGAAAAGTGGCATCAATCTCAGCATCACACTCACAGCGGGAGCAAAGAACGAGGCAGATTTAAACACATCGGAGCAGCAAGATTTATCAGGTACTCGTTAAACAGCCGCAGATGTGCATTACAGGATAGATCCTTTACTCGAAGGTCACAGTTGCAGGTTGAAACAACAGGGGTTGTGTGGTTTAGGGTTTAGACTATGAAAGACTCCTCTCATATCAGTCAATAAAGCCTGGAGAGCAGCTCTGTTACTGCAACCACACGCGGCGATTCAGCCTCTCTGTAGTGGCTTCCTGTAGATTTCCACAAAGTTACCTGGAAGTGCAAAGCGATTTTTATTTATTTTTTTTATTCTTAATTTTGCTGCACATTATTCAATTCCGCTCTCACCTCACAGTTCGGGTCGACAAAATGTGGCACCGAAATAAATGTATGTTTGCGTAGTTTATCGACTAAAGTGTGCATCACATCCTGCTGTGTCGTCTTTCCCTGCAGGTGGTTCCAATCCCAGCATATGGATTGATAACCCCCCCCCCCCCCCCCCCCACACCCCCATTAAAAAAAAAACCTCTTCAAGGAATTAGACTCATTAAAATACACTCATTTGCATCTGCTGCCCAAGACGCCGACTCACCTGAACGTTTGATAGCAAGTTGAACAACAACAACAACAAAAAAAAAAGAATCATGCTGACAGTCATTTTTTTTGAAGCAACAATTTCATGCTGTTATTTAAACTCTGCAGGGAGAAATGATTGTGTTGATCCCATCCATCCATCTCTTATCCCACTTTATCCAATCCTGGATCACAGGATGCTTAGAGATGACAACAAAAACAAAAAACAAACTGTACAACAGTGTTCACAGGCGATGCAAAATAGATATTTGATTGGAGAAGTTGCAATCTTGAGTCGGTTTTCAGAGCGAGTTGGATTGTGTTTTAGATAAATGGTCCTCAACCTCTTTTCCTGGGCGCTGCTCCGGAGGTGTGGTGAGTCTTCTGACAAAATCAGTGCTCCAGTTTGTATAATTCAAACTGGAGCACCCACCTTGTCTTTGCTCATGTAGAATCTCCCGTTTATGACGACGATAACATTTATCGCCTTGAGTCGACTGTGCGCTAAACAGAGCAACATAACTAAAAACCGAACTGAACCGCAGTGCTGCACCGACTGAAATGCATATCCACAGATGTTGCTGGAGGCCATTATTGGGTTTAAAGACTGAAACAGCAGCATCAAGTCCAAGTTGTCACGTTTACAATTTCCTCGCGAGTGTTTACTCGCCGGCATGCAAATGACTGTGATCTGTCAGGAAAGCTGTGCCGTTAAATTGTGTTTATGCTTGAGGCGGTGAAGACCTCATGGCTTATGCGCTGCTTGTATTCCTACTGCAAGCTGTTGCTGCTCAGGCTCACACACACGCCACACACACTCAAATATTTTTGTAATTACCACACTTTCATCGAAGATCCCTGACTGCCGGGGTGAAGTGTGACAGGTCAAGTTATTCAGAGTATTTGAGAATATGATTACTGTTAATGGATTTATTTAATACTTCCCAGATCAGATACATTTTGAGAATACTATTATGTTTTTTTTTCTTTGTAGCACAGTTGTAAATGTTGGGTCAGCCGTAGTTCATTGCAGAATTTAATTGAAAAAGAAAATCCAGTGTGGGTTTTGTTTATTTTTTTCAACATGAATAACCTCACGTGTTTATTTGTTATGGTTACTATGTCAAAAAAAATGTCCTTGGTCTTACTCATTTTGGGGAGAAGGTTCAGACAAGTGATGACTTCGAAGTTAAACTGCAGCTATTTCCAGTTTGTTAGAGAAAATATCCAAAATGAGCAAACCATTGGGAACTTTCAAAACACAAACATGTCAACATATGCTATACAAGTATATATCTGCGTACGTGCATAGGCAAATTTGTATTGCTGCACAGTCTCGGTGCCTCTCAATAAGTTAGAATATCATTAAAAAGTTGATTTATTTGAGTGATTCAATTCAAACAGGGAAAATGTGAGAAATCATAGAGATTCATTCCACACGCGATCTTAATTAAATAGCCATTTAATCTGATTATTTACACACGGTTGTGACCTCAACGAGTGATGTTTTACCAAACTTTGATAAAACGAGAACAAAAAATGTATTTGCGTGTCACACATGGCCTTCTGCCTATTTGTCCGTTTGTAGTTTTTGATTTCGGCTCTCTGCAAACATTCCTTCCCCCTAAATTTGATTTCGCTCGCGTCCTTCATGGAAACCACATCAAGGAAGACGGAAAACCTCAGAGCATAGCGTCTGATCTTTAATACATCAAATAAATGTTGTCAGTGTTAGAAAAAAAAAATATATTAAAAAATCATTGCACGGCTCGTCACTGTGCTGCCAGTTTCTTTTGCTGTCACATGTTTGATATTTCCTTTCTTTCTTGTTTTCAAGGTGATTCATGCAACAGAAAGGCCCATTGTCTTATTTTTATTCTGTCGGTCGGACGAGCAACAGGAAACGGGACCAATCTCACGAGTTTACTTCTCTTTTCTTCCTTTTTCTCAATGAACTGACGGATGTGTTTAAACAGACATGACCACCGGCCTCATTTTTAATTTGTATTCAAATAAAAAAAACGTGTATCATGGGAATTGCGCGCGCAGTTGATGAGTGTGTGTGTGTGTGTGTGTATGTGTGTGTGTTCTGCTACAAGTTTTTCCTGCGCATAAATAACGTGTGGTGATGAAAAACATTGTTCTTCCGAATGCAACATATGTCTGCAGGATTACCTCTTTCCTCTTGTTTTAAAATGCAGAACTCATGCTGAGAAAGCAATCTCACTTCGGGGGGTTAACTGTGACAGCATTTGCATGCGTAGGAATTCACTCCTGATGTGGAGCGTTTCAGAGAGAGTGACGATCAGTGCTGCGCCGGCTCCGGCGCCTGGATCCCAAATGTTCCAAAAAAAAAAACAACGCTCTGATGAACGGCAGAAAAGCAAAGGCGAGAAATCAACATGGCTCCGTAAATGTCAAAGCAATCTGTCGGTTAGATAATGAGATACTGTAACTTGTGGGTAAAGATGGCATTTTAGTAGTATAAAAGAGTGAAAGAGGAAAGGCCAGGGTTTGGCATTTACAAAACAAACCTTCCCATGGGAGACAGTTTCCAATTTTCGAAGGGTTTCATGGGCGTGGTAGAGGAGGAGGAAGAAGAAAGTGCCGGCTCCAATATGCAACCTTAGCCCAAGATATCGCTTAAATTTACTTTAAGATTAAAGATCAAGGACCACTAACCACCACACCACAATCCTATCCCTCTTTAAACATGCAACACTGCTTCCTCACTGCTGACGCAGCTGGTTGGATCACACTGGGTGGACCTGGGGTTTTAATCCTGCTTGTCTCATGAAGGATGCTGGAAGAGTCGAGTGCCAAGGTCAGAGACCCGCCGTCACGTTTACTATGATGAACAAAGGCTTGGACTTTATAAGAAAAGAAGAAAAAAAAGGCCTGTTAAAAAATAAACATCCCTGAATAGAATTATAGGATCATTTTACAATGCATGACGGCAGAGTGACGGGTATAAGCATGATTTCTGCCTTCTTTTAAAGCAGTCCAGAAATGCAATTCTTTTTTATTTATTTTTTTACAAACAGTGGCATGTAATCTGTCCACACCATTTGCTCATTGTCACACAATTGTGCTTCTAATTTGGCAATGGCAATGTTTGATGTCAGGACTATTTGTGTTCATGGCTTCATCACCCTATAGGGGAAAAAAAAGAAAATAGGCAATCTAGCTTGTGGTTACGGCTGAATGGTTCATCGGGGGGGATTTGAAAGTGGGTGTACGCAATGCTGACTGAAAAATAAGTGCGTATATGCCACACGTCTGCTTACACCCCGGACTACGCCATTGGTTTATGACATTATTAAGTTAAATGAAAGGTTGAGTGTTAAAATTGCCTCTGCTGAGCTGAGACCGAGTTTGTGTGATTTACACAACGTGTAGTTTTCAAGCTCATTCGTTATCCTTTCAATGCCTCCTGGCAGACGATCAAACCAACGCGTCACAATGCAAACCCCCATTTGGACAAAGGCTAAGAACTGTCACAGGCTCACCGATGTGATGATTGGAACAGAGGTGAGCGTAGTTCTTGGTCCAGTGTGTGGAAGGTTTCTGTTTAAAAACCTGCGAGATGGAAGTGAGGGGAAGGGCACGGCTGCAAAATGTGGAATAAATAATTGACATTTCACCAAAATGATTCAAGTCTTTGGTATCACCTCAGTGCTAAACATGTGGGTGAAAGCCTGATCTATCGTTAGTCCCACTATTGTATTGAAATAATGCACAATGGTCAACAGTAAAAGTAAAAAAAACTCAAACAAAACGTGCATAAACACATTTAAATCTATTAGTTGATTAATTCGACCAAAAATCAAAATACTCAGAAGTGATTAAAATGTTTAATTGCGATGAATTAAATACAAACCCCCTAATTAATTTGATTATTCTTTTTTTTTAATTGAGTCCCACAACGACAATGAGCACTTTAGAGGTTGCCTCTGTTTATAGTTTAGTCATGAGACTCGCAGAGAGAAATCAACGTCGACCTTTAGGTGTATTTATATAGAGTAAAGTCTAAAGTCTAAACTAGCCTGTCTTCTTTTCAATACTCTCGTTAAAGTCTTCCACCAAAAGGTATTTTGGCACAAGTGTGGCACATCCCATCACGGCTCTATAACTGAAAATAACCATGAATCTGATAGACTGACACCAAACTGGCTCAGAAGGAAAGTCATTGTCATTGTGTCCTTGTTCAGGAATCAGCGAAGGCGTCACTGACAATTTCATTCTGTGAGTCGTCTATGAATAAAACTAAAACAGTAAAACTAAAAATGGCTTAAAACATTTTCATAATATATATGTACATATACTTAAAAAAAAAAAAAATTTTAGATCAAAAGCTTCATATCACTTTTAACACACATTATGTATTTCCAGAATAATGTTTAAAATACATAACTTATCATGTACCTATTATTTGTGCAAAGATTATTTTTGTGATTTTATATTTTTGAGGAGTCAACCAGTCCAAATTTAAAACTAAACATTTACTTAAACGACATTAGATGTAATTAATTCCCTGTATATTAGTCGACAGAGTCCACAGGGAAATCTATATTACATAGTGGACCTAATGTTCTTCAAACAGTTTGTTCTGCGAAGGCGATTTGGCGTTAACGTTAACAGGTCGAGTGATTTTCAGTTAGTAGTTGTAGGCCTGTGCAGGTTCTCATTTGTCCATGTCGGAGGCATTTCAGAGCAATTGGATCACGTCTCTGGAAGACTGAAGTAGTTTCACGCGTTCATGTCGTCTCCTAGACGAGGCCGACGACTGGTGAGGACCTCAGGTATTTAAAATCAGTGGCCGTTTCCCCAAGGTATTAGTATTTTTAAGAAAATTTAACCGGAATTCAGACTATTGGATGCATTTCATGACTGCGTTTAACGTCTATAAAACCAGAGTAGATCCTAGTTCAATCAACGAAACCCTCTAGTCGCATTTAATTTTCGGCAAATGCTTTTTCATCCTGTTTTTATTTCTTACGCTCCCTCAGAAAAAAAAAAAACGAAGGAATGAAACTATGCCCCAAAAAATTTGCTTTTTCATCTTCCCAGAATCCCTTTTCGGCGTTGAATTATTAAAGCGACCACTACTTTGGGTGAGAAACAGAGTGGATTTTTTGTCTGTTTCCTCGGAGCCGGCGAGCGCAGAGACGAACTCTCCACCTGAGAGTTTCCAAATGTGTTGTTTAGCAGAGCGCTCATGCGGAAGGCTGCGCCGGCCGACCTCGCCCTGCTCCCGACTCCGACCGGCACACTTACTTAAAGCACTCAGTCCCCACCTCGCCGCCCTCTTCCTCTCCCTTCCGTCACTGCCCCCCCCCCCCCCCGGGTTGCCTCTCAGAAAAAACACCGGACTCCTCCGTCGCTCGAGGTGCCGGAAACGGCTGCACTCAGGCGTGTTGCCACGGTTTTGTCCCGAGTCCCGGGGACATCCCTAAGTGAAGACCTCTGACCGTCGTGGTGACAGACGTGGACCCGTACGCCGTTTGAACGCTGCCTGTTAAACACTGTAGTGTTGGTGAGAGCGGCTCTTCACACGACAACTCTGTGTGACGTTATCGGTCAGTTTTTAAGTAAAGAGAGGGGGGGGGGCAATGGATCGGCCAGCTTTTGACCCTCGAGGCGTCCGACCATTGCAAGATATTGTGGAAGTGCAGGCAGTGGTATGCAGGGAGATGGAAATTCCACTTGTTTCCCTTCAGGAGTTGTTTTTTTTTGTTTTTACTGAAAACCAAAAGTTTCTTTATCTGCTTGGTTGATTGAGTCATGAAATGCAGATGCAAACAGGGAAGTTAACATTTATAACCGTGATCGCAACAAACCCCAAAACAAGTGAAAATAAATGTATTACATTACTTAGTTAGTGAATTTTTTTCTTCTTCTTCTTCTTCTTCTTCTCATTAGTAGTAGTAGTAGCCGTTCCTTGGCCGTGTTTCGAACTGTGTGTTATTGCCATCAGAATGAAAAGTAGCTATTAACAAAATGTTAAAGTGACTTCACAAATGTGCGACATCATTCCTGTTCTTTTCTTTTCTTTATTCCTTCTGTTCTAATGGAAATAGAAAATGTCATTATTATTGGCCATAAGCTCCCATAATTATAGGCTAAACGCATAGTTCTAACATATATATTTATATTCAGTACCAGAAAACTGCACATGAATACACATAATACCAGAGGTTTATATTGTGTCTAACCGACCGACATCAAGAGTCAAGATTTGATCGAATTTCAAATGGTTTAAAGGTTTGAAACCTTCTGCAAGTCCCCTTTTGTGTTCAGTGCAGAACGAATTAGATTTTTTATTCGTGTTTTATATTAATGCCCTTCAAATAAACAACCAACACTGATGTTAGTATTCCAAACATTTTTCTTCTTTTTTTTTTATTGGATTGAAGCCAGAAGCTGCTCTGATTCTTTTCGGGGGCAATGTTTAACTGTTTCTGATATAAAGTTAGTTTTTGGTTTGAGGCACATCATGTAACCACATCAGAGTTTTGTCCAGGGACACTCAAGGCTTCTGGCAAGTAAAGTGTCTAATTAGGGCCCGACTCAAAATGGAGAGTTTTAAACTTTTTTCTTTTCTCCCCAGGACAAAAAGGACGGCAATTGACCAAGTTTAATGCAGTGAAACATCATCACAGCCACGAGGTTCAATCTGAAAGATGAAGATTCAAAACTAAAAACTAAATTTTAAAGTATTAAAATTACATTTTCCAAGCTTGGGCTCAAATTAAACACATTCTTTTAGGTTTAGGTTTTTGGCACCATCAGGAAAAGGGATATTATCAACAAAAAAAAGAAGCTTAAGCTAAAATTGTATGACTGCTACTACAGGAGTTACCCCTCAAAAGTATTATATATTATAACAAAGATTGAATATTGTGTGAAAAAGGGGTTGAAATACTTTTCTCCCAATTGTCCAACCTTGGTAAATTATATTTGCGGGTCCCATGGATACGAGTTGTCCAGTTGGCCTTTATCCACCACAGACTGTATATCGATTTCAGGAGACTGAACCTGGTAGGATTACAAACCTTTTACCAGAGCTGCTCTTCAGTTATATTTAGGAGAACGATTTGAGTCCAGAGACTTGTTGTTGCTTCCCTATTTATAACCTAAAAATAAAAAAAAACAAAAGTACCTTTACCTTCAGTTTCACATAGGATTTAAACAACACAGTATTTGAACACACAGTTTTAACAACTATGAACCTGATAAAAAAAAAAAAAATACCCACCAAGCCTTTTAAGTGCATACAGTATAATTGATCTGATCAGAGAAACTAGAGATCCTTATTTTACATTCTCTATTTATAGTGCATCCACCTCATCAGGAATTCTTTATTTTTTTTGGCAGGAGTGTTTGGTCTATAACTGAAAATAGCTATGAATCTGATCCAGTGACACCAAACTGGCTCTGGAGGAGAGGCACTGACATTGTTGTGTCCTTGTTCAGGGAGCGAAACAAAGCAGGCAGCACTTCTATCTGCCTGTAACCTCTTCGTAAATGAAGCCAAATTTAAGAATATTAAAAGGATTTGCCATTATATTTTTTTCATATTCATATCTGCGCCATTGTTAATTGCATTTTTTACCCCCGTAAGCTTTTGGTAATGTTGCGTATTGATTTTCCGGCTTTGTTACTTTCTACCACCACACCCCTCCCCACCACCCCCGTTTCTGATTTACTGTTCTGAGACAGCAAAAGTGTAGAGATCAGGGAGCCAGACGGAGGATTTACCTGCTGGAGTGCTTTCTCCCGAAGTGCTCGTTGGGTGGACGAAAAGCTCACAAAGCCCACTCATCCTTACCGCTTTCGGCACCTTTTCTGAAAACAACAATCTGAGTCAGACGGGAGGATTCATACCTCAGAATTTGTATTCTTCGCACATTTTAGATTAACAAATGGGCGCCATGGTGCATCCGCGTCAAGGATTTCCTTCTTGCTATGAACACTTTGGATTTCAAACGAGTGCCTTTATACATTTGTGTCATTTATTATTATTATATTTTACAACAGCTTCATTCCGGGTGGAGTTTTCCTTTGTGGAGTTTATATAGTCTTTCTTGGTGTTTGTGTGGAATTATGTGGAAACCTCTGTACTGTCAAGAATAAGTGTTGATGAACTCCCTGTCGGCATGTGTCATGAGGTGTATTTCCGCTGCAGTACAATGGAAAGACTTAAAACTACCTTCAGGGACACCAACATGGTTTTTGTGTGAAAGGTTCTGCATTACAAACATCATCAGACACGCGTGGATTTGCAAGAGGAAGCCAAAATCGTCACAAAAAGATAAACTTTGCAGAATATTTTGTTCAGTTATAGCAACATGAGCACAGACACGAGCCAGAACATGAAACATTTCACAGTTAGAATATCTCAGGTTTGAGTCGGAGCTTGAAAACTAGTCAAGTCGAGTTTTGGTCGCGTTGGAAACTTGCTGGCTCGTTTGTGGCTTGAGAGCACTTCCCTGTCCTTTGCTCACCGTTGTTCTCCGTGAAACTTTTTTTTTTTTTTTTTTGCATGTCATGAAAAGCAAAAGCAAGGATGAATTAATCATTGGTAAACAATTAAGCAATCAGCATAACTCCCAAAAGCTTTTTTTTATTAGTAAGCTACAGTGAGCAGTGAGTGGATTTAATGTACTGCAGTGCGTTTCCATGCGAGTCCCGGTTCCTGCTTGCATGCACTTCTTGTCAGTGTGGATTAGTGCTGCGCTGCCGCGCCGCCCCTGAGAGGAACCGTCTGGATAATTCAAGCTTTGGCCTGTCGTGTGATTTGTGAGAGAGACGGCGAAGCAGCACGAGACACAGGTCGGGTGTTGGACTACATAGAGAGAGAGCGTACCTGTTCGCTCCCAGGAGACGGGAGACACCATGCCGTATGTAATATTTAAGGTTCTGTTCTCCAGAGTGGCATTGGTGGAGATTTCAAAGTGGGATGGATGGAGAAGCCAATGTGCTGCTACATGAGTATTTACAGAGTCACAGCCCTCAAGACTGATTCCAGCATCTAATTAGGCATTAATTTCATCTCAGTCCCATTCAGTTTTTGCTGATTAATCCTTGTTAAGGCACATTAAACTCATTAGGCTCGTGTATTTTCTGTTGAGTGTGTCGATTTGTTATCATTTTCAAATATCCTCTGCTTTTGTAAACAGGCCGTTGTACTCACTTTGTGGCCTCAGCGTACAGGGTCACTGGTTTCAGTTTCATCCTAATTGACAGTAAGGTACATTAAGCTCATTAAGCCTCAGTCATACTGAACTTGTCCTGCCCTGTTCATTAAAAAAAAAAAAAAGATTATTTATGCTGAGCTGGACCAAACTTCTGTCTGCTTTCATGCTTCCTGCACACGCAACAACTAGACTGTTGGTAAGATAAAGAAGTAGGAGGACAACTTGTGTAGGACAGAGGAGAAATGTGAAGTTTGTCCTGAGGGTTGCGCCGCAGGAAAGTTCATCGTTCCTTAAATAAATAAACATCTTGTCCTTTGTATGTGTGTCATGTGAGGACACTCCAAAGGTCTCCAAATACAGTGTAATAACTCTAATCTTGTCGTCTTGAACTATATGGCAAAAGTGGATTATTATGCATTTAGCTGTTTTCAAATGGAGTTCTCAGCTTGTAAAAAAAAAAAATAGCACCTTGATTCTCCCACACGCATCGTGTCGCGTTACATAACCAAGGAATGCAGCAGGGTTGTGGATGTTATGCGGCTAAATATGCATTGCAGCAGCTGTTCTGCATAACTTTGGTGTAAATCATAAAAAATACTTCAGAAAAGGTGCAAATTCAAAGGAAAAGCAAAAATTCTTTTAAGCCTTTACTGTGGTGGTCAAAACAAGGGAACTGTGTCAATCCTTCCTAACGCACATATCTTGAATGTTAATCTCTTGATGGAGGATATAATAACATAGTTGTTGAATTATTATACTCGCCTTACACAATTTAGATCAGTACAGCAACAGCAGACAGCTAAACCAAAGCAGTAGAGGTCATAAAAACAAAGTATGGGATGTTGTTGTAGGACCATCTGTTCTTTGAATCAGATGGACTAACAATAGAAAAAAAACAAAACAAGCATTGTTCTCTGAAGTTCTTCCAAATTCAACTTGTTCTTTAAATAAGAATTGCATTAATGACGAGGTGGTCACATGATCAGATGCTCACCCACACAACTTACAGTCTGCGTTGGTTTTCACAAGGGATATTATGGTGAAGACTTAACAACGAGAACGCAATCGGACAAGGGACGCTACTAAAGAGCTACGCTAAGATGAAACCAGGTGAGATTGAAACTAATCTAGATTTGACTTGGGTGTATTTGGCAGGCTTGACACACGGCATGAGATGGACTTTAGACCACCTGATGCAACCCGAGGCCTTGTTAACATTAACAATCAGGAGGTCACAGACATTCGTATGGACAGAAGACAGAGTCCCAGGAGAACATGTAGAGAGCGAGGGTCATGTCACTCTGCAAGCAAACGTTGTTGTTGTTGTCCATCGACTTGTGCATCTGCAGACAAAACTGTTTTCTGTGGCCGTGGTGTGCAATGGCAGTACCAGTGTTTCAGAAAAGTTTTGTTTCCTCCAGAGGCAGAGTGAGAACATTTTCAAAATGTTGCCCCCCCCAACCCCCATTCACACAGAGATGGAGTGTCTTGGAAAAGTCCCACCCCGGGAGCCGTTTTCAAAATGTTGCTTTTCCAGTAGCACCGCCGTGAGACGGCCAAAACACAAGGGTACTTTTCCATTTTCACATAAAAACTTTGTTGTGTAAACGGGGCCTGAGTACACTAAGGGGTTGGGGGGGTTGGGGGGGTTGGGGGGGGGTTGCATGGGTAGGAACAGGAGCTGCAATCAGGACGAGGTAAACAAGTTATGTGGGTTGACAGGACTCCTAAAATGTGTGGAGGAACATGACTCATACTCAGAATATTCTTAAAATGAAACTCAAAGCACCAAAACCCGACAAGAGACATTCTGGATAAAAGTGTCTGTGAATGGTTATGTCTCTTTTTTCTCCATTGAATGGCACATATACTACACCAATGTGTCTTATCCAAGAGCTTGAGCCATTATTGTCAGAGCGGCTGTTCTTATTGCTTCGTTGATGGAGTTCAATACAACATGATGTTCAGCAAACCTGCATTGTTGGATTATTCTGGTGGAAACAAGTTTGAAAACTTACTTTGGTTGTTGAAAACAGCAGCACCTCATTGTGAGAGCAGTTTCCTCTCATTCTGTGGATTATTTAACCATGTAATAATAACAAAAAACCCCAAACAAGCCAGTTTAACTACCTTTATGCTTTGCCTTAATGAACTACCTTGTTTCTGAAAACGTATGAAAAGAGTTGCCTTGCCTCTGTCTTCCAGATTGTACCTAGAGTTTGGGTGGCAGCTCCCAGCTGTAGAAACAGATGCGGATGCTAATTGCACTAACAACCAATTATCACGTACAATATACCATTAAGATCGCATTACGCCCTGATCTTCAGCTAAAAATATGTGCTTGGTTCATTCTTTTTAAAGCAGCAGCAGTAAAAACGTGAAGTTCACTTAGATTTTTTCTTTTTTTTTTTACCAAGTCGTCGATGTACTTGGAGCAAACTTCACCCACAATGTTGTCACGTCATAAAACATTATTTGTCGTGTTTATTGAGATGTATCTTCTAAAAAATTTTTTGTTTTGGCTTCGAATCATGACAAAACTGGAAAACAAAATAAATCCAGAACGAACAAAATTGGAAGCAAAGAAATGGGACACAGGGAGCTACAAACACTCGAGGCCCCCTATTTATTATTATTGAACTTCAACAATACAGCACAAAAAAAACAAGTTTAAAAAAAAAAAAGTTTTAGCAAAGAGCCACCAACGTTCTCTGTGCCTCTCGACTGCTGAGCGAATTGATTCTCTGGTGTCAATATATCGATAAACTACTCTAATCAAATATCAACATGAATTATCAAATGTGAAATAAGCATTAAATTGAACTTGTCCATTCATGTCATGTAGTAGAAGCATTGCGACTCCAGTTAACCTTGTTTTTTTTGCCTGCTAATGACAGTTCAGTCTGTGTGTCTTAAAACAAAAGCATGGCTGGGGAGACAGAGGAGTGTGATGTGGGCGAACATTTCGCCAATGATAGAACTGCAGCACGGTGCAACAGGTTCAATGCTGAAGCAACACAGTCAACCTTTATAAGGGCCCGGAAACTGCACATCGTGAAGCTTACCTGGAGGGAGGAAGGAGGCTACAACAGACAACTCTGAGAGAAACTTTCACTGGGAGAAAAGTATATCCAGGTCTGTGGCAGTCGTCAAGCTCAGAGAGATCGTGATCACTGTGGCATTCTAACAGCAGTCATGGCAAAGAGGCTGTTTTCAGCTTTTCACTCAGAGAATTTAGAGAGTGTTTCTAAATGAATACATGACAAAGCTGAAGTGATCTTAAGGGTAAAGTCAATCGTGTGACTTGTCTTTTAAGTGTAACATTTTGATTTGAAAGAAAAAAAAACACCATGGAAAGGATCGGTATCGCGTATCGACTAAATCCACCTAAAAGCCTGTGTCGTATCGAACGATTAAAGTGCACACACTTTAACCGTTTTTCTTTCTTGTTCATCAGATTCAATCCTTAGCACATCCTGTTATTAGACCTATTGCACGTGTGTGTGCATGCAGCATTAATGCACCGGTTTTTATATGGAGATCATACCAACTCACATTCTGATGAAAAGAAATCAAAACAGCCGCATCATAAGATCTAAAAAAAGTGATTAGATGTATAAGAATGATGTTTGTGATTATGAGGTGCCGAGAACTAACGAAAGAAAGTGTGCTGCCTCGTAGGGTCACAGGAAGTACAGCTTTTATTTCCCCGCTGGTGAATGATGCCGAGGTGCTTCAGACTCTGCCAACAGACTGCAGAGGAAACATACTTAGGTTTCGTTTAAACAACTTTCCAAGTGAAAATGGATCTTTTTTGGCGATTTTTCATCCCAGGAGAATATGACACACTGGAGGAAACCCTTGTTGCATTTTCTCCCGTTTCCACGGAGATGGATTCACTGCATTTTTTTGGAAAAGTGCCACCTTTTAAAAAAAAAAAAAAAATTGCATTTTCAGCGGCCCCAAGCACCAAAGTCATTTAAGCTGACACCAAAAATGGATCAAAAGTTTTCTATTCCATCAGTAAGTTGGAGAAACTAACAAGGGCCTTCAGAGTTTTCATTCTAAAGAGAATTAAACTTGCATCGTTGAAGGACTTGATGAAGTTGTGATTCAGTCAGATGTAAGTAACCCTTACGTTTCATGGTGAAGGTTCCTTTGTGGTTATTTAAAGACAGTAAAGTGAGCGGAGGTCAGACAGGCCAGCCTGAGCTCTGACATCTGCGTCTCTCTCTCTCATAGAAATGTAAATGCGCCCGTGGGTAGCCTTGCTTTTGTACGAGCTTCCGGACTTGAACCCTCCTCCGTGCGTCCACGGCGACAGCCTCCAGCGAGCGCTCTCTGCGGCCCTGCACCGCCACCTCTTTACATCCACATTAAAGGAGCTCCGGCGGGTGAAAGGAGGAGGGCGAAGTGTAAACAACACGAGGAGGCATGCGAAAATGTAGATGAGCGGATTATTAGAGTGCAGAGGAGCGGCGGCGAGGAGTCGCCGGAAGGACGGGAGGAGTCAAGGGAGGCGTTAATGAAGGAGCAGCAGAGGAGAGCACAAGCAGCACGTCGCTTATTAAAGTGGGCGAACGTGCTTTTGATGGTAGAAAAGCCGATTTACATGAAAATGACCCTGAGAAATTAATGACAATGTTCTGAACAGATACTCTTTTTTTTTTTTTTTTTTCCAATTACAGAACACAAGCAGATAGAAAAAGTTTCCTTTCTTTGACCGGACAGTTCGGCACTGAATGGTTCTCTTCCTGCTTCCTGAGCTGCACAGTTTTGTTCGAACTCCAGAGTCATCTGGTGTTTCCTCCATTTTAACTGGAGACTTTAAATTGTAAAGGTGTGAGTGTGTGTGTCTCCATGTGTGTTTGTCCTCTGATGGACTGGAGACCCGTTCAGGAGATGAAGGGATGGTATCATTTCCTCCAAATTATCCAAACGATTCATCCTACAGTCTGTGCTTTTACCCTAAGTATCTATAATTATTATGAATATTGATAGTTGCACATTTTGTTAAATGATTCCTTTGATGAATGCTGGTGAAGTTAATGAAGCGTCTCCTTGAGCACGACTTTCATTGTGAGTGAAAACATTTGAAAAGCTGCAGAGCTCTTTGTCTCTCTCTGTCCTGCTCACTGAGGTTCTCTTTATACAAGATATATATATATTTTTTTTGCATTTTCGTTTTAGGAAAGTTTTGCATTTACACAGCGATGTTTTGAAAGGAAATGACAAAACTGAAAATACAAAACTAACGAATTCTAAGGCTTCTTGCGGTTGTTTTAGCCTTCATAAGTGGCTATTTAATCTTTTTATAGCATTTTTGTGAACACATTTTTCTGTCCTTTTGCGATATTTCAATTATTTTGAAGTTGCTTAAACATCTTTTGGTATTTTAAATCCCTCTTTGGTTGTTTCAGAGCCTCTTCACGACTATTCCAAATATATTTGTTTGGTTGATGTTGATTTTTTTGTGACTGCTTCCACTCTTTTGTAGTGTTTTCAATTATTCCACAACTTTGGTTTATTCTCTTTAGATTGTGTGTTTTAATTGTGATGGTTTTTAGATTCCTTCTCCGTGAGGTCTTCGAGTGTCAAACTCAAAAGAAATATGTAGTTCTCACCACTGGTATAACACTAGAAATGTATTAAACTGCACCGAATGAAATCCTACAAGCTTTTCCAAGGAAAATCTCTAATTTAATAAATGTCCGAATTGCCTTCTGCTTCGAAATGCTAAAAAAAAGTGGGCTTCACAATGAAGAGAAACCATTTTCCAGTGAGCTACATTCTGTTTTAAATTGATTCTGTGTTAAGTAGAAAATACTTAGGATATCTAATTGAATGAATGTCAGGGTGATTGGATAGAAACGTGCGGTGGAACAGTGTTTGGAGGGACGGAGGGATGCGGAGCCGCCACATCAGAAAGGCGGCGGGCAGTCCGAGGCGGCGGATTGGAGCTCATCACTGTGTGAGTCTCATTAATTCTCTTATATTCCGCCTTCCAGATAAGACCCCGTCATCAGTGAGCCGAGTAAATTGTGTTTCTGTGCTCACCGAGAGGACGTCTGAGCCGCCAACCGAAGCGCCGAGCCTCGGATAGCGCCGATGATTGTTTCCCCTTCCTCTTGGCTGGAAGGTGAGGCTGAAAGGTTTTCAGGGGGAGGTTTCATTTTTCTCTGTCGATATTCATGGGAAAATAATGAGACATCTTTGTGCGTCCTGCCTTTCATTAATAAAACAGCGGTGCGCCGCTCAGTGGGGCCGCGCTTCAAGAAAAGATCCCATCTTTAAGTTATTATCGGAGGATCATTGTATTTTCTTTCCACGCGGCCCTGTAACACACATTGACATTAACCTCCATCATTCATGCCACACGCAGCATATTTCCTTTTTTTATACACTCAATTCTTTATTCTTTGTTACCTGTCAGTGTTCAAAATACAGTTAAAATAAAACACAATCGTACATAACGGAATGATTAACGCCATTGTTTCCTCGAGGGGCTTCTTTGTTTGAACTCTGAATGAGCAATGCACTCGGCTGGAAACATTGCGAAATAGAAAACTTTCGTCTCCTGCATTTCGGATGCTCTTCACAGTCTCTCTAAATTCAGCTGCTTCACGCTGAGAGGACTCATTTCTGTTCCTCGTTCGCGAATATATATGTGAAGCGCTATAATGTCTGAATTAGTTAAATATCAGGTGACACAACTGTTGGATTTCAAATGCACCATTGTGAAATCCATAGAGCAGCCACTGAAATATTTCAGTGTACCTGTCACGCCGAGATATAATTTGCTGGGTGAAATTGAGGGGAAATGTACCCCCTTTGGCTGAGTTATTTTAACCACAGGGGAGATGAGATGTCTCTTTGCTGCATAGATACTTCACTGGGAGAGCAAACGACACATCAAATCAATATCTTTTAATATCTAATTAAAGCAGAACAATAACCTGCCAGGATTAAAGACACAGAATTAACTGTAAACTCACCCACAGCCCACATTCCTCTTAAACCAAGGAGGATATTTGGGTGGAATTTATGGATTTTCTTTTGTTGGGTCGCTGCAGTAACTCTCCGCAACATTTCACCTGACTCGTTTTCAGTGGTGATGATCCGTCTTCGTTACCATTCTCCTGAAACATTAAGTCAGAATGAAATTGTGAAGCTTTGCGCTTGGATAAAATTGCATTCTTTCTACAATATATCAAATATACTCTTTCTCTAATATCCCATCATTTCCATCACGATTCAATTCATCCATTTAGACTGATTTGGGCAGTTCAGTAGAATTGCGGGTGAAAAGCAGTGTTTTCAGTTCAAATGTGATCGATAAGTGAACTTGTCAAACAAAAGATCACCGGGCTAAAACCGGCCTGCCAGAAGGGAAATGACACAAAGGGAAAAACCAAATAAAAAATCCTATTTGTAATTTTAATGACCAAGTTCCATCTCTGTGGTTTACATTAATTGGTCTGCATTCAGTGCAACAAATGCAATTTGATTAATTCCACACGAGAGCGCTGTTTCGCGCAAAAATGCATAATTTTTGGCTGATCATCCACAAGGTACCACGTTTTTTTTTTTTCAAACACTGGTCCCAGAGTGGAGACATTCTAGAACGCCGCCCGGCACAATAAACAAACAACATGGAGATTAATCCTTTCAAAATTAACACGCAGTTGGATTTAAACTAACAACTGTAATTCATTGCAGGTCGCCACATATGTCGCTGCGGGCCGCCATTTGCCCCCCGCGGGCCACTTGTACGCACTACAAGTTCTGATTACAATTGGCTTTTATGTTGACATTGCCATCTTTCTTGGTAGTAATTGTTTGATCTTGTGAAAAATACAGACATTTTCATCACGTATACACTCAGCCACAACAAAGAAAAACTTTACAATTTAAATTCAAAGGCTATTATGGCACCATTTTCCCAGTCCCGCCCACTCAACTTGCATTAATTTGGCGGTGTGTAATCACAGCTCACAGTTTTTTTTTTAACTGAAACCATCCATCCACCACATCACATCCGTTAACCTGCTACTGCTGTCAGCCGCTTTCCACTCGGAGGTTTGTTGTATCGCCAGTATCCTGGGAGCTGAACTCAGGAACTCAAGGAGCTTCTATTAAAACGAGTGTTTCACTTCCCATGTAAGTCCCAGTGAGATGAAACATTTTTTTTAAGGGAAGGTTGGCCTCGATCGCAGCAACAAAAACCAGAAAAGTTACTAACAAACAAACAAAACATGATGAGTCACAATCATATAAAACGGTAACATTCACATATTTAACATTGTCATATAAGACACTTATCCAATTATAGTAATATTAGTGATGGCTAAATTATGGAGGCAAAATTCTTTTTTCTAAAAACTATTTTATTAGACAATCATAAGCTTTTACACAAATATATATCAGTATAAAATTTTTTTTTTTTTGTGTGTGGACTTTGTTGATTTGCTTCAGTTCACTGAGGTTCAGACGAGAGGAACAGAGTTTAAAAGTTTTACGTGTTCATGTGGTGCTGAGGTGGAGATTTTTTGGCTCGGGAGAAGAAAAAAAAGAAAGTATTTTCGAAAGAGTTTGTGGAATTGACAAAGCGTACCATTAAAGGCAGTTGAGCCAGCAGAGAAGTCCACTTCAGCTGCACTTACGTGCACTAAACTTTCCACTTTGATTCTTTTCAGTATTCTGAGCATTAAATACAAAAGGCTTTGTACACGTCACATCAATCACATTCTTATTTTTATACCCTGAAAGACAGTGTATGCTTTTCTTCTTGGGGTTGGTGACAACAACACATTATAATTTCCCTCTGGATTAAATACATTTGTAATTATACCAATGCTCATTCAGATTAAACGCTATATATTGTTATATGTATTATATGCATTGCCTGTATATTTCCTTTTTCTTTATTTTCATGGTGCCACATTTGTTAAGAACATGCATGGAGCTGAGAATTTAAGATGCGTCCATTAAAAATGTAGTTGCCTTATCCATCATTTGGTTGTATAATGCATTTATGCATTATTGCGGTCGAGGAGTACAAAACCGTACGCAAAGTACAAAACTTTTTTCTTTTTAACGAGTTTGAGAGTTTAGAAACGGCGGCTCTTTCCGACTGCAGTTGAGTGTGACTCTGATATTTCCACGTCTCTGTGTGCTCTCTCCTGCGTGAAAGCCCTCGCCCTCCAAGCCGCTCGTCTCTCAGCCCGTTTCCGCCGCCGCCTCCTCCTCGGAGGCTTCGGGGGCGAGCTGACCTGGAAGACGAGCAAAGAGATCATAAGTGGTACACTGATCTGAGCGTTTCAAACCCCGCACCAGCTACCACTGGAAATGAAGACAATGGAGCGCGGCGCCTTGTTTCCTTGTACTCGGCGACATACTGGGATTTAATATCAGCAGTTATTAAAATGCTGTCGCACAAGCAGCGTCGTGCGGCGCTCGGCCAAGAACACCTGTTGTTTCGGGGAGGTGCAGCAGTTCAAAGTCTCTTAACAAAGACCTCCAGACTGAACATTTTTCTCATGACTCGTCGTATTTCTCTTTTCATCATTAGCTTTATTTCTCCATCCTGGATCGTGACAGAATTGCTTGTTCTTGCTCCACAAATCGTCACATGGCCGGAAAATTTAAATCGTATCTTATCTTAGCTTTCCTGTTAATGCAACTGGTTTTATAGGACATCAGTCATTGTTGTTTGTCCCTAAGACCAAGAGGAAGCAGAGAGGTGGTCGCGCTCTTTCAGTCGTGGCCCCAAAATTGTGGAATGACTTTCCTTTGCACATCCAGCAGGCCGGCCCACATCCTGTTTTTAAAACCTCTCTTAAAACAAACTTTTTCTCTTTGGGTTTTACAGTAACTCAGTCTGAGATGTTGGCTTGCATCGTTGTCATAGTTCTAGTTGTTTTTATTGTTTTATATTGTTTTAAATGTTTTTTTTTCTGTGTTTTTAATTATTTTTATATTTCTATCTGCTCTTGTCTGTGTACAGCACTTTGGCACCAACTACTGCAGAACAGGAATGCAATACAAAAAAAACCAAAACAGTTTCATAGAACCAAGTGTCAAACTCGCTCAAGTCCCAGTGATTTCAATTTTTGCTGCTTTTAACACGTTGATGACAAACTATACACTTGCTGTACTAAACGCTAACGCGCTGTGATACAAAGACAATCCCTTTTGCTCCTTTCACTTGTCGGTAGTAATAATATAATATCTGATCAGTGTGACATGATAAAGTCCAACGGCAGAAACACTGAAAAAGATAGTAGTTACTATGCCAGGCCACAGGTTGGCGCTGTTGTTTGTTTTTGTATTGAAACCACATAAACGTACACAGAGAACTAAATAAATATTAACAATGACGAGATGGACAGACGGCGAAGTGCTCATGCTCGTGTCTTCCTTATTGTGTTTTGAACAAAGATAATGTTTCTTTGATGTTTGAAAAGAAGAAAAGCGTAGTAACTCCAGTCTAAAGCCGAAATGTGGGATTCTGTGCGCATGTCACAAACAAGAAGCATTCCACTGAAATTAATCAGGTCATATCTTGGTGCATATAAATGGGCTATAAATGGGAAATTATTCAATCAGATTAACAAAAAAGTGGCCGGCTTGTGTTTGTGTGTCCTCTTCCCGTGTGAGAGTAGCAGAGCAGCGAACGCAGGAGGCTTCAACCCTAAACTCAGTCGCTGCTTCCTCTCACAGAAGAAGTAAACAATCCAGCCTTCATCCCGCAAATCCCTCTTACCTCCGGCTCAGGCTGGAACCCTCACCCTCACATCAAAACCGGACTGCCCTAATGAGCCTGAATGAGCTCCACCCCTGGATTACCGTCTGTTTGAACTGCGGAAACACAAAGTCTGAGCGCTTCCCCAAACGCTCGTCCGCAGATCCTCCCGGCCTGTGGGAACAAGATATTGCATTGCGGTGATGTTTTTTTTTCCATTTTCCCCCGCGACTTCCCGAGCTTTAAATCTTTACTGTACCCGATAGTTAACTTTAGTGAAACCGCATTTTAGTATCACGTAAAGTATCTGTTATAGCAAAGGTATTTGGCAATAAAGAAAAAGATTTATCAAGATTTAATGGCTCTGCAGATGAGCCAAAAGTCACCCCACACAACGGCGCCGCTGCTCTCATTTCTTACATAAAAAGCAAAGGTCATGTAAGGTGTTTCAACAAAAGGCGCGAAACAGAAGTGTATTTCATAGAAAAGTGAGTAAAACACCTCTTTGAACTGTGAGACGAAGGTGACGAGGCAGCGATCCTGCGGAATCCCATGCGATCAGACCACTGCCGCTGACTTAGGGCTGGATTGAAGATGATACAACCTCTACAACACTATTCATATTTCACAAGTCTCACTCTCACCCCAACACAACATCACAGCCCATTAATGAATCCAAGATACCAGTCGTGATGCCGAGGGTTCGGGTTAGTTTGAGATGATTAAAACAACAATAAAAAAAAAAATCTATCATCATGTGACATTTACAGAATATAAAGTAAATAAACAAAAAATAACGCAAAAAAGTATTGAATAAACCTGTTGACGGTAAGACTAAAACACCAAATATAATCAAAAAGTTCTTAAATATTGTAAAATGTTTCATAGGAATGAAGTCACGATACAATTTAAACCTTTTAGAGAGAAAATAAAGAAAAACATGAATACAAAGTCAAATATTTAAATAATGTCATCAATAGCATTTTAACATTACCTTCATAAAACCATAAAAGTGTAATTCTGCCTGTATTATTATGTGTGTGCATGTGAGCACGTATGTAGATGTATGTGCCATTATACATGCACTCAATACTGCTTTTTTATATCAATGACTTGAAGCTGTTTGAATTCTATTTTATTGTCTGAAAGCTGCATTACCAAGAAAGATTGCTTGCTTGTACAAGAAGTGACCTTGTGTGCTTGAGGCCATTATGGCTGCGACAATAACCAGCGACCTCCAAACCAGATGACTCCTTTTCAGACCAGCAAAAAGGTAAATGTCAAACTAATAAAGCCATGTGAGACACAAATACCACCTATTTTATAGCAAAGCGGTGTTCTTTTTTATTTTGATCTTGAACCCATCCAACAGTAGTTTTTTTAATCAAAATTCGCTTGTCAAAACATAGATATAGAATGTTTTCTCTCTCTCTTTTTTTTTTTTTTTACATAGGCAGAGTGATTTAACATATGCATCTCAGACATTCCGAGTCTTTTATTCCATCTTCCAATTCACACAAACAAAACTGATTTAGAATTTTTGAATGGAGAAAACAATATTCTAACTTTTTTAATTAAAGTTTTTAGTTGTTAAATGAGAACCATATTTAATGTTCTTAATAGATATTCTAGCTTATGAATATGCTTGTGAAAGTTAAAGCTATAAAAGAATTCGCTAACAGGGATGTTTAAAAATGATTTCAACTGAACTGAATAATGCAGTGAATATTGTCACAACTCTCCAAACTGATGTCCTTTCAAATCTTTGCAGGAATATCAAGAATAGCAACTATAATTTTTAATCGATTCACAAAACAGCAAACAAAAAATTAAATCAGTTCAATCATCGTTCTCGTCTTGCTTTATGGAAGACATCTTGGCTGCACACAAAAACAGATTATCCTCTCTTTAACAAACAAGCTGAAGAAGGAAGGAGATAATTGGGTTCCTTCTTTTCTGAGAAAATATCTTTTGACCACAAGCTAATTTTTGCACAAAAGCTCTTTCCTCCTGTAGGTGGTGTTTTTTAAAAAAGTATTTCTTTTATTTTATTATTTGTCCGAGGCTGTAATTAATCACCTAAAAGCCTTGCAGACAAAAGAAAGTCTGGCATCTGAATAATTGATCAAAAGCTATTTGGAAGGGAATTTGTCCAAGGCCAAAATTCAGTCAAGGCTTGTTGTTTTTTTCTTAAGTGGCTGCACCAGTTGATTAAAAGACCAGAACTTCAAGAGCCAGAGCAGAGCGAAACACGATAAATAACAATGGAGCGGTGGGAGGAATCACCGTTTAGGCCCCCCCCCGTTTGGGCGACAATGCTTTAAGTGAAAATGCACTCATGTTTTCGCATTTTCTTTTCAGAAAACTTTTGTTTACATAGCAACATTTTCAAGACAAATGTCCGTTTCCATGAAAATGGCGGAAACACTGAAAACGACGTCGTCAGCGTGCCAGGCGACAAGTTGGTAGTCTTTTGTAATGAAACCACACTGACACGTGTGTGCAGAGAAAAATATGCTAAAAATATTAAGAGTCCACGGACATTTGCATACACAGACAATGAAGTTAGATTGTTATTATGGGGACTGTCAAAATAAAACTACCAAGTCCCAGGAGAATGTGGACTGGGAGTCATGACACTCTGTCATGAGCATATGCAGAACAACTATTTACTACTATTTTGATTCCTTCCCTTTTAGTTGCATCGATATTGACCGTAGTACATGTACTTAATAGGTTTCATGACTCAGAAGGGGGGGGGGGGGCTCACTGGGGTTTAAATTAAGTTTTAAGCCCAGTTTACACGACAGGGTCTTGGGTGGCGATGCACTGAAAACACAACTTTGTGGAAAAAAACACGTCCCCAAGGGGGAAACTTTTTGAAGATGCTCTGATCCCGTCTCCATGGAAACTGTCAACGTGTGTGGGGGGAAGCAGCAGTTTATTAGATGTTTCGCCTAATGCCCCATTGTACAAATCTACAGTCTTTATTTGTGCTCCTATTGTCTCTCACTGGCAATTATAACCATGAATGACTCAACCTGCAAGTGTTGCAGCTCTCAATGGGCTTTGTGCTCACAGAGAAGAAAGTGCAGCTTTATTGCATGAAAACTGTGTCAGCCGCTGACCTTTTTCTTTTTTTTTTTGCAATGATTGATTCTCGTCGTAGCGTTGCTTTGTATAAAGGCCACAGGTGAAAGAAACAATAACGTGGGGCAAGAAGTGAATAGATTTTTAATACTTGAATCAACAGTGCTTATCACGTTGTGAGCATAAAGATGCTAAGTGAAAGAAAGTAATAGTTTGGGTTTTTCTTTTTCGGGACTTTCTTACTGGTGATTGTGTCATCCATTTCATCAGCTTTGTTTACTTTTTAACCTTCAGTCAGTCTGGTTGAATTCTTTCAGACCGAGATCAGATTGTCCCGTTTACATGAACTCTGAACAAAGTGGGTTTATATGCATAAAAATAGCAGCCACCATTTCCCTTCCATAACCCATTATACTGAGATATTGACTTTGTGACATGTGCACAAGATGTACCATCCACTATTGATTGGTCAACCAGACTAATGGAGGTTGTTGTATTTCTTTTAGAAAACAAACAAAACATTATCCTTGTTCAGCGTCTGGTCAGAAAGAGATGAGCACTAAAGCGCTTCTTTTGCATCGTGTGGCGTCGTCGTCTACCGACCGGTTGTCATGCCATCAGTTATTTTGGAAGCACTGCGAGTTAAATGTCACAGGGTTGATTGTTGCAAAGAACCAAGAGTGGGAAGCAACAAATATGGAATTTTGATGGACTATGATCAGAAACATTGTGAAACCACCTCCTCAAAATCAGTCAGAATTTCAATCTCATCAGATCGGAGTGTTTACATGATGCCATTTTGATTGGGTTGGTGATGAGTCTGAGTGCTAAAGCCTGCCACAAACAGAGCGGATCGCGACTGATTTTTTTTATTTTTGTCTCGGAAAAGAATTCAGTCCAGGTCTGCTGTTTGCGATGTCACGACTCTGGCCTTATACAAAATGTATATATTTCAGTCCTGGACTAAAATGTATTGATCCTACCTGTTTGCAGGATTCCAGGACTGTTATAGGTGGATTCATAGTTCAATGACCAAAAGGGGCAAAATGCACAAAGTCACATGTTTTACACTGTTTTCGTCCAGACAACAATATGTAAAGTATTTAGTAATGTAAGTGATGTAATTGTAATTGTAATGTAAACCTAACCTGTCACAATCTTCACATTGAATTTGGTGCGGAGGTCTTGGCACATTATCATCAGTCGTGTGGAAATCACTTTTAGTTGTGACTTGTATGAGATTGGACCACAGCCATGCTTGATTTTGCCTCGTTTTGTGCTCACGGTTTCTGTTTCTTTCCTGCAAACCATGTCTGATCATGGTAGGTCATATAGAAAAGCTTCTATTCTTTTGTACTTTGTCACCCACCTTTTCTTTTTTCTTTTTATTGTCAATGGTTGTTTTGTATGTTCTTCTGTTTTTCCATAACAGGAGGACTGTTGTATAAATGAAGATCAGCTTTCAATCAAGCTAATTCAGTAATTTGATTCTCCAACCCTGCCCCCGGACAAAAAGAGATGAAAGATTGATGGATAAAAAAAATTATACTCTGAGACACCTGTGATCATAAATCTTCATAAAACAAAATGCTTGACTGACAAGCTCACCATAAATACTCCCATAGAGCTTCCAGCCTCACTAAAATAAGTAATGATAAAGTGTGGTAATATCTATTGTACCTCAAACACTCTTTTTGTTTTAGGCATGGCGGATTAAATGAGGGTTATCTACTGGCTACAAATCTTCTGCAAAACTGGAAGAAAAAATAGTCTTAGTTTTATTTACAATAAAGATCACCACAGAAGCCTCAGTTTCACAAAAGAAGGTTCTTCATATCAAAACCCATTAAATAGAGAGCCGCCGGATTAAACATCGGTGTTTAAAGAATCAAGTGTCTGTGTTTCCATTAGGTCTTAACCCCCCGCCTTCTGAATGATTCCAATGATTATCCAGTAAAGCTCGTTTTAAATTAACTTACAGGTAGAACAATCGCTCTGCTCTGACGCAGCCTCACCTATAATGGCTGTGAGGCAGAATGGGATTTTCACATTTACTGACCTAAAACCAACTCAATGGGATGATCAATGGGGGTGGATGAATTCTAAGTAAAGAGTAATTTCACACTCCACTTGCACTTATTGGCGGTGGCCACATCCCGACATGTGACATGCGGAGGAGGTGAGGGAGCAACCGCCGACTGGCTGAGCACATGCTCTCAAACCACACTTGATTCCATTGAGGAAAAGCCTCTAATAGATGTAAATAAAAAAAAACTAAAACAAACCCAACCCAATCACAGCTAAACAAATAGCTTGCAAGAGAATAGGGCAGTTATGGAATTACAACATTTTCTTTACTTTTTGCTTTAAGCTTAAACATCTTTATATGCTCTTTATACACGACTCCTATATATATGGCACTCACCAAATTACTTTTAAATTTTAAATTCCCACAGTGGCAAGACGGTGTCAACATGAACATAATGTACAATGTATTGAACTCATGAAAATCATACATATTTTACCTTTTTTTAATCTTGTCTCCATTGGCCATATGGCCTGCACTTCCAATATACACTTTCATTGCTATGCAGATGACACTCCGCTCTACCATTCTCCGACTGTTCACAAGCCATCAAATCCTGGTTCTTCCTCAACTTTCTCAAACTCAACAATGAGAAAACCAAGGTTCTCCTTATTGTCTCCAGGTCCTCCCTCACAAAATCTCAGAGTTTTTCCATCACTTGATTGACAACTCACCTGTTCCCTCTCCACTGTCATCCTCAACAGCACTCTGTAATTTCCAACCCATATTTAATAATAACGTCCCCTGACCAGCATACTTCTCACCTCCCGTCTGGACGACTGTAATTCTCATGTGATAACGTCTTCCACGTATCACATCCAACCACATGGTGACACAAGTTATTTTGTACCTGTGGTGTCTCAATCAATCCATGGAAAACCCAACTGAAGGAAAGCAGAAACAACTGAGTTTCCTATAGATCGTTCTCGTGTGAACAAAATCCGATGCCGGCAAAACCCTCATTTACCTACACCTGCTTGCCCATGTTGTCAATCAAGCCGTTATTCCTGATCAGATACAAAAAGCATGCAAGTTGAAAGAGCAATTTATTTGCATAAGCGTTCAACACCATGTTAAAGAGTGAACTCCGATCCCGCCATTAAAGAAAGTGAAAGCTGAGCAAGCGTCAGAGGGTTCAAGGGCTGATCACATGCTGGAACTGGGTTGTTTGTCGCGAACCGATGAGCTACGAAGCGGCAATCCCTATTGGTAAACACTACAGCATCTTCATGTGATCGCAGCTTCTGAAGCAACAGAGACTTTTGAATGTTTGCAAGCAAAAGTCGTTAACATGCTCACCATCACATCTTCTTACTGGGTTGCAGCTTCAGCGTAGAAACGTTGGGTCACCACCAGAGGCATTTGTGTCGGAGCCTTCGCTGACGATTGCCTTTAATAGTCAGCTGAGTGCACGAAGCACTGGTACAGAGCATATATTAGCGTTGCATGGGCTCCTCCAGCCATCAAATCACTGCCTATCTCCTCCCATTATATCCGACAGTGTTTTCTGTGACTGGCATGAGCATGGGAGTGAGAAGGCAACTTTGATGTTCAATAAAGCACTCCACTTCAAAGTTTGGCGCTGCAGGATTAGCCGAGGAAGAGATTACTATAATTGGGGACTGTAGAGGTGGAACAAAAGGTTCTTCCCTCTTTCAGTGAGGTGGATGTTGTACAGTGGAGACACGCAGGCGGATACAGAGTGGGGGATGTTAAAAGGAAGATTCAGTGGGAAAGCACTTCCAAGTACTTGCGCACGAGTCTATAATGAGCCTTTCGGATGAACTTGCAGAAGAGTTTGCTGCAGCTGTTTATTTATTTAAGATAAACTTACTCAGTGGTGCTTTCACAACATAGCTCAGCTAAAACCGGCTTTCCGCTTGCATGATCTCACCTCAGTCATTTCGCTCCTTCTGCTCTTAGTTATCCACAGTGTTGTTGTTATGAGTATAGTCTGACAATATTGCTTCAAGGTGACGCTGCACTGATCAATATTCTGGGAAAGAATATTGACAACAAGATTGTTCTGCTTGTTATTCTCGTGAGGATTTTATGTCTCTGTGGTTATTTTTTCGGGCCTGTTTCAACTTGTTCTGAGTCACACTAATTGTTTATGTGTGTCTTTGTCGCTGTTGTGTCTCTTTATGGTCATTCTGTGGTGATAGTATTTCTCTGCAATTACTTTCTGAATGTGCGACTGTGTGTTTGTCTGGTGATATTTGACATCTTTGTGGTTATTTTGATCTCTTTATAGTCTTTAAAAAAAATTTTTTTTTTAACTTCTTATGCAAGCTGTTGCTTAAAGCATTTTTGTGTTTATTGCTAAAGATCTGTTTTTGTGTGTGTCTCTGTAGAGTTTTTATCCAGTGTATTAATTTTTTATATGTGCATAGATGGACTACATGGATATTAGTTTATGTATGAGACATGTATGAGATTTCCTTGCACATGTGTGTAAAATACTATATGCCTGAAACGAATTAAAAAAAAAAAAAAAAAACATTTTCCAGTGGGGGATGAACTCAGAAAAAAGTTTTTCCATTTGTCTCAAATGTCACTGTTTTAAATTTTCCTGCATTCACTTTCCATCTCGAGAAAGTCATTCTTCAATTCCTAATTTTCTAACAAATACGAAATGGCAGTGCAGGCGGTGTGTCCTTGACGGAGGCTGTTCTGATAGCTTGATCGGTTTGGATGAAACCTTTGCAGCTCGTTGACTGAATAACTCCTCATCCTCCTCTGTAGAAGTGCAGATGTGTCACCTGGTTGTACGGTCAAGCATGTTAACCCTGTTTTTCTTTTGCTTGAAAAACACAACGGCGTCGTGTCAGAGCAGCAGCTCTTTGCTCAAAACCGCCTTTGTGCTTTTTTTGTGAGTGCTAATGTGAGCAGGCAGCACGGCATCTATTAACATGACTAAATCAACATCGCTGGGACAGATGAAGAAGAGCAGTGTGTGTGTGTGTGTGTGTGTGTGTGTGTGTGGGGGGGGGGGGTACACTGGAGCACAGTCGGCAATAGCAGAATTATCTCCTCATTACCCCTTTTTTTTCATTTTCACTCTTCAGCACTCCGTGTTTGTGCAGCGAGCTGTTGAGGTGGCAAATGGATAACAATTTCTAATTGTCGGACTCGCCGTGGAGATTACGGGAACGGTTACTGGATGAGTTGCTAAGTGATTTTGTGCCGCTCGGGTTCCCCCCAAAGGGGCTACTCATCTGTGAATATTCACATGATGACACACAGAGGCAGGTATGCTGAAGGGGTTCAGACTCTGGCATCATCAGTATCAGCTCAGTGGTGCAGAGAGGGAAAAAAAAAAAAAAAAAAAACCTGATTCAATAAACTGAGTGTAGGAGATGACACACATTACTGGAACACTCCCGGGTATTGATCCCATACTGAATTTAAAGTAAAGGATGCTGTCTGGGAGAATAATGAGGATCAAATTCTTCGGAGCTGAGAGGGAAAAACCCTGCATGCCATTTCTGGCAAAGATCTTCCTGTGAGTTACCGTCGAAAAGTGGTGTTGCACCAGGTTTTTAGACTTCACAGATCGGATTCATGCAGAGAGGAGACAGAGAAGTTGCTATCCAGCTTAGAGAAAAGACTTTGAAAACGACCTTCTTTAAAAAAAAAAAAAGGTTCTTACACCTTGTCTGTTAGCTCTCACAACAAATAGGACTTTGAACTGAAGACCAGCAACTGGCAACCTGCTGGCCACATGCAGCCCCTGTTTACCTAATGTGCAAGATCATTTACAAGGAATAAGGTGAAATGCAGCCATTTTAACCTAATTTTCAACCTCATTTCCATCTATCCATCCATCCTTAACCTTTTTTTTCTCCAAGCCTTTGTCCAGTTTTAGTGAGTGTGAAGTGTATCCTCATATTCCTGTTTGTAACCGACGGCAGTGAGACACAGTGTGGTCATCGGCTGCTGCAGCCCATTAGAAGTGCTCACTGATTTTCTACATACGGCTGTAACAAGTGGTTATTTGAGTGCCTGCTGCTCCTTTCTATCTCGACTCAGTCTGGAAATTCCGGTCTGAGGTGTTTTGTCAGGCAACTGCATCTCACTGGAGAAATCCAGTACTTTTGCATAATTCTTTGTAAGCCCCGGAGATGATTATGCATGAAAACCCCAGTGGATCAACAGTTAGTGAACTCTGCAGACCAGCCGGTCTGGCACCAACAACCATGCATCCATCAAAGTCACTTCAAATCACATTTGTTTTTTTTCCCCCCTCGATTCTCATACTCGGTTGGAACTCGAGCAGATCATCTTCACCATGTCTTCATGACTAAATACACTGTGTCTGGCTTGTGATTGGTTGATTTGCTGTTCGCGTGAACAAACCTCACACTTTCAATTAAGTACTCCTCTCCATTGGAGGACTTAATTGAAAGTGTGAGGTTTGTTAAATGGCCTGTGAGTGCTGAGTGTGTGTGTCTGACCTACATATATATATATATATATATATATATATATATATATATATATTCTCTCACTGTATTTAAAAACAGACAGTGGCCAATTTCTGTTATTTCATTCCATTATTGCATCAAATGTAAACCAAAACAATGTCGGCAAACTGTTTTCAGTTGTGTTGTTTGGATGAGTGAGCACCTTGGTTTTATATTGGCGCTAAAAATAAATATAGATGTTGTTTTGAAAGTGAGCAAAAATAGACCTACTCTACTGCGAGTTGGAAGAGTTGGATTTTTTTTTTTTTTTATGGTCTTGAACTGATTCCACCAACACAATTTAATCTAAAAAGAAATGGATTTAACTGTGGATTTGACAGCTTGGGTTCTAAGCACATCTTTACGACTGGCTTCCAACCTTAAAGGTTGGAGACGGTATAGAATAAAGAATTCTCGAATAAATTGTATAAATTCGAGAATAAGAATAAAGAATAGTGAGAATAAATAATCACTTCTATCCATTCTGAATTGTTTGAAAAACCAAAATATATGTTTATACGGTCAATGGATGTAACTTATTTAGCTTATTTCCACAAATGTAGTTGCAAACTCACTTTGCAATCAAAATATAATTTTCTTTTGTTGCACCATGCAGAACATAAAAAACAAAATTAAAAAAATGTATTGCTTAGCGTTTGGAGCAACACAGATTACACAACTTTTAAGCCATTTAAGTATTTCATGCATAAACTGTTACTGGTGATTTATGAAAATCTAACGATAAAAAAAAAATTAAAAAAAAGCCAGTCCAATGTGAAAACATTTCGGAGAATGATTTCCAAAACCATTAGGTTTTAAAATCCACCCCTCTCTTCTGTCACAGGTGACTGGCGCAGACTTATTCCAGTGTAATGCCAGTGTTCGGGGAGATGCATCCCAGAGGCCGGCTGGTTATTGAGGTGTGACAGTAACACAGTTTGAACACCTCGCAGGCGTCAGTGGAATCACTTAGTGAAGCTGTTTTCTCCCCCCCGACCTGTGATCTAGACATGTGTGTGCATGTACGTGTGTGTCTGTGTGTGTGTGTGTGTGTGAGTCTGTTTAAGGCATCTGAGTAGTGGATAGTGAGATTTCCCTCCAAGCCTGTTTGAGATTCATAGCTTTAGAATTGGACTCTAAAGTGCAGGACGGCCACTTTTTTTTTTTTTTAAAAGCAGGCACAAATTCTGGCGCCTGTCTGGCTGTCGTGCTCTGGAGACCTACTTAAAAGTTTGGGGCTTTTCAAAGTTTTGGCATCTAAAATCACAGAGTACAGCAGCAACAACAACTGTAGAAAGTCAGGCAGGAAGAGTTCTTCATCAGAAACATATGGAGTTACCTGAGAACCATTCAGAGCCTTGAGGAAACTACTGTACGTATCCCTGCGCTGGCTCAGGCTTGACAAACGTCACACTCGCGGGGCAAACCGATCCCTTCTCGTTCGGCTCGTTTCAGATGTCTTGCTGTATGGATTCTTTGTAAAAACGTACACAATTCAAACGCTGTTCACTTGTCATCTGCACCTGTTAATACCAGCGATGGCGTAACGAGATAGTCCCGTGGAACATACTTGCAAGACACGTGCTGTGGAAAAACCACCCAGTCTCGCTGGCGTTCGATCTTCATTACGCCCAACTTCAAGCCTGATTACATTTACACATATAGAACCGCACGTGGGCTTTGTTTCAGAGGGACTGGGTGGCTGCATCGCTGCAATGCAACGCAGACGAAACAGAGCTCGGCGTGGTTCAGTGGAACAAAACGAGAGGAGTGATCGAAACTACACAAGGTAAATCTGCCACTTTTGTGGATGGATGGATGGATGGATGGATCCCTTGACCCTTCGGTTCAGTTCCACAATCACCCATTTCTTATGGTAACTGTGCCTCTTAATGCCCAATATCGATTCTTATAAATCTCCCACATTGCCGCTGTCATGACTGTCACCACTTATTACTTTTGGACTGACCAAAATCACTAAAGATGATGTAATGGGACTAATGGGGTTCATGTCTATATGCGATTACATACACTTGATGAGAAGCACTGAAAGTAGTGGAAAGAACTGACCAAAACCAACATTTTCACAGTAATTGTTTACTCAACCAAAGGGTTTGTATCACATTCACAAAGGCATAGGGTGCCAATCTCAGTCGTTTGCTTGAAATATGTCACGTCACAAATGTACCCCTCACGTTACCCACTTTTTATTTGTGAAGGTTCTTCTGGGCCCACTGGCAAGACAATATAGCGCTGGAGAATGTTGACTAAAATATACTTAGCAAACACAAGAAGACACATTCTGTACATAGGTGTCAGCTAAAAGTGGAAACAGAGACCTCTGCAGCTTTTCAGGAGAGCCGTGGGCGGATTTCCACTCGCCTGGTTCTGCATTTCTGAATCATCACCCACGGCATCGCTTGTTCCAACTCTTCCATAGATGCCAGTGAGGCAACACAACGCCACGGCACAGTCCTGGAATACACACTCAGTGTCTCGGTTAGGTTTTGGTAGTATTTTGATGAATTTAAAATGGTTCCTATAAGTCAAGCGATGGCATACGCAGTCGTTAAATTTGATGATTGAAGAGTTTTCAGAAAAGATGGTCCAGTTGATACTCGCAGGACGCGTCTGTAGGAAACTGATATTTGAATATTTGATATTCTCAGCTCTCATGTGGTAACCACATTGGTCGCAACAGTGAACTTAAAGCTCACATTTTTTTTTTCTGGCTGTGTGAGGAGATGGACTCTGAGCACACAGCTGTTTTGTTTAAGTGAGTCCTGTTCGATTTGGCAAAACTAATGATCCGGATTAATGTCTCTCTCTTTCTCTCTCTTTCTCTCTCTCTCTCTCTCTCTCTCTCTCTCTGCTTGTGTTTTAAAATCTATTTTTGCACAAAGAGGCCATTTTTAGAACACATCTTCCAAAAACTGAATGTTGAAAATTGAAACGTTACAGTGCAAAAGATCCAACAAGTAAAAAAGGATCCATTTTTTATAGATGTGAATTTTTCAGTGTATTTTTTAAAAACTGTCTGTTTGATTTGCAGTTTGCGTCAAACATTTAGTTTAAAGAAGTGCATGCGTTTGTGCGGGTCACAGTTTGGGAAGCACTGTATTGACTGATGAATGCATGAATCTGTGTAACTTCCTTTATCGTCAAAATGTCAGTGGATGTGCTTATTTGTTGACGCTTAACTTGATTTCCCACTAAAACAAGGCTCGGTGCGGAGACAAACAGCAGTAGTTGAGGCTGCTCCGTTTCTCTCTGCGGCCTGAATGAAACACTCCTCATGACAAGAAGCACTGAGCTGAAATCAATTTGAAGAGTGAAGGGTCCTCCCATCCTCTGTAAAATATTATTGGGAGCTAATTGACCTTGTCCACAGCGTTTGAGGGAGACTTTATTTTTGGATTCAATCAGATTAGTCCCTCTCTCTCTCTCTCTCTCTCTCTCTCTCTCTCTCTCTCTCTCTCTCTCTCTCTCTCTCTCTCTGAAGGGGAAGCTGTTGACGGTTTTCGAGCCTCCTCAGCGCTGAAGCAGTTTGGCTGCTCAGCCCACAGGCTGTGCGATGTGTGTCTACTATCTGCATCTTTATATAAGACTCCGATTTCCATCTCTCCTTCTCCTTCTGCCCATTTCTCACTTTGTCTCCGTCTCACTTTGTCACTTTGTCACAGAGTTGGTATATGTCTGTCATAGTGTGTGCTGGTGAACGTCTGGGTTTGAATGACAAAGTAAACTATATTTACTGATGGAAAGTATGTTGTAGATTGTAAAAATATCTGTTCTTACCACATTAAAACACATATAGACACAAGTCATCCAGACTTGTTTCGTGTACACTGTTTCTGATACCATAAGACATGACATGAAATGACAATGTCACCACAGAACATAAGATCCGAACTGTAAAGGCTCTGTGGGAAATTAGCGTGAACATTAGAGTCATCAAATATCTAAGTGAAGTGGGTCTGGACAATCAAGCTGAACACATTTTTAGTAGAAGGCATGTGGAGTCCAGAGTGTATTGAGAAAGATTTGTCTAAAAAGTGAATAATTCATATGAAGCACGTTTTAACTCAGAGCAAACAAGCTGTTATTGCTATTATGCCAGTGAAGGCCGAGGTATGTCACAGTTCAATAGAATCGTCGATATGAAATTTATTTTCTCTTCAGAATTGTTGAGAGTCAAGGTTTTGAGGGAGGACACAATGTCAACATTTCTCCACCGTCGTATTTGTTAAAAATTCACGTCTATTTGGAGCGAATACATTTTTTCCCTTTTCATTTTGCGGTCAGAGCGAGTCAGCTACGCTTTTGTTCTGCAGACGGAGTTTTATTTTACGCCTCTCGCGGCCCTTAAAGCACCATTTAATCTTCGCCCAAATATCTTGCCCAGCCACCTCTCAACTCCGATTCAAGCTCGTGCGTTTCTGTCTGTTGCCAAGGCTTTGTGTTTCCGGCGGGCCGGGCTGGTGGAGAGCAGGCCATGCGTTAAAAGCCTGCCTGATTACAGCCTCTCCTCCGCGGCGGCAGGATCTTCAGGCTCCATTAGACTCACAAGATCTGCTCGGAACACGGAGCTCAACAGTCGTTCACCTCAGAGCCCTTTGAAACCACGCTCCCCGCCGTACTGTTCGACTCGATGGCTTCACAAGTGAACGGCGGTATAGGCGCCACGCAAGCGGTTCACATTGGGACGCGCGCTTTGTTATGCAAGCTGATTTAAAGAGGAACTCCACCCCCCCAAAAAAAATTTTTTTATCCAGCAGCCTGTCGTTGTTCTTTCATGGTAAATGCACCACTTACGCGTGCATCTGTTGTACCTGCGAGACGCCGGATGTGGCATGCTTAACGCTGCCGGCACGCTGCCTGTTTGACAGATCCTCGAGGATAAAAACAGATGGGGAGGGTGCAATAAATCCTTCATTCGTGGATGATATAATGTCAGGTTGTCAATTGTGTATGTCAATAGAAATTGCATTTTCACTGGAATCCAGCTCAGCGTTATCTCCATGAACGAAGGGTGAGTGAGTATGACTTTCACGAAGGGAGCAGTCATCATGGGGGGGGGAAGTCACAGGGAACTCTGACGAGGTGCAGTGGGATCAGTCTACTTTCAAGAAAAAAAACTAGAGTGTGTCTCTCAGTTCATTCTACGACAGACTAAGAGGAGTTGAAGACTTTTTGGAAGACGTCTTGACACACTGATGCTGATTAAGATTGATTGAACCCAGGACTCTGCATGTAAAGCAGATGTGATGACCACTATGACCACTGTTTAAACCATTAGCTCAAAAAAAGTATGAGAATTTAGAATCGTGGTTAAATTTCATGCGTCAAGTCAAAGAAGGAAGTATTATATTATTTAATCTCATCAAAATTCGTTTTCAAGCTGATTTCTTTCCAATGCCAGATGTTTTATTATGATACAGGCTTTACATTTGTTGATACCAACAAATGTACTTCCTTGATGATATAAACAACGTTCCTTAAAAAAATATTGTATAACTTTTACCTGACAAAAATCAAGCTTCTAGTGAAATAAGGATTCACGAACTGTTAAAAAAAACACAGATGAAATTCTGTCATTAGTTGAGGGCTCTTTCTCAAAGTCAGTTTTTGAGGAGGCCCACCAACAGTAAGCTTTCTAGAAAGGTGATCCATGTAGGTGCTTCAGGTGTAATGGATGACCGTCCGTGTTAAAGGGACATTGCTGGCAGCTTTTTCTTGTTTCACAACGATTTCTCTCCAGAAATGCCATAGCGGGGTAATGTTTGGCCTTTCTCGATACGCTCCATACTCCTTCTTCCTCAGGTTGATTTTGAGCAACCAGACTTTCACTACAAAACCTTCTCTTCTCCATGTTCAGGACCCTCTCTTGTCCAACGATGTGTTTTAAATATTTTCACACAAAAAATAATTATAATTTAACACAAAGCCAGACCCCAGCTTGTTTTCGGGGTTTTGTTTCCGTCTCACAGTGATCGTTCTGATTCATGTATTCACGTTTCATGTTGCGCCTGATTGTGCTGCTGAGTGGCTCGTCTCAGGTGTTTGTTCACCTCAGTCCTCATGTCCTCTTCTGTGCTCCAGGGATTGTATTAAGTGTGAGTTGTCACATATTGCCCATATTGTGTTTGTTTGGCAGATATATGAATGGATGACACATTTTTTTTTTTTTTTTATCGTTGTGCTTTCCTCTACGCTCCCTTTCGTCTTCTCCGTAGCGTTCGTTTAAATGTTTATCAAAAAGTGAAAATGGATAAATACTGTCTGAATTCCTCGGGTTCAGAGACAAACCTCAACAAGGTCAGTCCATTTAGGTCCTTTCTGTGCAAGTGTGCACGTTTATCATTCAACAGTAGATGTTAAACGATTTTATTACAAAATCGAGTGATGTACGAGCTTGTGCCAACACTCAAATAAAATATCAGCAAGGTTGTTACTATGGTAACTGGGGCTTGTATCTATCAGTTGTAACTCAGAAAATAAGAATCCTCACAATGATAATCCAGAAAAATGCATGAAGAAGTATGGAGAAAGAAAAACAGAGCATTGAATACAATGGTAAGTACCGACACATCATTTTGATACTGTAAAGCTTCCCCTTTGAGTCCTTTTCTTCCTCTCCTCTTGTGCGCTGAAGGAAGGCTTTTAGTTGGCTCCTTTCATCCGCTCTGCTCTGTGATAACTCCATCGATTTATGGATCTTTTCTAATTCTGGCTTCTAATGGCCTGACGCTACAATGAACATCTCAAGGCCAGAAATGCTCTGAGTGCTGCGCTGCCTGTCGATCTGCGGCGTTTACCCGTATGGACAGCTTGTCATCCATCCACTGTGAGCGGCAACAGAAAACTCAAAACCGGTAAAGGAAGGATGGGGGGGTCACACACATGAAGTCAAAGATATCCGAAGTTAATGTGTCTGAACTTAGTAACTCGCTGCTAGTAAGTTAACCCGTTACAGGGCAAGTGGACAAACCTTGACAACACAGACATACAAAGGTTTTTTTTTAATTGTTTCTTTAAAACGAATGTGTATAAGAGGAAATTCCATCTCTGCATTTAATCAGGGTTATTTAATGTTTACCTAAAGTACACATATTGGGGGCTTTGGACAGCCATGGGCTGCGTCCCAATATTCCCTCCAATCTCCTTTCCTATCCTATTCCTAGTGTTTGCGTGGCGACCATGAAAAGGAAAGTTTGAATTCTCTATTAGCCAAGGAAAGGAGGCTCAATGCTTCCTTTATAACCTCCTTTAGCAAAAAAAAAAAACACTGATGCATCCTTAAGCAAAGGAGACTTGATCTTAGTGCAAGAAAATATGACTTCATCTGGAATCTGTTCACATTTAATGTAGATTCTATAAAAAAAACTACTTTGAGCAACCTTGAATTTTATTCAATCAGATTTTCTCTTGGTGATTTTCTTCAGACTATCCATTCCGTCTTATGTGCCCTTTATTCCAGCAGGCGGGCGATTCTGTGTCTCTTTGAGTTGATGCTGTGATGAAGCGGAGAACCAGTTGCCTCACAAAGAGTTTGGGTTGTACGAAAGCTTTTGCAGTTCAATATTAAAATGTAGAAGCAAAGCCAATTCGTCTGCTGGCAGTAAAATGTATGTATGTCTGTTTACATGTGTGCATTGCGAGGCGTTATCATACTTTGTGTGTGCTGTCACTTTTTCTGTTTTGTTTTTCACGCGCCTGTTTTGGATGTCTCATTGTGGAACGTACTGGCCGTTTCTCAACACGTGTACTTGTGTTCTCGTGTACTTTCGATACGTCATCAGTCAGAGAGCGAGTACTGATCCACTTCAAAGTACGGATCTCACGTGAAATACCAGAATGTGTACTCGCTCCACCCACATTATCAAGACTTGGGAAGCCAAATGACCCATAATGCATTTTTGCAAGACATTCCAAAAGTTTATACTTCTGAGAACCTATTTACAAGTATGGAGTTGCCAAGTATGTGAGTAGGTACTTGTGTACTTGGGGGGGGGGGGGGGGATGCTGTGTTTCTATTATTTGGCATATATCATTGTGGTTGTGTTGTAGGTTTGCATATTTTACCTCTTGTGTCTTGTTTGATTGTATTTTGCTTTTTTTTTTTTTTCAGTTCTTTTATTTTGTGTCTCTTCCTGGTCTCTCTCTGGTTGTTTTGTAAGTTTTTGTTCACATGGTGTGATTCTGTAGATGTTTATTAATCTGTGTCATTTTAGTAAATTTGACCTCTTTATGGTCATTTTGAGTATCCGTCTGTTAATCATACTTTGCATTTTCTAATATTCAGACTTATTTCTTAATCCCCAGCATGCATTGCAGTGAATGTTTGCAGATGAAACACTTTTCAAAAGAACATGTTTCTTTTATGGAAGCTTGTGCTCTTACATCCATTTTAACAGAGTGTGAATTTGTTTCTCTGGTTTGGGATAATAGTTTGCCGTCTTCTTAAGTGGTACATGTTATCACTGGAGCTTTGGCAGCCATTTATACAGTTTTTGTTATATTCCCGCTTTGTTTTTGTTTTCATCCTGGCCCACTTTATTGGATGCCTTCCTATTTTCTTTATCTCCTCGCCACCCGTACGTTTGTAACATATCTCCTTTCATTTTATCTATTATTTCTGTTTTCTGTTAAGGCACCTGCCTCTTCTCTCCTCTTTGATTTTATTTTCCATACAAAGCGAGCAAAGATGAGATCCCGAGGTTTTTCTTTGCATCTTGAGAAATGAATTCTGGGAACATGTTTGTGAACATCTGTGAAGCGCATCTTTGCATTTCTCCGCGAAGGAAGCCGTTGTTTTGTTGGGTAGGCCGAAAATATGTCACTTAATAAGTGTCCCCTGCAGGCGAGGTCCATGTCCAAAGGCTTATAGGTGGACTTGGACTTGGTTCAAGATGTGGCTCCTGTTTTGTTTTCAGCTGTCAGGAGTCGGACAGATCTGTCTCTTCCAGTTGGTTTTTCACCGTGGATCCGGCTGCTTCGCCGAGTTTCCATCCTACCAGGCGTTTAATTGCATTCACCTGGCATCCAGGTTGCAAATCAGGCCCCCGATTAGCCGGCTGACGTGAGAACCAGCCGACACAAGCAACTTGGGAATCAGGATTGACAACCCCGAGCCATCTCCCATCCTTCTTCCTTACATTTAAACTCCCTCCCAGTCAGCATGTATCCTGGAAGTGACAGATACAGTTTGCAGAGTTCATTTGACAAATTCTGAATCCTTCCTCTCTCGGTGGGGACTGGAACGCGGGCACGTTCGCGGCTCTGGGTGCATCATTAATCCGTGTTAACGGCATTGGCACGGCTGTTTAAATTTAGCTAACCTTGCTATCATTTTAATAATGGGTAAAAAAAAAAAAGAAGACGAAGAAGAAACGGCAGCATAGTTTGTCCTGGCAACAGAAACACCTTATTATTGTGTCCCGGACGAGTGGTCAGAGGTGACTGACAGCACGTTTTGGTGAAAGAGTCCGGGTTTCAATTAGCGTTTCCCTCAGGAGGACAGAGGCTGCTCATCCACAGCGCTGCACACAGAAACCTGCCAACACCGCTTTCATCTCTCCAGGTCCAAAGACAGAAAAGACAGAAAAGAAAATCTCTGGCAAAACTATTGTGATGCACTCCCCATTTACTCATTCAAAAGATGCTTTTTACTGATTTTGTGTTCAAGCTGCCGGTGGGTATTATTATTTTACGTTTTCGCTCATTTCCCAAAAACTATCTTCAAGCTCCAGTTGGTGAAATTTAATGGTTTGCTCTGGACCTGGTGGCTGCATTTGGTTTAATTGCCGGTATTTGCATTTGTGCAAAAACGAGTTGACTCCTTAATGACAAAACTGTGAAAACATCAACTAGTTTGTGGCGTGTCACACATTTTTTGACTTTCCTGAGTTACTGATTGCCGTCGATGTTCATTAAAACAAACATTTTCAAGCAAATGAAACTTAATATAATTCAGTTTAAGTGACTTATTACCAATTTCTTTCAATGCCGTCATGGGCCATCATGTGCTACATGTACAGTCTCAACTTTGTCGTTTCCATTGTTGAAAGATCTTTTGTGAGCATTTGTGTGCCGCAGCCTTTACAATACAACACACCTGCATCAGTCTGTACACGCCAGTGCAATCACTCCCCCCAAAGCTTAATTTGCTGCTGCTGCAAACAATTTCAAATGTTAAGCATTTCTGTGCTTTTGGCTTCGTTTTGCCCGCAGCCGCTATTTGCATTAATTTCCATTTTCCCATGTATTATATACCGTCATAATACTACATAAACAACTTGCATTCAAGACAAGAAGCATACATATTCAGTAAATGTGTCAAATCTGCTTAAAAAAAATGGCATTAGCAGTCATTAATAAAGAAAAAGAGTGTTATTTGAATATAAGATGAATTTGGTGCCATGGCCTTCTTGTTCTGGAGGCAGAGTATTATCATGAATTAAAATGTACATATTTTTGGTTGGGTTGCAAATGTTTAAAAGAACATGCCAGTGTCAGCCCCAGATTGTAATAGTAATCTGTTAGTTAATGGTGCACATGTGCAGTAGCTGTGTTTCTTCCATGCACACGGAGACAGAGCTCGACAACGTGGGATCGTTTTTGAAAAGTTCCACTGCAGTTTTCCAGCTCTGAGGCACCGAGCACCATAGTTGCGTTAAAGGACACCCAGAATACAAGTAAAGTTTTCCATTTTCGCTTGAAAATCTCCTGTAAAGAGAAACTCAGAGTCACCAATTTGTCTCAAATGCATGTTTTTGTCATGCATTTTGGAAACTGCCATAACCAGGAAAAACCCTTGGTGAAGAGCTGGACTCAAACCCATGATGTCCATTCACAAGGAAACAATGCAGGGAGTGAACATGTGCAACATCCGCTTTCTTCAGAGAACATTCCTATAAAGCTTTCTGAATCTATTTGATATTTTCACTCTGTTTTTCAGAGTTATGCATCTTTCGCTGTGTTTCTTTTCTTCTTTTTCTTCCTTTTATGCTTTTAGTAGCACAAATTGACTTTTCACTGTTGTTGCGTCAAGTATTGACATAATTATAAAGCTCAGAAGCAAACCTGGCAACTTCCATCGACATGAGAAGAGGGAGTGAGCAGGGAAATGGAGTCCAGGTTAAATTAAGCTTCCTGCAGGGGAACTAAAAAGCCAGAAAAAGGAGGCGGATGGAGAGCGGAGAGGACGGTGAAGAGTAGCCGGAGGAGGCTAATGAACATTTCTGTGCGTTTTTCTTTCTTCCCTCTTCCCTCTCGTCATTACTCTTGGTTGGCTGCGCTGCTATCATGGCGTGTGGTCAGAGGAACCACCTGCGGATCGGATTAGAGAGGCCTCTCGCCGGTTACTGGACGCGGAGCAGCGTGTTGTGATTTACAGCTTCACTGATGTATAGTGTGTGCGTGTGCGTGTGTGTGTGTGTGTGTGTGTGTGTGTGTGTGTGTGTGTGTGTGTGTGTGTGTGTGTGTGTGTGTGTGTGTGTGTGTGTGTGTGTGTGTGTGTGTGTGTGTGTGTGCGTGTGTGTGTGTGTGTGTAGGTGTTATGGAATGAGGGAGCAGATGGAGGCAGATGGCGACTCCTACTGCTGCAGTAAAATGGCATCTCATTACAGCTCTGCCAGTTTAATCTGCTACCGATAAAAAATATATTCAAAAATAAAATAAGAGGAATAAAAATCATCAGCAGAGGAGAAGCGGCGGCGGCGGAACAGGTGGCGGCGGCGGCGGTGGCGAGGTGGGGTGGGGGGGGGGGGGGGGGGTGGGGGGGCAATGACAAGATAACAAGAAGCAGACTAAACGGGGAGAAAAGGATGCGGTAAAACGATCGCGTCCAATTCAAGTCCAGTATAAGTTTATTCTGAATAATTCAAATTCACATTTGGAAGTTCCAGTTGAGCGATAATGTCTCCAGTCAACTCAAAAAGCCTGGAATCTCCTTGCTAATCTAACCACTGTGTTTATAGCAGGCATTAAAGTGGACTGGCATGTGATCATGAGGCGAGTGGTGTGTTTTCACCGAAGGGGTGGAAAACACTAAATAAATGATGTAAAACCAGAAGATAGATATGAGACAGTGCTCTGCTGCAAATAAACCCCTCCAAAAAAAACAACCCTGCAATTTCCACGGACGTGGCTACTTATCAATCTCATTGAGACAGAAACACCTTTGGCAACATTTACCGTTAATCAAGGAGTAATTTAGTTTTGATTGGAAAAGATCAAGGTCAGTTGGACCCTATGCTTTTCTCCTGCTGTTAATCTTCATATCTCAGTAATTATATCCCAAACATTTTCGTCCCTCCATCCATCATCTGTATGCATTATCTACCGTTTGTCGTGATTATTAGATAAATGTGCAGGTTTACTGGAAGTTTTTGGTTTGGACACATCATAGCATGAATGATAATAAGACTTTAACTTTATAAAGGAAATTTATACCAAAAGTTTGAAGTTTGCACTTGTGGAGGAGATTCATCTCTCTGTTTTTCGGTTCTGCTCTGTTCTTACTGGAGGGAAAAAGAGGTTTGAAAAAAAAAAAAAGAAAGAAGAAATTTATTACATCTCTGTCAGAGTTTCTTTGCTGCTTGACCTTCTGGTTTTTAACGTCACACAGTAATGGAGGCCTGGGACGGACTGGAGCCGTCTTTATTATAGCTCAGTCTGACAAGTCACACCCGGGCAACCGTTCACCTCCGCTGCTCCGCCGGCTCAGGAAATGTCACCAATGCTACTGCAAAAAAATAACAAACCCCTGCAACATATACATTTGAACACACACACACACATACACACACACATTGGGCTCAGATCAGGGGGCACACAGCCAATCCTGGAGCAGCTGGGAAGGAGCCTCTGAAAACAGAGTAAAAGGAGACTATTGGCAAACTGTCATCGGGGTGGAAAACCATCCCTAATAAATCAGACTGTTTTTCTTTAAGTGCTCCCCTTCTTCACTTTGGCTCTTCAGACCTCTTTGCTGGATTTTTTTTTTTTTTTAACACTCCCCTAATTACTTAGTATTTACCATGGGAATATCTAGTAAGCCAAAGTGTGATATAGAGTACGGACGGGAAGCCTTAATCATTGTGAATGTAATGAATATGTCCTCAATACCGGAGGGCTAAATCGTGACCAAGCGCTGCTGCCACAAGAACGTATCACAATCCTGATGACTATTCGTAGACTATTTGATTTAATTTAATATTATCTACTTGTGAAATTGTGAGCCATATGGTTAAAATGACTGTCGCCTGATGTGAAACCAATTATTTATCCAAATAAATTGGATTGTGCACAATTTGGAAATTGATGTCCACGGGACAGCAGATGCCCACGTCAGGAATGTGGTCTTATAGTCTTCTAATAAACTGATGTTGCTATAATCAACATTTAATGTTCTATAATCCAAAACATATTACACCGCTTACTTCAGATGACTCTTGTGCAGAGATGTAATAATGCATATAATTTATTCCAACAGAAGAACAGTTATTTGTTATCCCCCCAAAAAAAACATTCATTTAATGGATCATCAATCAATTTCATTAGTTAAGTAAGTAAGATTTGATATATTACACTTTGAATGACTTTTGGAATGTTTTTAAAAACAGGAAGTTTTGGTATTAAGGCGCGTTGCCGAATTAATTGCTCTTAAAATAAATTGATAACGTTCAGCTTCATTTTTTTCATAAAAGTTACCATCTGCTGCTGCCTCCTTTTACTGTAACTCCAAAGTTTCCTCTGTTGAAAGAAGAGACTATTTTAAGAGTGTAAGGCATAGAAATACGGACATTTGTATTCAAATGTGGGGAAATACAGTAAAAGTATTCAACTTCGGTAGCGATACATGGCGATTCTATTATAGCCGCGATTTACGCGCCCATCAAAACGTGTTTGAAATCATGTTTACTATTCTTATTCTGGAGCATCTGGAGTTGGGCTGACAGTTCACCTCGCTCTTCTAGCTTTATTTGCATCAACATAAATGTACCTTCGCTGTCACGACCTGGTCGACCAGGAGTCACGCACGACAATAAATACTTTATTTATCGCAGGAGAGGGATTCTTTGTAGAATGACCGGGACCAAATGGCCAGATGTAACTATGCTGTCAATAATCCTCGTCAAAGTAACTTTTACATTTTTTAAGTGGCATGACACAACAAACAACAACAAGTGACTTATAGTACAGTATATATACCTAGTTGGATAAAGTTAATATAGAAGATCCGCAAAAGGATGTCAAAATGACCTTAATCATACATTACATAGAACAACCATTGTGGGTCCAGCTTTAACACCATTACAATGAATACATCCAGCAGGCAGCAGTGAGCCTTTGTAATTCCCTCTACACATTCTTCTAAGGACACATAATACATAACAAAGTTTCCAAATTCCACAAATCTTCAAATCTGTAACTTAACCAAAAAAAACTAACCAAAAAAACCCCAATTGATGTCTAGATGGGAATCGCTGACAGTAATGCTGCCTTCCATCAACTTAATCTCCGTTGTGCGGATAGGAACAGGCGATGTAGTTACTTTATATTTTAAGAGAATTTAAAGGACAGGCGCTGCAACAATGAAATCATACTATCCGGTAATAAAAACTGTTGCAGATGGCAGATTGTCTTCATCACTCCTCTACCTTTGAGATAAGTGCTGATGCATAATGCAAGACACCTGAGACACTCCATTTATTTGGTTGTGTCGTAGAGAAAATGTCCAGAACTGGTAGCAGAGGCAAACAGCCTGATGAGAATAACTCAAATCTCATGCAACAGAAAATAAAGCACGTGCAGCAGATGCTGTGACTTTTTTTTTTTAGTCCTTGCCTGTATTTCATGGATGCATTAGGCCTCGACTTAACATCGTTAGCACGCCGTGAAATGTTATTTTCTAGTTTTACATGGAAAATAAAGCGATGGGAATGATTGCTTTTTGTTGTTCACTTTAAATGTTATGAATAATACCAACACACATCTCGGATGAATATTGGATTGTTGCCCCAGGCACAGCTGTGGTCGGCAAAAAGATGAGGCTGGTGTCAAATCACAAAGTCTTAATGCTTATTGTCTGTAGGCCCGCTGCTGGTTTTTCCGGAAAACAAAAGCTAAATGGCTTGTTTCATACAGTACATGTAATTCTATAAAGTGCCGGGATGGTACGAATACGGGACATTCTTCTTTACGAGGCCTTGATTTGCAGACACGACCTCTGAAGCAGTCGCTCACCTGTCTGCAGCCTCCACACTGAGTTTGCATCGGTTAGAGACCCTGAGATTTGTTGATCTGCGATCATGCGGTCATGAGGGGGACGACTATGTATTGCTTTTAATGGCAGAGGCAGCTGGAGCCCTCGATCTTGCTGCTCTCCCCGCAGAGTCGCTCACGTAAAAACGACTGTGCATTGGATGCTTGAATGGGACTTTGGGTGCGTTTTTTTTTTTTTTGTTGTTGATATTTTGCTCATGCCTCCCATCGTCACGAGCTGTTCGGAGTCTTGTCTCTCTATTTAACCGAGCCAAGTGAATTTGCCAGCGGGGTGAGATTTCACTGTTTTACTGCATCTTTTTTCATGATAGTAATTTGTGCATCTGTTGTCTGCGTCCTCTTTCTACATTCTAGCTTCTTGTTTATCCAAAGAAAACACAGCTCAAGTGGGTCTTGTCTTTTTCACTCTGGGCACAAATAAGGCCTAAACAAGACGTCGACATCCGCGGCTGTATCTCCCAGTGGCAGTTTCAATTTTCTTCTTTTCTTGTTTTACGTTTCCCATTGGATGTTTACGTTTATTGCTGATATTTGTTCCCTTTAAAGTGGCTCCAACCTCAGTGAGCCCACATCTATCCTTAGTGATTTGTTTAATTTTAGCATTCTGGCACAAGTAGAGTATTAATTTGTTTTTTGGATGAGGGGAAGTGTGGCGTGTGTATATCAGAACAAGTTGGGGGAAATAGTAGGAATTAAATTTGGAGGAGCACATCAAACCCACGGCTAATCTCAAACACTCCTCCCGTCCAACTGCCTTATCTGGAAAATACTGTTTTTGAGGGTTTTCACAAAGTGAAATGTACCTTCTCTTACTCAGTCGGTCTAATTTAGCTTCAGATATGTCACTGTCACTTAAAACACGTCAGGCCAAGGCTGCTGCACAAATTGAATGCGAATCAACTTGAGCGTGTTCTCTTATCATTTCTCCTCTCTTACCATCGCCCAACCCCAAATGGCGTGAACAGAAAGTCCCTTTTAGCGATTTCAGGCCCCATGTTACTGAACAACGTTTCAAGTATAGACGCATCATTTTTATGTTTTTGTTTCAGAAATGTCTCGATATTATGAAGCTGGCAGAAATGCTGTATACGAGGTGACGTTGTAACGAAACCACGTACATATAAGCACAGGAAGCAATACGCTATAGCAGAGATGGCAACGACAAGTTGGACTGTTATTACGGTGACTTTCAAAATAAAACTACCAAGTCCCAGGAGAATATGGACTGGGAGTCACGACACTCTGGAGGAAAACATTGTTGTTATTGTCCATCTGCACATTAGCAGCGTTTCATATAAACTGCGTTTTTCCGCGTTGCCATGGAAACGGAATCAGAGGCAACCTCGGTGGTAAAATGGATTTTTCTCGTTGTAATGTCACCAAAACGTTCTCATGTGGGAGTGGTTTTCTCTGTATTTTGTTTTAAATAGAGTTGATTTGGACTGATTTAAAATCAAACAAGGCTTTGATGCTACAGCTTCAGCAAACAATGATTTCCTGAAGCAGTAACCTTGTTTTGTTTTTTATTATTCACACCGTGGAAATGTGTCAGTAAGACACAGAATTTATAATCTTCTCGAAATTTGGAAATGTTCAAAATATCCTGAATCTTTTTTTTTGTTTAAATGACAGCAGAGGACAAAATTGTCATTTTCTGTTTATATACTCGTCCTAGCCAAACGCGAAAAGGAACATTTTTTCACCTCCTATCCATAAACAATTATAATTCATCTTCACTTTTGCCCTCCATATCATTCATATTGTAGTTTGACATTGTGGCTCTGACATATGTGTGTCATAGCACAAAAAACGAAACCCCCCCACCTTTTAGAAACTCATACTGATGAAATTCACACACATTCACAGTAAATGCAGGGTTTCAGAGCAGATGGTGTTGTGATGTATAGATTTCACAACCTCCTGAGGCCAATTTGTAATATGAGATACCAGCCATGATGGATGGCAGGCCTGTCTCACAGATAATCAAGTGTGTCCCTGGAGTTTACATGTTCTCCATGAGCCTCTGGGTTTATTCCACGTAGAAAACTCAGCATTGGAAGCTCGCAGGTTTGATTCCCACAGCAGACGGGTCACTACTGTGGGTTCCTGACTGACACCCCAGTGGCCGCCCACTGTGTCTTTGAAATAAGACGGGTTTATGCCCCAAGATTCCCCAATAGGATAAATGAAGTATGGTTAATTTAATTTTGTTTAAAAACATCCTTGTGGGCTCCATCAGTAACTCTAACTTGTCCGTTGGTGTATACGAGCACCTCAGAGTCCTTAAATTGGACAAAACTCGACGGGCTGCAGTGGCTTATTGAGTAGAATGGTCGTCTCTCAATCAGAAAGTTGCATGTTCAAGTCTCCACATGTCAAAGTTTCTTTAAGCAGGATGCTGAACCACAAATCTCTCCCAATGGATGACTTGAGCACCTTGCATGGCAGCCGCCTCCGTGTGTGTGGGTGGATGTGATTACAGTGTTTTGGGAACTGCCCAAGCAGTGGAAAAGTGCTTTTTAAGTGAAATCCATTTGCCAAAACTGACACAAAAAATAAACAGGCAAATAGAAATAAAAAATATAAAAATTTTTGTTTTTGTTTTATTTAGTTCTCTTATTGTCGTTGCGTGATTTTCTTTAAATAACATTTCTTCTGTCCTTCTGTCACAGTAAGTGTTCAACAAAAGATTGATTCAAAAAAAAAGTTTCAAACATACAAAAATAAACTTAAAAAACCCCAAAACAAAACATAAATATTCTATGAATGCTAATTTCTGATGTTTTGATCCTTTTCTGACTAAACGTGAACTCTCAGTCTTTGTCTCCGCATTTTTGGCAAGTTACTGTGCATGTGTGCGCATTTGATGAATAATTGATGTGTGAGTCTGGCTCTTGACGTTTGTCTGCCATTGGAGTCGGGTTCTTTGATCGCAGGAGCCCCGCCACCGCCACACGCACACACACAACACACACCCGCACACACACACACACACACACACACACACACACACACACACACACACACACACACACACACACACACACACACACACACACACACACACACACACACACACACACAGAGTAAGGTATGCTTGACTACCTTTATTAAAGATGGTTATTAGAAGCTTCAGTGTGCCATCTGGCAGCTTATCAAATATTAAAGGTCTGTCTATCAGCAGGAGCCGCACTGACAGCGCCGCTCATACAAATACACTGTGTGAACATGTGATGTGTATCCGTGCTGCTTGCGAACACTCCTCCTTGCTACTGCGGAAAACTTCGTTGTAACGTTGGTGCGGTGGAGTCAACTGCTCAGTATGGCTGTCGGCTCAGAAATCAATCTGTGTGGAAATCAGCAAGTCAAATGCATTGGCAAGCATCCTTGTTCTTGTCTATCTACACGAAAATACAGTAACTTCTCCGGCAAATTGTGGAATTTCATTTATTTTAATGAGTTAAAGTTTTTATTCCTACTGTTTGTGTGTGATTTCATGAACTTTGACATCTTCGGTCACAGGGTCATGCAGCAGGAATATTCCCAAGGCCTTTCTGGGCAAATTCCTATTCCTATTACACATAAAATGTTATGTGAATGTCAAACGTTGTTTTCATAGTCCTATGCATCACTCAAGTTGCTGTGGTCATTAAGCGATATATTCCAGTTTGAATGGGAGTGTGTGGACATTCATATGGACAGACAGACGACCAAGTTGGATTGTTATTACCGTGACTGTCAAAATAAAACTACAACGTCTCAGGAGAATCTGGACTGGGAGTCGTCACACTCTGGAGGAAAACATTGTTCTTAGCGTCCATCGCACATGAGCTCCACTGTGAAACACTGCCCCTCAGGTCATCAGTGGTATTACTCTTTATGGTACGCATCCATAGAATCTCTGAATACGTAGTAAATCACACGCCTATTGAATGCGAAGACGGACAGAAGGCCCCATCTGCATCCATTTGGCACAAATGGGCCTTTAAGAGAAGTGACAGTTTCAAACCGAACAGTAAAACCTAAAGTTTAAAGACTTTCAGTTGAACGCTCGGAATCCCCGCTGACACGCAATGACACGCTTGTCGCTTTCATGGTAGCCGAGTTTGTCCCCAGTTTCTGAAACCAAGGTTGATGTTTGAACTGATACGTGAGACAAACCAAATAGAAGTTGGACCAACCCATGTGAGGAGAGCCGTTTCATCATGCTCTGGCTAATTTTCCTCTGCGCTTCACGTCGGCAAAGCCCATTTCCCCACACTAACTCTGACGTGCAATTCTCCTCCTTGCTGGATAATTGATTTAAAATCATTTGAAGGTCTTTTTAAATCCCTTAAAGCCATGCTTTGCATCATCCACAAGCTTTGCTCTGACGGTTTCAGAGGGCCTAGATCTTGGCCTGATAATGGAACACGTTTCAATCATGAGCAGCTTAAAAATCAGGTGTTTGAATTCGACCGGTTCCACCCATCGCTTCCTGAACACATTCTATTCATTTACACCTAATCCAAAACTTTTAACTATATCCCAATTCTACTCTCTATGTCGAGACGGAGAAATTATTTATCAAGCTCAACAAAGAAGATCAGTAAGTTTGGTGTTTTACGAGCAATCTAGTACCATTTATTGCCTGCATAGTTCCCTGCTGATATGTTATATCTATATGTACCATATAGATTTATCTTAGTCTGGTATTTTGAACACATGAAACATTTGTTTTCAACACTGTTAGCAGACACCTGTCGTTTCCGAGCAGAGAGCATTAAATTGGCTTGCTTGTTAGTGACAGTTTTCTGTGATGTGGTGGACTTTGAACGCAAATGTATCGTCGCTTTGCCGGCCAATAGGTTTAAATTTAGTGGCGTGTGCGGATTTACTTATAAACACCAGACGAGACACGGAGGGTTAGATATATTCCCTGAATAGCCTGCAAAACACAATGTCGAGGTTTGCATGACGAGATCGAGCAGAACTGCAGATGGTGGATCAGAGAAGGTTAATTGTATTTTGTGCGTGTGTGTGTGTGTGTGTGTGTGGTGGGGAGGGGGTGGGGTGGGGATTGAGGGGGTTGGTGTACACTAAAAGGCTTCTCAAAATAGCTGTCCTTTTTGGTATTTCATATAACCTTTTACCCAAAGACAGACACACACACACACACACACACACACACACACACACACACACACACACACACACACACACACACACACACACACACACACACACACACACACACACACACACACACACACACACACGCACGCACACACACACACAGCATTGAGCATTCCTACAAGGACCGCCATATGACACGATGTATTCCCTCACCACCAGTTACTGTAAACTTCAGACTGCAGCGCAACATGCTGCCACTCATTTCCTGGAAACTTACTCTACGCTCAGGCAAGGCAAGGCAAATGTATTTATAGAGCGCCATTCAAACACAGGGCAATTCACAGTGCTTTACAAAGAAATGAAAGATATAGAGAAAAACTTTACAAAGACATAAGAAATATATTAATAAAGGAAATACAGTAAAGATTTAAAAGAAATTAAATGAATGCAATCAAAACAGATAATGAACAAAAGTAGAATGAATAAGGTAAGAGATTTATTAAGATATAACTCAGATGTGACTGCTATGCATGTAACCTTAACCCAAACCTAACCGTAGTCTGACACCAAAACCTGAGAAATGTGTGATTTTCCTCGAAAGCATTTTGTTTTGTTTCGACTATGTTGACGTGTGAAGGGACGTCTTGTCCCACCACTTGTACAAACTCTTTCCTTTGGGCCATTTCCCATTGACATTTTGCCTTCTCTTGCCCTTTACCCTATCGTTATGCAATTCAGCCTGCTCACGGCTGGAACACACCGCCGGGCCGTATAAAGAGAGAAATGCAACCATGACCAGACACACACACACACACACACACACACACACACACACACACACACACACACACACACACACACACACACACACACACACACACACACACACACACACACACACACACACACACACACACACACACACACACACACACACACACACACACACACACACACACTTGTCACCCTGTGTGTGTCCAGAGGACCTGCCTGTGAGACTGTGACGGGAAGCACATATGGGCCATTTGCATACGATCCTTGTGGATGTTCAACCTCACCTTCAATATGTACGTGTGTGTGTATGTGTGTGCGTGTGTGTGTGTGTGTGCGTGTGCGTGTGTATCCGTGTGTGTGTGAGCTGCAGCTCCGTGAAAGTTGTCCCCCTCTGCTTTTCTTTCCCTCCCCTCGTGCTCTTATGAAAACAACTTGTCTCTGAATAATTTATGATCTGCGGGTTTTTTTGCTTCTCGTGCTGCTTCACCTTCTTCTCCTCCCCGAGTCTAGTTTGTAAACTCTCTGGCTGTCTGTCTCTGTCTGCCGCTCTTGTCTTTCGTCATCACTTTGAAAGCTTTGTGTCTCTCGGCAGGAAAACGCTGACGCTCAGGTGAGCCTCTGTCTCTCGTCGCTGCCCTGAGAAAAAAGCATCAGTCATCAGCTGCAGTTTGTGTCGATTTCCTTATTGATCCCAGCGATAATCCACTGACTAGCTTTTTGCTCAAACTCATCCGTGATGTAGTTGCATTTTAAATAAAATCAAACTATGGAGGGGGGGTGGGGGGGTCTTACGATTGTGACTGTCAGAGCTGTGTCACTCCATATGTGAACGTTTAGGTTTGAAAATCTGCATACTGTACATGTATATGGATACATACGTTCAATCAAGGAACATTTGCGAAATACAGAAAAAGTGAGGCACAGTTGTGTCAAGATGACATAACGAGTGCTGTGATGTAGGACGAGTGGTGGTGGGAGGGTGGTCAGCCCTCTCATATCCTAGTGAGAATGCGATGGTTTAAATCCCGGCCTTTGCATGTCCTGCCTGTCGGCGTACAGTAATTTCCTCAATGTTTTTTTTTTTTATAACGAAATTACTCAGTTTAGAGAAGCGTTAATGGGTCAAGCAAACTGTTTCGGCAGTGATCACTTTTACAATGACTAGTTTTTACTGACTTTCACCAGACAGATCATCGATTATTGGTCTCCTGTTGAATATTCATGTCCCATTATCAGCGTCCATAAAGCCAACTAAATAGCCAGCAGGAGTTTTTTTTATTTATTTATATATAACAGTGGCCCATCATCTCAAAGCAGATCAATGTGTTTTTAGAGATCCTCAGTCCAAAAAAAAAGGCTGAGGTGAGGCCGCCTGAGGATTTACTGGAGATTTAAAGAAGTCAGATATATTTTATGAAGCAGAAGCTGCTGGCTTTCACTTTCATTTTTTTTTCTTCTCTTAAAGAAAAAAAAAAAAGCGCACTGCTGGAGCAACTGTAACTACATAGAATAGTGAAGATGTCCTGCCGTTTCATCGTTCGTAAACTCTCGCTTGAAGAAGAAAAGAAATCTGCAGATTCTACAGCTTGCTCCGAATATATTTGTTGGTGGAAAGACAGAAACTTGTACGAACACTTGTATTCAGCCCGCTGTATTTGGCTGCAGTCGGCGTGCTACAAACCAGCCACGGGGATTTCGCCAGTCGCTCATTATGTTGCCAAAAATACATTTGAAGAGTATTTTGTGATCTTATGGTCTTTGAAACATTTCAAGAGGAGCTTTTATCCTGTCAGCCGCTGCCTCATTAGAAATGCTGTTAGAAAACAATTAATTATCATTCAATCATCCCAGCTTATTGTGGAAACAGTTTTTTTTTGGGTTCTAAAAAATAATGAATGCACTCCCAGGTGAAAACTGCATGTGCATCTTTCTGAAACAAACAGGCACGTGAGCATTCTGTTTGTTTCTTTGTTGTTCTTCATTTGAAATGAGTTTTTAGTCGACGGAAACATGCTGAGCTTGTCACGATGACCTCGTACAAACCCGGCAACAGTCTCAGAGGTGACTCAGCCTTTTTGTTTTTCTTAGGTTTGCCTGTTCTTCCCCGGCCTTCGTGGGCTCAACGTTGTCACGAAAACAAGAACAACATAATTGGTATTCCTACCTATTCGCTTCAGTTTGCAGACTCTATCTTCCTCGTAAAGTCAAAATATCCGTTTGTGAGTGTTGAACAATTGCTGACTGGAAGCTTTTTGCACGAGCGTGTGGGTGATCAAGTTTTTCTGGGTGTACTCCGCCCGCTGCCCATTGAGCACAATCATAAGGATGGAGGTTCACCACAACAGATCTAAGTTTTCCGCACAGGCCGTTACACCTGGGATCAAAACCAATGGCTGTCTGTGTGTAATCGATTGGACGACACTACTCTGTTTATCCACCAGAGTAGTGCTGTGTGGTGCCCACAGACCTAATCTGTGTCGTTTGTGAAGAAGATCAACTGTTTCTTCTGGAACTGAACCAGTGACACGACGCTACAGAATATTTCTTACACCAGTTGCCCTGGAAGCTAGAAGCTATCCCGGATGTCTCAAATGTACATATTTCTGGTTCCACCCACATCACTATGGAGCCACTTTGGTAAAAAAAAACAAAAAACACATGGTGCAATAGAATTCTGGACTCTCAACTGGATTAGTTGGAAACGAAGAAGATAAAGTGAGGAATGGTTCAACCCCATGACATTCAGTAACACTATGGAACCCAATCTCACTGAAAGCTCACAGCAATCTATTGTGTGTGTGTGTGTGTGTGTGTGTGTGTGTGTGTGTGTGTGTGTGTGTGTGTGTCTGTGCAGAAGAGAGAGTGAATCCAACACGAGTTTCACTTCCTGTCGGCTTCACTGCAAATCAAATCCAGGAAATTGCGATGATGACCCCGACATTGTGAGACTTGTATGATATCCATGTGCCTGGTTCTGATAAATTGGTCCTAAAACCAGTCAAACAATTAGAAAATATACTAGCCAGCCTTCAGTCAACAGTTCAATCAACGCAGCTCATTGTGGAAACAGTCGCTTCACCGAGACACGACACGCTTGGTGTTATTGCTGTGAGGTTTCAGTGAAAACGGGAAGAAGTCAGATTAGTTTGTAAGGAAGGAAATTATGGCTTTTAAAGATTGTGCAGGTTTTTACACCAGCTGCCTGAGAAGCAGGAAACTGTCCACTGTGAAACGCTACTGAAACCTGAGATAAATAATGTGTAGGGAATGAGATTTCTAACCTCCCATGTTGAAACCTCTGAAATACCAACGCCTAATACATATTATATGTCTCAAATACATGACTCAGAGTCAAGGTGTGCTTGAGTGAGGAGAATCTTGCAATGATAGTCCAGATCTAGGGACAACAACGGTTCCACTGGGGATCCAACCCAGGACCTTCTGCGTGTAAAGCAGACGTGATGACCACTACACCATGAAACCACAGACACAAAACTTAAAACCGTGAGGCGTGGCTTGACAACATTTGAAGTGTTTAATGGCCTCACAGGCCACTGCTGCCTCGCTGAGCCTTTCTCAAAAACAGTCCGACCCCCTGGCAAGTCATGAACAAACAAACAAACAAACAAAAACCTCACAAAATAATCATCTTTTTTTTCGTACCTATCAATATTAAATGAATCCTAATGCCCATGGATGGATAAATATATTTAAGTCATACATAGAAACTGATATTTGTAGTTAAATTACTTTACAACTGTGGAGAGTAAATCCTCTGAAATAACTTTAAAAGGAACGAGCCGAAGAAGGCGCCTGGTGTCTAATGTGTTATTAAGTTGTGCCAAGCACGATAACACAGAAATGTGGCAAAAACTTCATTTTGGATCAAAAAATATTAACTCGGGCAGTTATGTACATCTGTGACATGCATTCATTAGAAAGTTTAAATAGATTTGAGCCAGCCTTAAAAACATTCAACATCTGGTGATGAAAATATTTTGTCTCCTTCAGCCTCTCTCGAAATATAATTGGGGTTTTAGGGTCTATCTCATTATACAGGACAGAGAAGAGGGGAGAATCTCAGGCATGTAGAGGAGCTGAAGCTACATCGCAGCCGTTTCCTTGCATATTTAAAAAATACCTGTGAGACGGTTTCAGAGGCTTCGGGGGGGGAAGCAAGTGTTGCATCTTGGCGAAGCAGAAATGTACCGAGTGAAAACTCATTTTGCTCATTTCTCCACCGTCTAAACTTGATTCATCACGAAATGTTTTCAAGTGAAAATGAAAAGCCTTTGTTGCAATTGGGGCATCTGTTTACATAACCACAGTGCTGGGAGTCACTAGAAATGGAACTTTTTGAAAGCAGCTCTCAAGGTGGAACTTAAAAAAAAACAAAACAAAAAAAAACGCTTAGACTCCGTCTCCATGGAAACGGAGGAAAACACAACTTTTCATGCTGCTCTGCATGTGCACCACTGCAGTGGTAAATCACCCTTCTGCACATGCTCAGTAGAGGGGCAATACGAATAGAGTGCCACGACTCCCAGTCCATCTTCTCCTGGGACTTGGAAGCTTTATTTTGACAGTCACTGCCATGACGCAATCCAACTTTGCCGGCAGCACCCACTAGTGGCCCAACGAGAAAACGACATCGTTTTTCTGTGTTTCGGCCAAATTAAACGAGAAACTTTTCTGGAACAACACCAATAAAAGATGCGTTTTCACTTGAAACGCTGCAAAGCACGCAGGGGCCTCAGGTTGCACCAGTTTTCAACTTTTGCTGTGCACCGCCGACGACCCACCCGGATGTAAATCCGTCTGGTGCGAATGCACCCTCAAGCTCTGGTGTAATTTATTATTCCATTGCGTTTTCTCACAACGTCGTCTCAGATTGTCTTTGCTCTGTTTTGTACTGCATGGCGCTACAGGTGGCGGCTCAGCACTAAACCGAAGTGAAGCGTCTTTAATGTGGACCGGTCAGATGTGAACAGAAGTGTCTCTGCAGCTGAATGGGCCTGATGGAGAGCAAGTCTGCTTGTGTTACAGGGTGGAACGCGTGATCGACTCCTGGTGTGAAGCAGAAAAAAAAACCCTGCACAGAGGGAGGAAGAGAGAGAGAGGAGAGGAAGAGAGAGAGGAGAGAAAGAGAGAGAGAGAAAAGGAAAAGGGGGGCGGGTGTTAAAGCCAGGCAGCCGTCGCGATTGGCTGAGCAGGTGTAATGGGCGGGGCTTACCCTGGTCCAAAGGGTGCCGCTTGGCTCGCTTCAGTCGTCAGACAGAGCGGAGCGGGGACAGCGCGCGCGCCACTCTGACCGGCTCGTGAATGAACCGCACACCGACCGGGACTGGATTTGACAGCCGCAGCTGCCTTGCTTCCCTCCTGCAGCTCGGTGGACGTTTCCCGGGGTGAACCTCCGCACGCCCCCCCCCCCCCCCCTACCCAACCACCCACCCCGGCTCCATCAGCCGGCTCGCCTCGATCAGTCTGCGCTCTGCTTGCGCGATCGTGTGCGCTGCGCACGGGCGCATGAGGACAGTCTCGCGGAGCCCAACACACACACACACACATACATACATACTGAACACACGCACAGAGGCGCACCTTGTGGATTTGGACACTATGTCACCTCTCTCCCGTTTCCCCTCTGGCGCACGGCGTCTCCTGTGCTCGTGGATGGATTTTTGAATGGTTTACAGCCCCTCTGGATTAGGATATGGAGTGATCGCAGCGCAGGACAACAGTGGAAGAGTGACAGACGCCAGAAGTGCAGGTGAGGTGGGTTTTCACTTTGTGTGTGTGTGGCGAAATATTCATCCTCAGGTCTGACTGAGAAAAGAAAACATTATTATTATTATTTTTTAATCCTCATGCTGTGGAAAACAACTCTTATTCAGACTGCGGTGGAGGATTATGTGTGTCTCAGATCATATATGTGTGTGTGAGAGAGAGTAAGTCAGGTCCATGTGACCTGGTTGTTGGATAAGGTCTAATTGAGCTACATTCTTATCCGCTGAGCCATGCTGAGAACCCCCCCCCCCCCCCCCCCCACAGCAGTACACGCACACACACACACGCACACACACACACACACCCTCCACCTCCATGTAATAATGCTCTGAATTGGAAATGTGAATGATTGTGTGCACATCAAGCCACTTCATCCATTTAATATCCTCCCATGTGTTTAAGTACACATATCACACTTTACTCTCCATTCAAAGGATTAAAATACAAATTAATTTGGTTGGATTTTAAGGTCGTGAAAGATGACCCACTTCTTATTGGATGCATAATAAATCCTTGAAGCAAACATGCAGCTGCTGCAGATGCTCCTGTGAAATGATCTGAAGCGAGAGCAGATAACTGTGCTCACACACTCACAGCTCTGCCTACATTCAGACAAATGGAGAGATAATGCAGTATTGTGTGGTTTGGCAATACGTTCCGACCTACAGATACTTATTTATTACAGATGTGTGGAGCATAAACGTTCCAGTACTAAACAGCTTCCGTTATTGAGACCCAGTGGTATGTGCATGTATACTTGAGTATACTTTACTACAAATCCGAGGTAGTTATTCTTCAAATATATTCAAGGTGTCCCCCTTCAGAGCCTGCTTCTAGTTTGGACTCAAGAATAAGTCGGATTTTTAGTGCTACTTGTTCTTAAACACCGACTTTGCTTGTTGTACAGGAAGCTAAAGTCTGAGGATTTGTTGGCAATTAAACTTTACTTGACAATATGAAGTGATTGACAGAATGATAATTTGGCATTTGCATTTGTCACATCATTCACAATCTGAATATTTGTTGCTTTTATTTTCCTGTGTTTCAGATTTCGGTGTGAGGTTGATTATGTGGTGGGAGGAATTAGTCACTTTCAAGGTGTCACACTGAGTAATTATGATTGATGCCTTATTTTCAGTTTTATTACCAAGCTGAGCAATTCTATTTTAATAATCATCATCTCTCCTATAATTATGCCACTTTAGTTATTTATTTATTGCAAAGAAATGGGAAGAATGTCAAAATTAGTATCAACTCAATCCACAGAAACAGAAAATTGGTGTTATTACAACCTCATTGTTCATTGTTCTGAATAATCGATTTCTGTCTTTTTCAGTGATTTTGGTAATAGTGTATTAACATTTAATCACAATGAGTATTTCTGTCAATCCAGTATATTCTGTCAGTATTTATTTGCCTTTCTGCTCATTTTCATGGTTAATTTAAGTCATAGAAATGAGGCTTGTTGTGGGATCAGCGAGAATTAAACAGTTTTTCCCCCGGATAAGAACAAATGTAACTCACAAGCTATAAATAGCTGTCAATGTTGGTTCATATAGGACTTGATTTGCAGTCACAGTCAGACTTTTGTCCGTTTATGACAAGTTTGATTCCAGGTGTTCTGGGATGTTTTCTTTATTTCTATAATCAAAATTTAGCACCAGTTTATATTTTCTTCACGTTTTACTGAAACACGATGGCTCACAGAACCAACTGGTATCTAATTACTAATAATGAATTGACACAGGTACACTCACTTGAAGGTGTTGTGACTTCATTACTCAATATGCTTGTTGTCCGTAAAAAAAAAAACTGTTCGCCTTCACATGATGACAAATTATTTTCTTCGGTGAAGCGCAACACGGTCACTTTTCCGCTAAACTCCTGTTTACTGGCGCAGGGCCCAATTAATCCGGAAGTCACTCCTACTTTATATCACATGTCTTTTAGATTATAGAGGTTCTCCCAATTAATTAATGCAACTTCAGCGAGACAAAGGCAACTACGAATAGTAACTTTAAGGAACTTTTTTAAGTTACTTTCATTTTCATTTTCTTTCATTTCATGTAAGTACTAAAGCAACTACCACTCCTTAAAGGAGGAATATTAATATTTGTAATCAGCTACTAATTCATGGTAATTTGCTAAACTCAGCATTTTTACTCACTGGAGGGTAAAAAAAAAAAATGTTGAAAATGCAGATGTTTTTCAGTTTTAGCCTCGTTTAGCCCCCGGCAAATGCAAATCTGGTGAAACTACTATTTGAAGCTTGAAACCCTGAGATTAAACATGATCGGGTATTGACTCAGCAAGCACAACGTATGAGCCAGGAGAGGCTCAATGCGACACAGGCGAGAGTTTGCGTGCCATTAAATAAATAAATAAATAAATGAATGAATAGATGGATAAAACGTCAGCTATCAGTCACCTATCTGGAGTCTGGTCTGTTCAGGCTATCTGTGCAGTATGTACCAGCCCAGATCAGAAGAATCACTCCACTGTGTTCTGGGTTAAACTTAGTCACTTGTGCCAGTGAGACGCTGGAAGGGTAATGAGCCGATAACCAAAGCACTGCAAATGTGAAGCGGCCGAGTATTTTAATTTGTAATTTCACTTTTGACTATTATTATTATTATTACAGAGTTAAACGATTAACCAGTTAGTATCATGGGAGATGAAAAGAATCCCAAACCAGTCAATTTCAGGTGCCGAAACCAGAACTTGAGCATCGGTGGAGGACGGTACTGTCACAAAGATTAATTGATTTCTCTGAAATACTCGCCAATTGATTGTCTGTCTATAGGCTGAGCGAACAATCGATTGATTGCGACAGCTTTATGCACAATGACTCACTGGAACCCGGCGACGGCGGCCGAGAGCTGAAAGGTGAATCTCGAAGCTGAGCCGTGTGTCCAGGCCGCCCGTATAAAATGCTGATCCCGAACCGCCCGGCCTGCTCGTCTCGCGCTCCAGACTCCAACATACTTGAACTCCTTCGCTCAGGGCTGCTTCTCTTTTGCCTTCCTGGAAGTGAGTCAAATGCAAATCACCAGCTGATGAGATCAGCTGTAGTTGGTTGGGGGGTGGGGGGGGGTAAGGACTAATGAACAACAACTTGGACAAGAGATTAATTGTTTGGAGTGTTCTTCTTGTTTGAAAGCTAAAATTCCCTGAGAGAAGTGACATTGAATTGGCGATATTTTCAGCTTTGTTTTAGTCCATTGTGAAAAGTATGAGTCACCGCTTTCTGTAGTTTTTTTACATAAAACCAACTTATCAATTCACAGAGTAAATTGTCAACAGGCTCACAGATCAAATCAGTTACTAATCACATCTCGGTGAAGCCAGGCTTTTCCAAGACGACACAGTTGAGGAGCTTAAGTGGCAGCTGTTATAGCAGTTGTGCTGAAGGAAACAACTACCCAAAAAGATTGCCTGATACAGCCACTATCAGTGAATTAAGTGCCGCATTAAAGCCTCTCAGAGAAAGCTGTGAATTGGATCTACACTCTCAGCATTAACCTCTGGGGTCCAGTTCCAGCAGCTGTTACTTCTTTAACGCTCTACGGCTGCTTCCTCCCGCTGCGTAGATCCTGCAACCGTTTGCCATTTGGCAGATGTGTGATGGAGAGACGAGCTCCCACAGAAACCCTAGCGATCGTGCGTTTTGGCTGCCGCTCTCGTTCGCTCCCGTTCACCTCTCCATCCTTGTTATAATACAGGTAAACCTTCCCTGGCGTGTTCCTTGTGAGCAACATTTTAAATATGTATCACTTGTTGCAGGGGTGTGCCAAAGTGCAGTGCTGCGAGGAGCAAACATCAACCCGCCTTCTTCCTCCTCCTCCTCCTCCTCCTCCTATCCGTTCCTCAGCAGCAGTAGGAGGAGGGGGAGGAGGAGGAGGAAGAGGAGGAGGGGTAGCAGCACTTTAATGCCACTGCCTCGGCCGGCTCCACACTTAACCCGCGCGGGAAGTGTGAAATCTGATTTAGGAAATGAAAAACGTCATTTACATTCTCTCGGAAATCCCTCAAGTGTGCGAGCGGAATTCCTGATGACTCTCTGGCGACAGCCGCAGAGCCATTTCACACTTCACCTCGAGCGCTTCATGTTAATGCTGCGGCGAGGCGGGGGAGAGGGCGGCGAGCCCACCGTGCACGAACGGGAGGGTTGGGCTCTGACCGAGGCTCTTGTTGATGCGTGATCCTGTGTGTGAGATCATTTTATTGGCGATATGCAGGCCTGCTCAGTCGGTGAAAGCCTCCGTTTGAGGCTGGCTGTCGCTTCTGGAGCAGCTTCAATAGTCAAAGTCAGAATAATGTCACTGCGGCTCGGAGGAAGCCCGTGTGACGAAACTGAAACGTGAAGCCTGAAAGTTTGTCGGCGGGGCCCATAGGGTTACAGTTAGTCCCGTAGAAGATTGGCTTGCGTCATGTAGAGAATACTGCACGTATTCAGACGTCTTAGTACAGGTGACCTGAGGGTGACCTAGTTAAAATAAAGTATTGGGAATTGCTTGAGGCAGATATTTCAGAATTGAAAAAGTTGTGCTGTATAGCCTGAAGAAACTCCTACTAATGAAACAGTCATTAATAATGCGTCTTTTTTTTTCACCTTCTCTACGGTTGTTTCATAGTCAGAATGCTAAGTTTGAACGTTTGCTGGAACGATCCAAAGTAAACCGTCTTCACGATCAACCGAAAGTCTAAAGACACAAACACATTATATGATTTTAATAATGTTTTAAAATCATTACTTACATCTCAATCACACAATATTGTCTGCCCAAGCTGCCGAACAGGACAAGGGAAAAAAAACAAAAAACCAATAATAAAAGAATAAATAAAGTCATTACTTGACACACGAGGCAGTGTGGACTTGGGAACAATAACTTCTCTCGCCGCAGAATGTCAACCTCCGCTGAGTTTGATGCCGTTGTCATGGTGATGGCGGTTGCGTCACGTGTCAAAATCCAAGGCCAATGCAAGGCATTGCTTTGTGACGACTGCGTGAGTTTGGAATCCCAAGATCACGTCTTCTACAATCTGCCCAGCAGGGTCTCATTGATCATAGTGTCAAAGTTTGCTGCTTTTCAATTGGGTGACTGTTGTCAAATGTCTGACAATGTGAGGAAGAACAGGAAGCGTGGCATCGGCGGTTCACAAGCTCATTTCTCTGAACTACACAAGATCACCGATTTTTAACCGCAAGGACTGATAATTGGTAAATGGAGTTCACTTACATATCGCTTAAAATGTTAATGTCATTACTTACTTTCTACTTTCTAAAGCCAGACAAAATTTCAAAGTGTGTACGTATCTATATGTTTGAAGCGAATCCAAATACCTTGAACAAGTTGAGCATTGATGGAAATTCTGAAACCAGACGAGTGTAGATTATTCATCTCGAGACAGTTTTTAATGAATGATAAATGGACGTACGTAGCGCACCTCAACTTTTAAGTAGTCTCCCTGCTGTTTCATTTCGGTCACATTCACTGATTCGCTCTTTGGCACATGGACATCGCGAGGTGGGGCATTGAACCGCCAATATTTTTGTGCAAAATATCCACTGTATCTGTTGAGATTTGATGGGGTCGAGACATTTAAGGCTGAGTGTTGGTGTTTTCAGCTGCAGATTACCAGTAGTGATTGGCTCTTTCCATTCTTCCTGTTATTTTGAACCACTTTACATGAAAAACAAAATGACAGATTTGGACCAAATGTGGACTGGAAGTACCGACTGTAATCGATGAAAGTCGACCCAGGACTGGCTTGGAGAGAGTCTAATCCCAGATTTGGTCTGGGAGTGACTAAACTCTGCTCACAAAAACTGCCACTGCGATCCCACGTGGACTAAAGCGGGTTACCGAGGTTGAGTTGTGCTTCACTCGGGCAAACCGTTTTGGATTCGTGGGAAACGTTAAAGCAAATGTGAAACTCCACCGACCTGCTTGAACCTAAACTAAATCCACAGGTTGACATGGGATGACTCACTCTGCGGAGCAACGCTGTCACAGCGGAGCCGTATACGTGTGATTATGCCTCACTGTCGATGGTCATTGTGATCAGAGCCGAAGGCAGAGGGACTTGTTTCCGTGGCGACAGAAGCCTGAAGTTGTATTAATCATTAACAAAAAGAGGAGAAGGAGATGGCAGAGGAAGGTGTGGAGGATTTTCTTGCGAAATGGAAGAAAAAAAAAACAGCGCGTGATGGAGGAAGAGGAACAGCAGATGTGTTGCAGTTATTTTTTGCAGAGGATCAGGTGTTTGCATAATTGCACCACTGATTTCTCCAACACCTTTTCCATTCGGAGGGACAAAATCCACAACCTTGGATTCTCTGTTTGTGTCCAAACTATTCAAATGTATTCTGGTTCACTCAGGTAATTAGACTTCTAAGAATCTATCATTCCAGATGCAAGCAGAGCGCTGACAATAATTAATTTCACTCATTACTCAGACATATGTATGGTGATTTAAAATTTTGAAAACAATTCAGGCTTGGTAGTAAACATGAGAAATATGATGCTTGAACTGACAGTTTAGAGTTGCTGTGTGTCGAAAGTGCAGCTGTTTCTTTTGAAACCTGAACGAAAGTCATTAAACAAAGTTTGAAAAAACAAAACAGAACAAAGTGCACGGTCGTATGAAATTACTTTTTTAACAACTGGCTTCCTCTTTACGCTTTTTTTTTCTCTTTCAATATTTTCAAAGTTATAGATTTCAAGGACAATTAGAAAGCAGAAAGTGTGTCCACTCGTGTGTTTGATGAAGAAAAGCCCAATACTTCATTCACCCTTTGAATCCCTATTCTATTTTTAGGCTTCTTCTTCTCCCAAGAAAATATACTCTTTATTTTGTGAGCTATTTGCTTTCATTTGATGTGTCTGTGCAAAAATTGGCAAGTGGGTTGAGGGAATTATGGTTCATGCGTTTTGGTATTTGTTCATTTATTTGGTATAAAACGAGCTTTTATATCCTTCTAATCAGGGCCCTCTTTTTAATTTCCATTTGCACCATCAGAATTTTACATGATTGTGGATTGTTTCATGTATTTGACAGCGCATTTGTTTTTAAATTGCTATGATAATGTGCGAAAAACATTTTGAACACAAATGTAAAAAAAAAACACAACTATAGGTAAAGGACATTAATGAAGAGGAGTGACAATGTGAGTAATCATCGATCATGTCTGCATCCACTTTTCTATTCCATCAAACATTAACATAGCAGCTCTTAAAGAGCTGCTTGAAAATTGATCAGACATTTGTGTTAATTACACCAAATAAATACTATGAAACGACATAATCACTGACGTGTTTGGACGAGGGGCTTGCTTGCAAGATTAAATAGCTTTTTATGAATGTCTTTTCTTGCTGCATCATTATGTGGATGGTCTTTACTCTTCGGCGTGACATTCCTGCAGATCATCACATTGCTGTTGTGCTCCCAAGATGAGTAGGTGCGTCTGCTTTTATTATTATTATTATTATGGGAGGAGAGATTATATAACGGCCATTTGGCTTCCATCTGACTGCAGCATCAGTTCAATATTTTATTGATTAGGGAGGGAAGTAGTTTGAGCGAAGTTTATGTTGTCAACATCCCTAATGTCTCGCATCAAATAACCTTGGCACTCTCGTGACCTTTCTGAAGACTATTTCAGTTTTTTGCCATCTTTAACTCTAGATTGTGTTTCTAAAAGATTCCTTGCTTGAAACATATTGGGTGTTTGCTCTTGACTTCCATCCATCCATCTTCTGATTCGCAACTTTATTTGTGTTTGTTTCAGAAAAGTTTCACGATTACATGGCAATGTTTTGGAAATGGCAAAAATGCTGAAAGGAATGCAGTTAGCTTGGGAGGCTGGGAAATGTTGTTTTTTGTCATTAAAATGACACGCATGTACACAGACGACAACACGCTATAAATATCAACAATGGGAGTCAACAAAGTTGGATTAATGTTCCGAGTGACTCGACTATCAAACTACCAAGTCCCAGGAAGGTATGGACTGGGAGCCATGACACTCTGAAGTTGTCCATCTACTTACACATGTAGAACTATTTATACTGTAGGTATGTGAAAATGGTGCGATCTTCACATACCCACTGTTCAGAAATGCTGCATAGCGCAGGTACAATTGCAGCGTTTTCCCTCATTTCCACGTAGATGGAGTCAGAACCTTTTCATAAACGTTGAGTTTTCTTCCGATCACCAAAGTTTTCTGTTTTCACTTGAAAACGTTGTCGTGTAAACAAGGCCTCGGAGTCAATAAATAACTTAATAAGGACATCTTTGTATTGTTGGAGGAAGCTGGTGAACATGTAAACGTCACAGAGAAACTCGGGGGCCAGAATTTGCTCAAAAACTCCAATAGTTCCTTTATTCTTTTTAGTAGGAACTCGTATTCCTTCATCGCCTCGGCAAATGATCTTCTTCTCTTGTTCGTCTGCCTCTGACCTCCTCTTTGTTTCTCTCTTCCGTCCCGTTGACGTCCTGCTGCAGAGAACATTTCCCTGCGCTCTGGTCGTTAATGATCTCTTCCTGCTCCATTGTGTGCTGGACTGAAAAGTGGACCTGCCCATTAAAATGTGCCTGATCAATATTTCAAAAGTATGTTCGGTATAATATTAATGCTACAAGTTCTGCTGAGCGAGCCCTAATGTACTCTGTGGCTCGTGCAGCTCGTTACGTTCTCTTTTTTTCCCTTCTCCACGTTTCAAACTTTTGTAAGTTGCTGCACCTTTTTCTGACAGTGAATTATTCTTTCTTTTCTAATGGTGTAAATTACAGATTCAGCTTTTTAAAAAAAATAGAAATCATAAAAGTACATGCAGACATTTTTGGTACTCTAGAAATAGCAGTAAATTGTATTGATTATATATAAAAAAAAGAAGCTGCTGACAACTCTTACATAAATAAGTTAATTTCTTTATTCAGTGGTAGAGGGTTGATATATTTCAACAAAAAGGAGTAGAGTAACTTGTCAAATAGGTTACTCTACTAAATTGCTGAATACGTTGATACTGAATTTATAGTTGGTGTTGAATTTGATTTAAAAGAGACTTCTATAGTCCTTAGTTTAATTTGATGTAAATATAACTATATTTTTACATGATTAGCGCATTGTTTCATGCTGCTGCAAAGAAAAATTCACCATTTGGTTGTAAGATATAATCTTAAGGGATTTTAATATGACCTGAAGTTCATGTGTCTTCATTGTTAAAGGGTTTTAAGGAGGTGAATCTTTGTGACGAACCCTGATGCCCCGTTTCCATGACGATGATTCAAGCGAAAATGTATGGTTTTTTTTGCACTTTTGTGTGAAGTTTCACAGCAACATTTAGAAAAAATTTCCATTTACACGGAATCGCAGAAATGCTGAAACCGATGTCGTTTTGTTGTTATTGTCCAACTACTCACATACGGTTGGTACAGAAGTACTATTTACTAAAGCCGTGATGCACATGCACAGTAAAAGCATTTCAAAAAAGTTTTCTATTTTCCTCAATAGTCATAATCAGAGCTTTTTCATAAAAGTGCATTTTCCCTGTTTTTTTTTTTAAAGTTTCACCTTGATAGCAGTTTTCAAAATGTTGCATTTTCAAGTTTCTCCGAGCGTCGATGTCATGAAAACCGACCCCAAAAACATAACCAAAGTTTTCTTTTTCTACTTGAAAACAAGCAGAGCTAGTAATGACTCATAGGATAACATCTGAAAGTGTGTTTGTATGTTTGTGAGTGGGTGCATCTACTAGTTTCTTCATGTTCGGCCAATCAGAATTCAGAGGTCGGCCTTTCTTGGATCTGAGGTCACCGCTGCGATAAATAATTCAGATCACCGATTCTAAAATCTGTCCAGATACTACTGTTGATATGCTATGAGAGGAACAAATAGCTGAGTAAACAGTGAACGTTTTAATGATAATTTCCTTTTTTTCAGATGCACCAGTATATTTAATACCATTATTGTTGTACGTGCCTCATTTAGATGTTTACATAATAGATGAAGAACTTCAGGATCATTTTTGTCGATTTAATGCTTCATTACTTGGAAATTTGGAGTTCATAAAGGTTATGGATGCTCAAATTATCTCAAATTTGTTATTGCAGTCTCAATATGCACGACATATATATTGAAAAAGATCGACTGAAATAAGATGAATATACAATACACTGTGCATGTCAACATATTCCATCTCGATCAGATGGCGCCCGCCCACAGCTGGCATTAATGGAAAGAGCAAATCTCAAAACACAAAGACACAAACATCATCTACTTAAGTGTTTGCGTTGGTCACAAATCATATTATGACAGGCGTGTGTTTATTGTGTAATAAATATTGCAAAATGCCAATGACGTCTTGTGGTTCAGTGTGCAGATAAAAATAAGTCTAGATTTTTTTCCATTTTGAGAACTTTAAGACCTTCATTTTCACAAAAATGTATTTATTAAACATACGTTTTTTTTGTTGTTTTTTTTAAATTAGCGAATGAGGTTGCACAGCCTTCACAACAAGAAGCTTCTGTGTGAAGGCTTCTATGTTTTTTGCTCTCGGTCGTATCACATGTCGAATTGTTTGGTTGATTGTAAATCAGCAGGACTGTGACTGCGTTGGAACGGCTGGATGAAGCCCAGCCAACATGGCCCATTGAGAGGCCTCTGTCGATTTCGCATGAAATGATCCATGTATTCATGAGGTTTATTTTTAAATATTTACACTTTGGGGAGGGGCCAGTGGGCTCGGAGCGCAGAGGGGAACATTAAAAAATACTGAGCTGCATACGGTGACACGAATTAAGTGCGAGCCTCACCTCGCCTCCTTCAATTTTTTTTCAAATGAACATTTAATATCGTCAGATGTGGTTTAAATTGCCGACCTGATCAAAG
>NC_137650.1:30077163-30120090 GCF_963422515.1 Blennius ocellaris | reverse complement strand
GTTCGAGCTGAGTCTGATCAATCGGCGTCCGTCCTCCAGAGGCCCGAGGTGACACTGCAGGTTGATTAGCAAGCAAGGCGCAAAATGAGCGCAAATGCAATGGTGTCCTGACTGTTTCGGGGCTGTCGTGACGCTGACGCATCAAAACCTGGTCTCACTGAATCCTGCAGAATAGGGTGGGTCACGCTGTCTGTGATGACTTATGCCAGCAGCCATAATTCGATCACGGCGAGATATTGGCTTGATCAATTGTGCTCGTTCACACTGTACAATAAATATTTCCTGAGTCTTGTAAGTAATGCAGCAGCTTCACACAGGAAAACAATCAAATTGTGATTATTTGTTCTTTTTTTTTTATTGTTTGCCATTTGCTTACTAGAAAGTAATATCAAAGTAATTGACTCTTTTTTTTTTTTTAAGTTCAGGAGCATCGATGGATTGATGGATCTTAAAGTGAAATTCAGCCATGAAACTTTAAGCTTTTTCTTTCTTTATATCATGATTTGGTAAACAATCCTAGTCTTCACTCAGGAAGACACCCTCCTTTGTCGGGGCTAAAATAGAACTGTGAGTTCAATGAAACAGATTGTATGGAGGCTGTTTTGAATGTCTAACTCAATCTTCACTGTCCTCAAAGCTTTATAAATACTTAATTTGTGTGTGTTCAAAGAAATATTAGGAGAAATTCTGAGATGTTGCATAATTATATGAATTACTCTTTTAAATAAATCAATTTTCTTTTCCAGGTACTTTTAGTTTTTGCCAAAGAGGATAGTCAGAGTAATGGCTTCTGTTGGGCATGTGAGAAGGCCAACTTCAGGTGCAGCATGGCGCGAACACCCGAGTCGGCTCTTGAATGCTTCTTGGAGAAGCATCATGACCTCGTCATCATTGACCACAGACATTCCAGACACTTTGACGCTGAAGCACTATGCCGGTAAGCAAGCTCGCTCGTCATCAATCCATTTTTTCACGCTTTGCCTTTTTATTTGTCCGATGTACCTCTGCGGCCTTGTCATGTGGTGAATTATCCATTCATTATTACACACCGGTTGCTGATGAGAAGTGAGGATTTAGGTGTTTTTGTTGGCTTTGCAGACTGTAACTATACATTACTGAATTATTCTGACCTTAGATTGACTCTTTCGTATTTACGTGGGAACCTGGTCAGCTTTACTTTAGACCCCTTATACGTGCCACGACATATGATCGAACTTTAGTCGCCCCACGTGGAAGAAATCCACATCGCGGCAGCCCAAAGGTTAAGAAATATAAAAACAAGGGTTCAAAATATACAAAGAGGTTTCAAAAGGTTGTGGAGGACCATTTCTGTTTTATGCAAGTTGTGCTTTTGTTTGTGAACACATTATACAGCAGTGCACAAAAAATACACAATAGTATGCAGTTGTGTGAAGTCATTATTATCACACAGTTTGAACTGTATAAGACAACATTACATGATGGTTCTGCAGCAGTCCAAACGTCACCATACAGGGTGGCCTTGAATTTATTTGTATTTATTTTTGTTAGCTGGGGCATACAAGAGTTATTCACTTGGTTGCACCTCACTGATAATGTCCCCACAAACATTGAAATAGTTCTAACATTTACATAAACTGTTTAAAATAAATGCTCCATAGACGGCTCATAAGGCAATGTAAAATTATTTTACCGACTTTCACCAAATGTTCAAGCAGCACAACTAAGTGTTTTGTACAGTTAAAATTTCAGCTGTTAATTACTTTTAGTTTACTATATTTTCATTACTTCAAGCAATGTTTTGAACGTTTTTTGTCCTTTTTTTTTTTTTACACCTTGAAAATGTCTGTACCTGGGAATATGTTCATTCAATTTCGATGTTTGTTGGGTTACACCGACCTGCCGATGCTGTTATGGATTTAGACTTTAGGAATACCATTGAACTGAATTAAAACCATGTAACTCCTTGTATTTTAACTCTCGAGAATGAATTCAGACCAGATGAGCCCAACACAGCCAATTATAGCACCAGTTTTTCCCCATTTCCAGGACGTATGGCAACGTTCTGTGGGGCTCTCTCTCTCTCTCTCTCTCTGTCTCTCTGTCTCTCTGTCTCTCTCTCTCTCTGTCTCTCTCTCTCTCTCTCTCTCTCGGCCTCCAGCGTGTGCTACCGAGTGAAGTCATGTCGCTGAGAAATGAGCAGAGCCTGCCCATACTCCTCTCTATCTTTAGCCTCTGCCCAAACCAAAAACACATTTACAAACATTCATTTGCCTTGCCCAGCATGTATGTTAACCCTATTCATTTTGGCCAATCCATATGTTCAGAGTACACGCACAGGCTCCGGCGGGGAACTAAAGGGCCTTTATGACCGCTGGCTGGGGAAAACCACAGGCGGATGAGTGGCCCGGTACACTGCATTCTTTCAGAGGCCTCGGCCTGCTCACAGAGCTCCACCAGTGGGTTCTGCCTGCCTGGGAGAATCGGAGCGTGAAAAAAACTGAAAAATACATTGATTTGATGCCATGGGCTTTTCCACCAGCCCGCTCGCTCGCTAAAAGGCTCCCTCTGTTTACATTTAGGTCAATTAGAGCGGTCAACTCTTCAGAAAACACTGTGATAGTCGCTGTTGTGAAAAGGTACGTTATTCCACCTTTTCCTTTTCTCTCTGATCTCTTCCTCTCCGTTCAAGTGATAAGAAGTATTTAAAATGCCTCTCTTGTGGAGTTCTCCGGAGTTTGTTATATACAGCAACCCCTCCGATGCTCTCCCAACAAGCGTTTGTCATGTCAATGTTTCACTGCTAACATGTATTCACTTTTTAAGGCCAGACAGAGAAGAAGCCTCTGTGATGCCGCTGATCAATGCCGGCTTTAATAGGGTGAGCAACATGTTGCGTAAATATGTTTGTCCTATTGATGTATTTCATATCCCTTTTGTCACCACTCGCTGTAAAAGCGGGCATCTGGACCCTAAAGCCTTTTTTTTTTTTTTTATCTTCATTGAGCTACTAATGCATGAATCACAGCAACGTTGTAGCCTTTGATTCCGTTGTGTTGCTGTGACCCTCAGAGATATGTGGAAAATGCCAATATGATGGCCTGCTACAATGAGCTGCTACAGTTGGAGCATGGAGAAGTGCGGGCACAGTTCAAACTGAGGTGAGCCATGCTGGAGGTCAATTCTGCATTAGTCACAATCGTGGTGCCATTTTTTTGAAAAGACCATGTTGCAATTGTACAGGCCTGTATATTCACAAGAACAGACCGACCTCACTTTCGCAATAAAAAAATCTCCTACGAGCTCTCCTGGTTTTAAAGGTTCATATTGTTTATGGATCCCAAAAGATGTTAATTATGATTTATGATTAGATTGCTTAGAAAGTCCAGAATCGACTCAAATTGGGCTGCATAGCATGAGAATGAACACGTGCGGTTTTACAGTAAATACAGTGACGGCTCTTCTGAACTGGAATCGAAAATTCTGTTGTTTTATGTTTGTCTGAAGAGATAAAAGTTATCCTGCCCTGAGATGAAAAATAATTCCACAGAAAGTGGGTGTACATATGCCATTGTTTCCAGCACGACAGATCTTTATATACCCCTCTTGAGAGGACCCTAAGAGTAAATACTTCTAAATAATTGTACTATTCAGTGCCTGTTGCCAATTTAAACAATATTTTTGGTGTTGCTCTTTTTGTTTCTCTGTTCCAGGGCTGGCAATGCTATTTTCACAGCTCTAGAACAAAGCCAAGAGGCCATAGAGATCACTTCTGAAGATCAAATAATTCAGGTGGGTTTTCTTTCCACTGTGTTCAATGTGATCGGCCGTTGTTGTCTTATTCCTATCCTCCGTTTAATGTAATATCTTATTTTAGCATCATTATCTGTGTTGGGATTTCACCCAGAAATAGGAGTGATAGTCGTTACCCAACACACTGGAGCTTTTGTTATCACCATATAGTTGAATAGAAATACTCTTGTTTGACCTTCATGAAATGAGCAACTCGTGGGCAACATTTCATTTGCTTGCTCAGATTCAAGTCAGAAGGATCACTGAAATCGGAGCAGATTCGGTAAAAAGTCGATTCACACGATCCGACGAAACCTGAACAGCGTTGTTGCTTCTCCTTCCACAGTATGTGAATCCTGCCTATGAGTCCATAATGGGCTACCAACAAGGCGAGCTAATAGGGAAGGAAATAATAGAAGTGCCTAAAAGTGAGAAGAATAAGCCTGATCTCCTTGAAACAATAAACTCCTGCATACGGAAAGGAAAGGTAATATGCTTTCATTAAACTACCATGTCATATAAATAAACTGTGAGCATTGTTTTGTGTTTTTTTTTTTTCTGGGGGTTTAATTTCCTCGCAAAATGAATGACCACCTTCTTGCGATGGCTTACTTGTTTCGGTACATAGGTTCGACGTGTAATTTAGTTTACGTGGTATACGATTGCGTGCACGTGCCTCCACGTGTGCCGTGGGCCGGCACCACCGGCGATCCAGCATCTCTTTTTCATGTGTATAAAAAAAAAAACAGCGGTTGATGGTTGTGTTGTAATCTTACTACACAGAGAGCGAAGGTCAGTCCCAGACAGGCAAACAGCAGGACGGGTCTTTTTAAGCTGCTAAAGCGGTCTGCGGGTGGGGGGGGGGGGGCACATGAAACAAACGCGCTGGACTCCCCGGAGCGCTCCCTCTAGCCATTAAAGCAAAGTTGCCGCTGTCTGAAATGCTTTGACCAACCTTGCCCACTCAACATGACGCACAAACACTGCGCCGCGAAACACGTTTTTCAGGACATCACATCTTTTTAGTCTGCCGCTGCATTTGTGATCATTGTTTAAATACAACCACGGATAGATATCTTACAGTGCTTTTTTTTTTTTGGTGCCCTTTGTTCCTTTGTTCCAGGAGTGGCAGGGGATTTATTATGCCAAAAAGAAGAATGGAGACAGCATTCAGCAAAATGTGAAGATCACACCTGTAATTGGACAGGGAGGGTGAGTAACATTACGTTGAATTGTTATCTTCCCAGTTAAATACAGTCCTTTTCCCAAAAGGGTTCAGTGCGTAAAATGTAAATAAAACGGGATGCACACACGAGAGAATCCCATAACCTCATATTTTATTCTTTATGGCACATGGGCTTCACATCACATTTCTTTAATATAATTATATGTTTAAGTTTTTATGTTTTGCTGGTGAACGGTCTGGACTGCGAGTCCAATTCTGCACCCGGACTCATCCCGTGTGGAGTTATGCCATTGCAATGCATTATGGTTCCTCTTTCTAAGACCTTTATTTACATTTCAGCATCAATGGATAACTTTGAGATGTGAGATAACCACACATATATGAAACCATTTTCCATTTTGTCCCTTTTTTTTTTTTTTAAATGAACTTTGTCCCAGACAGACACAGTAGTGCTTTTTGATTGTTTCACAATCGACTTCTTGTGTTGTTTGATATAACTTTAACTTGCATGTGGCTCTCAGACTGTGAAGTGTGTTCCACAGACGGTTTCTGAAAGTGTTCCTGAGCCCATGCGGTGGTTTCTGTGACAGAGTCTTGACTGTTTCTTAATGCAGTGCTGCCCGAGGGCCTGAAGATCACAAGCATTTAACTTTGGACTTCAGCTTTCTCCACCATCTTCAGATTGCCTGAATCATTTAGTTATACTAAGTACTGCAGATGGTGTGATCTTCAAACTGTCTTCTGTGTTTTGGATGGATTAGTTTGCTTAAATTGAACAACTTTTCTCAGTATTTCTTCATGCAGATTGGTTACGCTTCACCCATTTCACAATGTTTTGACACCGTCTTGTTATTCATTGTCAACTCGCCAAATTATTTGCAAACATTTTCTGTCGTCTGTCCCAACTTTTTGGAAAACTTCTGCTGCCACCCGGTTCAAAATGAGACACTTTCAACATTTGATATTCTATATTGCAAATCGTTGAATTGTTGTTGTTGTTTTCCTTTTTAATTTGTGGATGTTAACACTATTAATTACATGGAATGAACAATGGTGCCATTTCTTTTCTTGTCATTTACAGAAAAATCAGACACTATGTGTCTATCAACAGGCCTTTAAATGATAATAATAAGGTGAGATGTGGTTCTTGTTTTTCCCATTTACATTCCCATTTCTATTACTGAATCACATCAATGTGTTTTTCTCCTCTGTTTGTGCAGAGTGATAAATCCAGTGAACGGGTGCAGAGTGCAGAGTCCCAGACAGGTAAAATATCCCAAAACTTTTTCTGCTGCATAAATATGGAAGACATCTTGGTGTTAGTCTTGTCAGTATTAGTCATGGAAATTCTTTCCAGGGCGAAGCCACTGATAAACCACAAAACAATTGTGAATCACAGAATCATGGTTGTCATTAGGAAGCACAACTTCCACTCTCAGGATTACATATCTGCGTGATTCACATTTCTAATATTAGATGATTGTTTGCAGACACCGAATACATGTTGGATATCAGCACATTGGGGAACTTTAGCCGCGTAAACCGAGACACTTTGGAAATCTGTCAGCAAATACATAACACCATGCCAGGAAATCATTATCTTATTTCGTCATGACCCTTTTAATTTTTTTTTATTCCCACCGAGTGACTTGTCCTGATTTACCTTTACTGAAAAAGGACCTAATTGCATCTTTTGTTGATCTTAGAAAAGTTACGCACATTCATATATTCTCCAGACTGAGCTGTTGTTCCTTGTTGTGTTGAATAGAAATGCAATTCACAGCTGCACCTAGTTTCAAAATCGAGTATCTCAGCTTTTAACAGGCAAACATCACGGGGATCATATCTTTCATGTGCTGACGTCACTGGCTGACTCAAAAGAAGTGATTTTGAAATCTCCCTGTTTGTTTATGAGCCTTGGTGTTGCGGATCAGTACATTTCGCGGTAACTCTGTAGGTCTTGTGTTTCGAGGTTCAAAAGGTTGATGGTGCTTTTTGGATTATGACACAACCCTACTAAATCTGTTTAATTAGTAAAGCCTTTTGATCATTTGAGTAAACAAGTCTTTCTTTTATGCCTATCTCTTTTTTTAAACTTGGTTGATTTTGAGTGTTTTTAATGCCACAATGACTAAATAGAAGCAGAAGGTGCCATCATTTAGAACAAAAATCCAGTGTCTCCTTGCAGAATTAAAGCTCAACTCAGTTATACTAAAAAGTAACAAATTTTCCTGCTCTTATAAAGAAAAACCTAAAGAAGTTTTTTTTTCCAACTGAATCACAGGAACAAAATGAGTTCTTCAGATCTGATTACGAGATCCGTATACCACAATGTAAATGTGACAACAGTAAATGAAAGTTTGTCAACAAAAAAGCTAATTAAAAAAAACGGTGATCCCTAAAAGTACTGTTCAGCCAAAACATGCTTGAAACAGGTTTTTAACAGGTTTTGAAAATGAACACCAGTACAGTCGGTGAAATGCTCTTTCACTGTTGGGAATGCACAATAAATCTTGTTTATTTGTAATCTCTAGTGTATCACAAGGGAAGCTGGGGTTGCTTTATTTTTTCTTTTTTTATGTTTCACTTCTCAACTGAAAGGCAAGCATTTCTCAGAACTGACTTGAGTGACTTAAGAATCCTCACCGATACGTTTGGTTGTGGTTGTAGATGAAATGTGTCGCTGCTGTGTAATATTCAGATATGCGACTGAAAATGAGACAGAACATTGAACACATTTTGTTCACAAACAGTACATTTATTTGCTAAACGAAATAACAAAAATGTTAATCTCTTTTGTCTACTGAGCTTCAGGCTGAGTGTTGAAGTATTGTACAGTCAGTTTGGATTTTTTTTAAATACAATTTTAGTAGGAAAAATTTCCTCTGTCATTTATTAAAACTCACAAAAATTACTCGCTATTGAAAGATAATTTGTTAAAGAAATGTTTTCAGTCCATGTTCGGTTTTAAGAATGATTTCCAATTGTTTATTTTCTATTCGGTAATTGATATCACATTGTTTACCTTCTCAGTAACACCGAAATTAAAGTGTGGAGTTGTGCTTTATTTCCTTGTGTTGTCATCTCAAACCTTTAATGTACTTTAGCCCTTTTCTTTGAAAATGATGACAACGCTTTACACTTCTCATTAGACCAAAAACACTGGTGAAGCAGTTCTTCCTCTGTCACTCCCTCAGTTCTCCTGATTGGACTTTGAAAATATGAAAATAATTCAATAATAAGAATATGAAAATGTGTTCCTTCATATTTGTTCACACGTACAATACACATCAAACTAGTGCAAGAGATTTCAATTTTGAAATACGGGCCCATTTAATCAAATGTGGAGATTTTTTATACGCATTATTTTGTAGGACAGAAGGACTCGGGAAGTTTATAGGATGTGACAACAGGATTGTGAAACTTTTAAGACAAAGTCATTGAGAAATATATATCTTATAATGCATATAATATAATGTAGATGTAGTTTGTCGGGATGAAGAAAGAAACTATATCTTAAAAGTGCTTCTAACAAGACATCTGTGGTTAATATTTCTCAAGTTCCCTCCAAAATGTCAAAGGCCACTGGACCAACATGTAGAGTCACACCGGTGATGATGATGCCACTGCAGACATTAAAGATCACTACTAAATTTGAATGGTGTCACCTCTAGTACAGGATGCAATTAACCTAATATGAACACCTCAACTGTTTTTTTTTTTTTTTGTGTGTGTCGTCCGTGTGTTCATGTGACGTCTTTTCTTCTCCCCAGACATGCAATCCAGTAAGCACAAAGACCGGAGGAAAGGCTCTCTGGACGTAAGATCCACGACGTCCCGGGGGAGCGATGGTGAGAGTGAAGGGAGATGGATGATGGAAACTTTGGGCATCAAGTGTTAATTGGAGCCGTACACAAACAAACTCATTAGAAAGTGTTTGGACAACTGCAGCTAAACTTGTTTTTCTTTTTGCTCCTCTTGCGAGATTAACTTTGAAACTTCTAACACAGGGACGCTATTTTTACTTCTTTTTTTTTTTTTCCCCCATCCCTATAGGGAGCTCACAGCGGAGGCACTCGTCAATGGCCCGAATACACTCCATGACCATCGAGGCCCCCATCACTAAGGTGGGTCAGCCCCCCCCCCCCCCCCCAAGCCTTCATCATATGATTAGTACTTTGTACTGAAGTTCTGTATCTCATGACCGAGCTCTTAGGTTATAAAACTGCCACAAGTGCCATGAGCACTTCTTGTGCTGCAACCAGCGCTGATGTAGCGATCACGCACACATGTCAAGAGGAGATGGTCGGAAACAGAAAAGGTCCCCGGGGATGGGTCATATGACACGCTGCAGTTCCTCTGCTGTATCATTTGACTGTGTTGCGAGTCCCTCTGGGCGTCATCCTCAACAGGATAAAGCGGTGAAAGAACTGCTGCTACGCTCTCTGTACTTGTGTAATGAGCTACAACTTGTGCTGTGACACACGCCGGCACGCCTCCCCATAGGTGCGGCTATCGTTGGAGCTTCTGCAACTTTCAAGTCGATCACCCGAAAAGTGAATATAGGAACCTTTTGGCTCGTTTAAATCAAAATGTTTCACTTGTATTTGTTTTAAAGACGCAAACATCACCTAGGAAGTGTTCAGGTTACTGCCAAACTAGCAATCTTCTAACAGTAACGCACTGCAAACCAGGGGTCAGCAACCTTTCTAACACGGCAAGATAGTCTGAAATGAAAATGAATTAACTTAGTGTGACACAAAATATAGAAAACATTTCACAAGACGGCAACAAAAGGTAAGCATGGATCTCTTTTCTAAACTGCTTTTAATCACTCAAAACATATTGCGCCAGGAGAGGGAAAACGGGGATTACAGGGCATCAAATATCTCAACAGGCACATGTTTAGACGACGGCCAAGTGTTTTTCCATCACAACAGTATCGGTGAAAAATATCTAGTCATTCGCAAAGTGTGTTTAAGGGGAGGTTCGATGTTGTTTTTCATAACAGAAATTGATCCCTGACAATAGATGCAGTGAAAAGCTATTTCCATCTAAAATGGCTGATTTTCACTGATGTCGGTGTTACAATGACAATTCTGTAGTTTGCCATCTGTGACTCTTGTGTTTGACGTTTCCTACCCCTGAGGTAAATGTTTTGCCCTTTTGATTTGGTCTTCATGACGAATTATTCAGTTCTACTTCAAGGCTCGGTCTTGTCTATATTATTATACACGAAGTGTTGACTTCTTCACTTAATTGATCTTTTTCAACAATTATTCATGATATTTTTTAGATCACTTGAACCTTCCAAGAAATACTCGTGCCAGCTTGCGCACGATGCCTGTAGGGTTAGATAGTTGTGTAACCCTCCATGCTTTTGATTATTATGATGACGAGGAACTGTTGGGTGTTAATTACTATTTATGAGCAACTTTACTGCTTGCCACAAATGAAGTCAGGTCTGGCAAGTTAGTCCCGTTCTTAATCCACTTTGGTAGAGGAGTCTCTGAGGCCGTATTATAATTATAGAATTGCCCCAAAAATGTAGAATACTAAAAATAATTATTGTAAATCTTTTCACTGGATTGAAAAAAGAAGAGAAAAAAACAATCTCCCCAGAGGGGCACTATTGTATTTCTGACCTTTGTGTCCTTTTGTACATGTGTTTGCCTAAAACTACAGGTGACGGAGTCATTGTTTCCTGGACCCAGAGGCTTTAAAATAACCCAAATCAAATAGGACTGGCCAGATGTGTACACATTTGCTATTAATAGAAAATTAATTCTTATTTTTACCTTACTATTTTTTGAACACTTTGAGAGATTGTAATTGTTTTACCAGTGGAAATCCTCTATTATTTATCTGTCTTCATTTCATACATTCCCACTTGCTAATACCGCAACTGATCATCAACTTTCTCTTGAATTTGTACAGGTAATCAACATCATCAACGCAGCGCAAGAAAGCAGTCCCATGCCCGTGGCCGAGGCCTTGGATCGGGTACTGGAGATCCTGAGGACCACTGAGCTCTACTCCCCACAGCTGGGCACCAAGGATGAAGATCCGCATACGAATGACCTCGTGGGAGGGCTGATGACGGTAAGCAGCGGATCCTTCGGAGCACAGGGGTCCTTCAAACAGCCCGAAAACACCCAAACACCTTCCTTCCGTTATGCGTGAATCCACTCCTATATGATAAGGCGTGAAGGTCTGCAAGCGTGCGCCGCGATATCAAAGAATCGGAGGGACGCAGGTCGGTGCGCCCCTGCGTGTGCGTACTTTGGCTTTTTTCTGTTCACATTCGGGGGAGGGAGGAAGAGTCGGACGGTGAGATTTAACAGACAGCGCTGGTGAAGAACAGAAGTAGAAATGCTGCCAAGTTGGCAGTCTTGGCAACAACCCCAGAGGAAGTGTTAGATTGTCCTTTGTGCTCCTGTAGGCTGGAGAGGAAAGCCCAGCCCACCCTGCCCCCCCCCCCCCCTTCCCACCCATGTTTAGTTCCCTCTCCTCTCTCTCTCTCTCTCTCTCTCTCTCTCTCTCTCTCCCTCCAGAGTCACACTCACATGAACCTTTTCCTCTCCACTCCACATGCCTGGAAACATCCTGTTCTTTGGATCAGATGAATAAGCATGACTTTACTTATACATGTGGCCTGTGGAAACACAGCAGCACAGTTGGTCTTTCACCAGAGACACTCGTTCTGCATAAATGATAAAAGCCTGATGGAACCACAGAGCGGCGAAGTCTTTGTCCTGGTTTAGATGATTATTTCTATCCGTTCTGTTTTGCTGGCCGCCGTTTTCTGTTCGTTGCGGTGACGGCCGGGGTGCTGGACCTGAACTCGGGAGACCTTGTGAACATTAAGAGAGGAGCTGTCATCTTTCTGGGGTAGAAGGTCTTAAAATAGCTGGTGTGTACACAGGCAGCGCCACCATGAGACAATGCTGGGGTCAAAGATGAGCCAGTCTCCTTTTCCTTTTTCACTTGTGAAGTAAACATTTCAATCTGTGACACACGCCCATGTACTCACTGACACTCAATATAGACTCACTGGTATTGGGAACACTCGTGCCACAATGCTCTGCGTTAAATTATGCCCTTTTAAAGGTAATAATAATAATATACTATTAAATATGATATATAATGGAGCGTCTGAATATGAGAAACTCCACTCGTATGATGTAGTTGAACCAAGGCTGTAGTAATGTACGAGCTCAAGCTATAACATTGTTTTTAAGATATCGTTTAAATTTGAATCCAAACCATACTGACACAGTTGTTGTTCTCGGTCATGATTAACAGTGAGAATGTGTTAAATTAAGTGGTTTTTGGGTGCCTTCATCTTTGAAGAGAACGACTGGATCAGACAAAGGTGGCTTGCAAAGTGGACCAGTTGCCAAACCTTTTGTTGTTTAATTTCTTAATTTCTTCATATTTTTGTGAGTTGGTGACGCACAATGAAGGATTTGGAGGGAAACATGCCAGTTTCAGTCTGACGGGAACAACCAGTGGCCATATAGATGAATTGGATAATGGCAAAGGTTTAAAATGATACTTGACATGAGGTCTGGTAAACACAGCCGGCGCGGCACACACCCGAAGGAGAGCGGGATCATTATACTTCTCACCGCATCTTTAAATATGTGAGCGATGATGTGTTACCCAACTGATAAACCCCATTTGCAGATCCAGCATGTGGAAATACCAAGAGGAAGACATTTGGCCGAATGAAATAATTTATTGCAGATTACCTGACGCATGTGCATAAATGATCAGGAGGCCATTTTTGACATCCTGATAATTTAGAGCTATTGAATACAGTGATAATTATGTAAACAGCCCATTTGTTTCATTAATAATCTTAGTTTACTCCTTGGGCTTGGATGTTTTTCCCCTAAGTACTTAAACTCCTGTCTCATTGCCTCTTCTACTCTTATATAAACCTTCATTTCTCCAGGTTTTCCTCAACTTCTCCTGTATCCTGAGTTCATCTGTTAGCCTGTTAATCACCGCTGCTGCAGTGTCATTTTTTAGTTATTCTCTTTGTATATTATGCAATAAGATTACATGAGCCTGTGACGTTGATTCAGAACAGGAACGGACCAAACGGCTCACAAACATTTTAACCACACTTCCAGAAGGCCAGCAACACTTCGAGAAAAAACATATGAGAACTTGGCTGTTAATTTAATAAGAACCATCTCTCTCTATTAAGTTTGTTAAATCACCATGTAAGTATTTGATATTTTTGACCTAAATATGTTTATGATTGTGCACAGGATCATATATGTCTATCTCACACACTGCAAAGATGAACAGCAAAGAAGAGCACATATCCACAAAGGTCAATATGAAGACAATCAGACATCGCAGTTATAAATGTCTACAACATATAACTCAATGTGTTTTCACAGAATATGAATGTTATACAGTAGCTCCCTCCTCATTATCATTGAAACAAACGGAATTCTTCTCATCTCTTTTTTTATTTCTTGTACCTCGTTGATACGTAAACCTTTTACAGTTGTTTAAACGTGTGATATTTAGACTGCAGCTTTGGTTCAGTGATTTCAGCCCACCGCCGCCTCCCTCCTCCCCGCCTCCCTCGACTCGTGTCTAAATCTGATCTGTCATTTGTGGCTCACTGAAATGCCTGTGATGGTGATGTTCAAGTCACAGAAACATGAACTGCTCTCACCCAAGTTTCCTTAAAGTCCAACCTGATGCCTGTGTTTGTGCTGCTTGTGACTTAATTTAGCGGAGAGGACTTTTATATCAGGCCTGATGCAAGAGTGAGTTTCGCAGCCAGACAATTAAACCTTAAAGCCACCAAACGGTTCCTCTTTTAAATGACGCCCTTGTATTTTTAAGACCTAGTTTAACTCCTCGTATGGCTGTTCCAGAGACAATAAATGGTGGATCTTGTTATTGTGTGCATGCATTGAGTTAATTACACTTTCTCACTCCTTCCTCTATATTTGAATCTTTTTTTTTTTTTTTTGCTTGTTCACAGGATGGTTTACGCAGACTGTCAGGAAATGAGTACATCTTTTCCACAAAACGTGAGTTTGCGAAAAAGCATACAGCAGGTTTGGCATTAAATGAGTTGGCAGGGTTTAAGAGTTGTATCTCCACTTTTGAGCTATATTGCTACTCCAAACATAAAACCTTTTTTTTTTTTTTTTTTTTTTAAAGTAGAGTTCAGCCAGAGGTAGGAAACGGCACATCTTTAAGATCTTTCTTTACGTGAATACCTCCTTTCTTGTCGTTCCCTTATTGCCCTCAGAACCTCACCACATCCCCAGTCACCTGACAACTCCTTTATCGTTAAATGACATCCCCCCTCGCATTGCCCAGACCATGGAGAATGAGGACTCCTGGGATTTCGACATCTTCAACTTGGAGGCTGCAACCATAAAACGGTGAGACGGCACATCAAAAGTTGTGCATCTTCAAGAGATGTCTTTATCATTCTGCACAGAGAACCTGTGATGAGAGTCTGTACGCATCTATCTGCAGGCCTTTGACCTACTTGGGCCTGAAGATCTTCTCCCGCTTTGGGGTCTGTGAATTCCTGAACTGCCCCGAAGCCACGCTGCGCTCCTGGCTACAAGTGATCGAAGCGAACTATCACTCCAGTAACTCCTACCACAACTCCTCACATGCTGCTGATGTCTTGCACGCAACAGCCTATTTTCTCTGCAAGGAGAGGGTCAAGGTAAATTAGTAATGAGTGATAAAGCTGTTTTTCAATGCATGAATGATTCAAACCACACGCGGCCCAATTTGATTTCAACTGGGCCAAACCTGGACAATGATTGCACAATACTTTATAAATACCTGTAAAGTTTCCTCTTACTCTCAGTGCACAAAATGAGTCTTATCCTGAAAGTTTTCACATTTCATGCCCTTTCCTTTTTTTGTTTTTTTTTGTTGATGCTTTAGTTTTTATTGAAACATTTTTCCAAAAGAACACGAGGAAGTACAGCACAAAAACATAAAAGCAAACACTTTGTGTCAACATCTAAATTCAGAATCACTTCTGAAGTTATTTTGAAGAACCGGAAATTTTGTAGCAAAACATCTTGCCTTCTGAAACCTTATCAGCCACAGTGTTTCTCTCTATAATCACGTTAGTGAAAGCTGGTTGAGAGCAAGGGTTTCTGCAGCCTTCAGCGGGTTTTCACAATCTCACTATCGCAATATCACTCTGACGCCAGCGCTACTCTGTTAACGTTCTGTCCCGCATTGACGCTCGTCTGCTGTTCAATTTTGGGTCTGAATCAATCGGACTGCTATTCTTGTTTGAACAGTAAACAAGACAGATTAGGAACAGAAGTCTTCTAATCTCTTATTTGTCAGTTTTACTGTTTATGTAGTCTGATTTTGACCCAGCTAGTTTCGACTCAGAGGTAATTTTTTTGATTTTCATTTGATATGGGGATGTGTTGCACATTTTGTTCATAGTAGGATACCGAAGTTTGGATCTGGGTCAGGAGTTTTCTGCTTGTCTGTGTTTCCATCAGCTTCTCTGGCTCTTCCCGTCGTCCAATGATATGCTTTTCAGTTTAATTGGTGACTCTGAATTGTCTATTTTGTTGAGTGTGTTTGTAAATGATTGTCGGACTCTCTCCAGTGTACAATAAGAATAGGGAAAGAGGCGTTTGATTAGAGGTTGTTTTTTTTTTATTTAGCCGTCAGCAGTAATACTTCATATGAAGCATTTGAAGGTTACAAGGTGCACAGGAAGTCATTATTACTTGCTGTGAATCCAAACGTAGGAATTCCCTATGGCACACATGTCTATCTCTCTCGAGACATTCTTAAGTGTTGCGTGTCTCATCCCTGCCTACTTCATCCTCGAAAGCCATGCTTTTGCCCAACTGTGTCAGTGGCTCAGTAAGCGGTTGAGGGCATGCACTGGTTAAGCTGATTACTAGACCATCTATTTCTGATCTCACTGGAGTGATCTTTCATTGGCTTAGCCTGTGAACTGTGAAGTTACATCATCCAAGGTTAATGAATCCCTGGAACTCCGCGGACGGGTCAGTGTGTCTGTTACGTGGAAATTAATTTCAAAAGTGTTTTAAAAGATCTGGTGGCTCCTGGCGGAGTGGTCGGAGCGTCGCCCTGGTTTGAACGCCGCTCCGCTGAAGAGATCGTCAGGGTCGCGTCCTTGAGCAAGAGAAATGACCACAGTTCAGATGTGGGGCACTCTCAACACAATCCTCTGTTTAATGAATTTGTAGAATTTCTATAAACGTGTCGTATAACCTTCAAATGAGTGCCTATTTTTTTAATATATGTACATTTAAAATCCTGTTTTTTTTTAATAGTTTAAAACTATTTCTGAATCTTTAAACTGGACTTGCACATATAAGCCTATCTAATGAATGAAGCAAAGATAGTTGACCAAGATATTTGAACTACTTCATCAAAGGTTATTTCTGAGGCCAATAACATTCATTTAAGTGAGAAACATTCATTTTAATTTTTCTTCATTGCTCTTGCGTCAACAGCAAAGTTTGGATCCCACTGATGAGGTGGCTGCCCTGATTGCTGCTACGGTGCACGACGTGGACCACCCAGGCCGCACCAACAGCTTCCTGTGCAATGCAGGAAGTGAGCTGGCCATCCTCTACAATGACACAGCGGTGCTGGAGAGTCACCATGCTGCCCTGGCCTTCCAGATCACCACCAGGGATGATAAGTGCAACATCTTCAAAAACATCGAAAGGTAGGAGAGTCATCACCACAAATAATGTCGGTCATGTTGGTGGCATTGAAGCTCCAGCATGGAAAATCTGCCTGCCTTGTGATTTCCCGGATTAAAGCTCAAGCAGATTTTCATATAGCACATTCAGCACAAAGAGAAGTAAAAAAAAAAAAAAAAACTTTTTTCAAAAGCATAACAGCATGTTTAAAATATGTTTTGATCGCAAAACTGAAATAATGCATATATAATGAAAACCAGAAAAACATAACATGTACAGTTCAATCAAAAGTAGGTACTGGTAGTAACATTAATTTCCTAAAACTGTTAAAGGTTTGTGTTCGGTGCATCAAGGTAAGACGGGGCCTGGGTTTGAATCCTGGTTGCAGTAGAAAAGGCATCCAGCATGAAAGGAGCTCGGTTCACTGGGCAAGTTGTGGTGATTTTCTCTAAAAATTGTAGCATTGAATAAACTATCTATTCAATAAATTGTCTAGCCCTAAATGATGCAGGGTTAACAAAATAAAGGCCATATTTCCACTTCAAATTGATGTTTTTTTCCTTCTTTAATTGTTATAAAAACTCCAATTAAAGTGAATCTGTAGACTTTAATACAATAAAGAACAGAAAAATTGATGTTAGAATCGCTGTTATTCATGTTTAAATTTTCTTATTGTGTCAATGCAACAAATTAGAATAATCCACATTTGATGATTATTGATTATTAATGATAGTGGTGAACATGCACTCTAATTTGTCATAGGGGTAAGACACGTTTCATGGTCGGAGTGAGGTTGAGTTTGGTTGAAATTAGGTTCAGCAGTTTTGGTTTTTTGGTTTTTTTAAGATCATTTTATTCAGGAAATGGAATCGTTGCAATATAACTTTGCGATCTGCGTGTTTATATACTGTATATATGTTTATGTGTGGCGTTAGTCAGTGTGTTTACAGCAGCGGGCCAGTAATGTGATTTGAGTTCCCAAAACAGAATAGCTCACATGTGCTGGTCCCCCTCTGAGGGGGGAAGGTGGACAAAGCGTCCATTCATGACCACTGTCACTGTAGTCAGGAGGAGAGAACCGTTCACACGGGTTCCCATGCTATCTGCCACTCTGTCACCTCTCTCTCACTCTCCCCCTTGTTTTCTCTTCCTCTGCTCTCCCTCCTTCGCCTGATTTTCCATTCATCCCCTTCTCTTTCCAGGAATGAATATCGAACGTTACGGCAGGCGATCATTGATATGGTGCTCGCCACAGAGATGACCAAACACTTTGAACACGTCAACAAATTTGTCAACAGCATCAACAAGCCTCTGGCTGCACTGGAGGAGAATGGGGTGAGGTTAAAAGACAAATGCTGAGACTCTTGTCAATGGTTGTGCGTTTCACGTCCGCGTAGAAGGAGTAGCCGAGTTCTAATTTTAGCGTTTCAGTGAAAAGCAGGGCACACTGAGGGTGACCACACCTAAGTCTCACTCTGTCACAGAACTACGTCCTGTCGACATGCGAGCAACATTAGATTAAGTCATAATGATCCGTGATGAGGGGGCTTGCTGCCGGTTGCTGCCCGGGTACAGATAGCTTTGTGGGGAGAGAATTTTTACAACTTGGTACCATCTTTCTCATGCCTGTGTGGAATGCTCAACACAGACATTTAAAAGTTGTCTTGCCTTTTAAAGACAGGAACAACGCTAATGTAACATTTGCAGCTCGCCACACTTTTGTTTTCGTTAGAAATCGTGATGTAAGGAAAATTCTGTCAGTTGATTTCTAAATAGGTGGATAAGTAATCTTTGTTACACGCGTGCATATTTTGTATTCATGAACTATGGGAAACGGCGAAAAGGAAAAGAGACCGAAACATCTAAAAGAGCCAAAGTGGCTTTGACAGCTATAGTAACAATAGCTGAAGTCTGCTATGCCCAGTAAGAAATGTTTAAATGGCCCCAAAAAAATTTGAATGAAACATTGATAGTTTTACAGAGCAATGAAACTACATAATTGCAAACCAAATAAACAGTTCATAAAGTTGTACATGATTGTACTATGCATACAAAAACTGTGTTTTCTCATTTTAAATGTCAAATATATTTTTGGCTCCAGATGAAATTTATTTGGTGAAAAATGGTAAAAAAAAAAAAAAAAAAACATCTCTTTTGGTCTTAAAGGTAGCAGAATCCTGATCTACAATCAAACCACACTCATTTTGAATCCACACAGCAGGCCTGTACTTCCTCTTGGCATAGTCAGTGAATTTAATATTGAAGCATAAAGTAGGTCACAAGTCATGTGACTTCCTGCAGCCCTCTTTACCCATTTACATACAAGTATGACTTCTGACGGGTTCCATTTTCTCTGAGCAAAGGTATAACCGTCTGGTATTCTATAGACTGCTAGCACCACACTGACTTCCGTCGGCTTGATTCGGTGTAAATACAGGTATTTTGGTGAGTTTTATAAGGATCGGTTCATATTGAGGTTTTCTTGGAGGTAATAATGCATATTTTTCTCCTCCCTTTTTTAGGGTAACAATGATGAGGAATCTGTCAAAAGCATTCTTACGTCCCCTGAAAATCGCATCCTTGTCAAGCGGATGCTGATTAAGTGTGCAGACATCTCCAATCCATGCAGGCCTCAGGAGCTCTGTATAGAATGGGCTGGGCGCATCTCAGAGGAGTACTTTGCACAGGTAATTAGACAAAAAAACAAGACATTATTGTCTGTTAAAATCCATCTCCACACACAAACGGCATTAGCAGTGTTTATTCGAAAGTCATTTTTGTGGTTATCAAGCTGAATTATGCTCTTGTCTCTTGCACAGACGGATGAGGAGAAGAGACAAGGTCTACCAGTGGTAATGCCTGTGTTTGACAGAAACACATGTAGCATCCCAAAGTCCCAGATTTCTTTTATAGACTACTTCATTACGGACATGTTTGATGCATGGGATGGTAAGAGTACATCACACAACACAAACACTCTTTAATGCTGCGCATTCACTGCTTACGACTCTACAAAGTCTTAGACTTTCTTTTATGCCTTGGGAAGAAAGACATTTTTCTTTTTGTAGAAAAATGATGGATCACACAGATCGTAATTGTGGGTCGTCTCTCCAGCTTTTGCAGACCTTCCCAATCTTATGCAGCACTTGGACAACAACTTCAAGTACTGGAAAGGCCTTGATGAGAGGAAGCTGCACAGCCTTCGACCACCTCCAGAGTAGGTGCTGCAGTGTGCAGCCCTGGGACCACACTGTCCGGGGCAGACCTCCTCTTTCCTGCTGGTGCGTCTCTCTCCCTGCCAGCCCAGCCAGCCAGCCCAGCCAGCCAGCCAGCCAAAGGGCCCCCTCGCCTTCACTCTCCTGCTTCTGTAGCACGCCGAGCGTCCACATGTCCGTCCGCGCAGAAGCCACAGAAGGACTTCCTGACGGGCGATTGCAGCAGCGATGCTGCCGGCTTTACAAGCTCGTCAGATATGGGAACTGTGACAAACAGACGCGGACGTACAGCATCTTTTTGAACTCCTCGTGCCTCCCAGGCATTCGCAGTGTAGCTGGCCAAGTGACATGACTGAGAGAGAGAGAGAGAGAGAGAGAGAATGCTCGTTGGCCTCCCGGAAAAAGCATCCGTCCTCTGATTACCACGTGGGCACTCCCGTCTGCCTGTGAAGTTGCTGTTTTGAGTTAAAAAAAAACTAAAAAAACTGCGTGTTTACCGAAGGAGTGGATGGCCTGCATATGAAGATGTCCGATCCACGTCAGGCCATAGTCACCTTTGACCTCCGTCCCTGTGCTCGCAGCAAGGCAGGACTGCTCCGTCAACCCCTGGAGGCCACGTCAAGAAAGAACACTCCACTGCTACTTTAGTCCTTGTTTGTTTGTTTGTTTTTTTTGTTTTTTTGGCAATATTTCCATGTGTCCTTCAGAAACACATCTAAGTTGACACACAGCTGTCGTCACAGAAGTAAGAGAGGACACTTTCCTCGTGGGTCAGGGAGTGGACTTTGATTTCAGGCCACTGCTGAGAGACAAAAACCTCAACATCGTGATCATAGGTATCTAATTACTGATGATTTGGTATGTTAATTTCTTTCGTAGATGTTCCATATTTTCTATATTAAGATTAATACATGAATTAGTTGGTGAATAAGAACAAAATGAATTTAAAAAGAGAGACAAAAGCCAAAGCTAATGAAGACAAATACTACTATAACTCTCAAAAAAAAAACATTTCACAATTATTATTCATATGAAGCATTACCATATTAAACATTTTTTTTTATTTTCTTATCAGAAGTACAGTACCAGTTTGAATGAACACTTTTGTATTGCACTGTAAACAATATTAGAAATGTCTACGTCTCAGTGATTTGTCCAGGGGTGGGATGTTGCATTGGAGAATAAGCTGTTATTGTTGATCATCAGGAGTTTGCGTGTGTGCATGTGTGGGTGTGTTTTGGTTGTTGGTGTGAGTGCGTGGGTGTATTCATTGTTGCAACAATCCCTTACTTCTTGGTTTAATGCTGTAAACCGCTTGACATTTGACAACAGCAGAAATATGTGAAGACATTTTGGACTTGAAAATTTTTTCTCCCAGAAATTTTTGTATCTGGTTTATCCTACTGAAAAGACTGCCTTATTTTATACAATATTTATACAGTACATCCCACTGTGCAACTGCAACAGACATCTGGAGTTTTTATTATAACATAGTCAGAGGGTTATGTTCAAGTAAATCTCAATATTTTTATAGACAATGAATTTTACACTGGATTTGCAGCAAATGAGATCAACCATTATAGCTATCTGAATACCTGTGAATGGGATGGTCACATACAGCATGTATACAGAGAACTAAATGGTTAAGAAGGATGTGGATCGCAGAGTTGTCTATCACTGTCTTTAAGCAGTCTCCTAGAGGCCAGCTTGCATTGATTTTTTGATCAAACATCATTCTATTTTGGCCACTTGTCCAACATCCTTTATGCACAGACCCAGGGAACGACTTTTTGTTCAAGGTTGGATTCAGATTAGGATACTAATATATGTTAAATATTGTTGCTTATTAAGAATATTTCCTCCTTAAACAGTATATAAATGCCATAACAGCTAAGCAAATGGTGGTTGAAAATATTTTTTGACCACAATTATCTTTGTTTCTCTATTATGACAGAATTGTACACTCAATCAGGGGATTTGTTTGTTCCTTCTGATTCACATTTTGGTCTGAAGGCACGGAAAAAAAAAGTAGAAACTATTCAATGAAAAATAAAATAATGTCAATGATATGTTTGATGCATTTTTTCCTACTTTCCTTCGATTTCTTCTCTTACTTTCATTCATTCACTTGTTTTTCAATCAGCACATCATAAAGCCTGTGCACATATCATCTCTCCCCAGAGCCAAACTCACATCATCGGTCAATCAACTTCAATTTTGTATTCTGTGTGAGTGTGAAGATGTAGAAGAGCTTTAAGGACAATATTAAAGTCTGTAGTAGAGTGCATGAAAGTTTTATTCTAACAAGAAGTATGATGATTAATACAACAATTTCATTTATCTTACAAGTTCAATGTAACTTTTCTTATGTGAAACGCTTGTATGCCAATAATCAGCATGAAAGGAAAGGTTTTGGGAATTTGAAATGTTTTATCCAAATTGTAAAAATACACCTGAACAAAAGCAACAACAACAAAAAAAAACATCTTCATGGTATGGAAAACGTGTGGAGATTCTGATGGATGTATTCCCTTCTGAATGCAGAACAATAAAGCCTAAGACAGGTGTCAAACTCGTATTACTTCAGGGGCTACATACAGTGTAATTTGATTTGAAGTCGGCCAGAAAGTAAATAATTACATAATCTATAGATGGGAATCTAAATATTTGTTTTAGGGCTACAAAGTATTAATGTATCATTAAGAAGTTTACCTTCAATAAACTTATCTTACAACACATGACAAGCCTGAAATTTGAATGCAAAATGCTGCAATTTCAACAATATTGTGCCTCAGTTCACTGTGATTCCTAACATACAGATCACAGTAGATTTGTACTAAATGACACTATATATGCTATTTACAACTTCATAGGCAATAAACGATTTGAAAACATGAAACTGGATCTCAAAAACATGGTAGGTTACTTCATATTCATGCTTCATATTAACTTGGCTAATAAATTAACAATGTTGACACATTTGTACATCTGTATCCTGATCACTTCAAGTTATACCCCTGGTGGTCAAATTAATGCATTGCAGTTAATGTAACAATTTCTCACAGCTGATCAATTCCATCTCGTGAACCAGTCTGGACTCTCTCGCGGGCCGTTTTGGGACCGCCGGCCGCACGTTTGACACTCCTGATTTAAGACGTGAAATGTTTGGGCGTTGATCATTTCGTATTTCTAATTAGATTAGCTTTCTCTACGACGCGTCGTGTCGTTTGAGAAGTTGAAAGCTGGGCCGTGAAGGGTCCTCGCCAGATATTATGACGCGCCGTGGTTACATAACGAGCACGCGGGGAGCTCCGCCTCCACCGCGCGCTCACACTCTGCGACGCGTCGTCAGAAGAAGCCGCCGGCGCCGGAGAGAGCGAGAGCGAGAGCGGGCCGATGGCTGCGAGCGTCCAATTACATTAGAAACTGTTTTTAATTCTGCTACCGACTGAGTGGAGTGGTGCTATGTCTTCGGGAATGACTGGACAAACACCGTAAGTTGTCCGCTGGGATGAACGTGTTCAATTCTCTGCACGTTTTCTCCGCTATCCGGCTAAGCTAGCACTTGTAATGCTAAGCGCTAGCACACACACATTCCGGGCCTGTAAAAAAAAAAAGTTAGCTTGAAATATAGCGGTAAGACTATAAATCCCTTCACTTCACTGCAATTCTTAAATATTTTCTTTCTATGCTGATTTGTTTTTCAAAATACTTGTAGTGGGTTGTAACTTTGGCTGCTAAGTGGGCCTTAGCTCCAGACGGTTAAAGCTAGTTTCGTTAGCCGTTGTTAGAATAGCTTACGTTAGCATTTGATTGTTTATAACCGCAACACGCGGGTCTACTCAAAGCTTAAGTGGCCTGCGGGAAACGCGTGTTAAACGTGATCATGCAGGTCTTAAAACGCTGTACGTTGAAACGGGGTTTACAAGTTTCCAATAGCAAACATGCTTTAATATCTAGTATATCGCGTTAAAAACGTAAGATCCATCTACATGCTCTTCCGGCTGCACATTGAGAGGTCGCCACAACGGTTTATCTGGTCCCATCTCAATATCTTCTTTTAGAAATTCTCTTTGGAGGTTTTCCTTTTCTCCTCTTGCCAGTTTGATCTCAATTACACTTTGTCCTCCAGATATTATCTACGATCTCATATCCAATCTGTGTCAGCCTAAAGGCATAACAATAATGTTCTCAGGTCATTTTCAAATTCAAGGCGACTTTGCTTCACCGACGTTTCCAGTCGGAGTCAAATCAGTGGAAAAATGTATCGAGCAGGATTGCATTTGTACATATTTGTACACTGTTTAATTGCATCTTCAATATTCTCTAAAGTTTTAACTAGTAGTTTAAAATGTTGCATAGAACTGGAAATTGATCATTTTAGTAGGCATAGAGTTAAATCCACATTACATGTCAGTATTTTATAGTCATACTTAAAATCAAGTGGGTGATACTGTTAAGTTAGAGGGATTTCTGTGCAGTGAACAGCCAAAAACAATTATGCTTATGGAATGGAATTGTTTGGAAGTAAAACATTTTTTCACATAGTGCCTGCACTCAATGTTTTCTTCTGTTTTGATTTTATTTGCAGGTGCCTAAGCAGTCGCTGGGATCAAACGGCTCAACCAAAGCCGAGTGTCAAAGTTCAGCAGCAGAGGAGTAATGAAAATGCAGCCCACCCTGTGTCTTTATCAGGGGTTGTCAGCAGTGCCGGTTCACATCGCACAGTTTCTCAGCCACCAGATGCGGGAGAAAAGCCTTCAGCCCAGGGAGGTGTGGAAATGGCGGCTGCTATGGCAGCCAAAATAAATGCTATGTTAATGGCCAAAGGAAAGCTGTTAACGCCTCCTCCCTTACTTGCAAAGGTAGGTGGTTTTTCACATTGTCGATTGCAGCTGGTGAACAATTTTGAATTTGTTAAAGGGTTTCAAGTTTGTTTTTGTTTTTTTTTTATTTCACATGTTTTAGGCACCTGCAAGTGTGCCTGTGCCCACCGCTACAGAGGAGATGGTGGTTACAGAGGTTGACATAAACGATGTCCCAATGAACAGCAGAGACCTTCTCACTAAAGGCAAAACGCAGGAGGAGGTAGGTGTGATGTGAACTTGCTTAGCAGAACAAGATTGACTTCAAATTTCTTTAAACATGTTTTTCTGTGATGAACATGTCTGCTTCTTTTTTCAGATCCGGCAGGTTAGTGGTGCTGTCGTCTCAACAAAGGGTCATTTTATGAATGAAGCGGAAAAGGGAACTCGAGGAGGGTGTGTATTTATGTTTACGGTTCTATATTGCGTCAGACTTAACATTTCAGGTGTTTGTGTTTAACAAGAAAAACATTTGAATTTGTACGAAAGGTGGGATAAACGTAAATCTGCTATCAATGTGTTTACAATAAATGTTGCCTACAACTAAAAGTACATTTATGTTATGTAATGCAGAAATCGGTGGTATAATTGATGATGACAAAGAATAGATGTTTGGGAGTGTGAACATTTCATTTCTTTTCTTTTAGACAAAGACCTTTGTATCTCCATGTCCAGGGAAAAAACCAAGACCAGGTCAATAGTAAGTAACTTTTCTTTTTTATTATTATCATCATTCTGCTGTCAAGTACCTGTTGTTCATGTGTTCTGAAAAATACCAAACATTTTCTCTGCGGTAAAAAGATTGAATATAACTGATCCCTCATCTGTGTCTTTATTGCAACATTAGAAGCTGTGATGAGGATTAAGGAGATCATCTCTGAGGATGTGTTGAGGGCCTCTGCAGCGTCAGGAGGACAACAGATGCCCATCATGCCACCTCTCACACTCTACCCTCAGCCTCCCCGGCCTGTCATCCCCTCTTCGGTCCCACGGATGCCAAACAGCACTTCGGGGCCAGGCCAGGGACATCGGCCTGCGGCGCCTCATTCAGGGGTATGTACAAATAAAAATCTGTGCTCTGTTATACAACAAATGATTCCTAGATACATTTACGTGAAACTAAGGTCAAACTTATTGGTTGCAAATATTTTCTTTCTAATCTGTGAAACACTCTAGTCAGATGTAGATTAATATAGAAACATTGTTTTAAGTTCTATAAAATGTGCAGATTAAGTAAACAATGCTCAATGTGTATTTTCCATAAGCATGGAGGTCAAGAAAGTGAGGCGAGTGAAGACCATGTTGCCTCCACTGATACCCACCTCCTATATTAAATAGCAGAGAGAACATCTGTAGTCTCCAGCGAGATGCTGCAGATTACTGTGTCTGCTTATAAACTTGTACTACCGCAAACATTATTTTCTTAGTATAGATTCAATGTCTAACAATACATTTTTTTTTTTTCTTTAATTCTCAGAGTTTCGTGCACACAAAGATTTTTGTGGGTCTGGACCAGGCACTGCCATCATTCAACGTGAATGAAAAGGTTGAGGGCCCGGGAGGGACCTACCTGGGTCACATTCAGACAGAGACAGGGGCTCGAGTCTTTCTCAGGGGAAAAGGATCTGGCTACATAGAGCAAGCATCGAAGAGAGAGTCTTTCGAGCCTCTTTATGTCTACATCAGGTGTGTTCATTCTGAATGGATTATCGGCCCATGTCTTCTTTTTTTTTGTAGTAGAGAATTTGTCCAGTTGCACAGTTGGGTCCTTCTAAACATGGCGGCCGTCATCGTTACTTTGATTTTTGCAGTCAATATTTAGGAAATTTGTTGATGATAATAATAGTAAGCTTACAATTGGTTGGTTGTAATAAAACCAGATCGAATAGCTCAGTTTACTTTTTAAAGAAAAAATCCAGCTCCTCTTACTCGTGATTTAAAAAATGGAATTTTTTAAGGTAGCCTTTTGGTCCCGTATAAATAAATAAAAACATTTCAAACCAACCTGAATACAAGAGGCATAATTTAGTTTAGTACTGATTTAAGGCAAGTTCTGGCATGTGATTGGGAAAACACATTTGTTTTGTCCTTTACTGAATCCAGTTTATCCCGTTTAACAATGGTCCTTTTGTGTGTTGCAGCCACCCAAACGCAGCTGGACTGGAGTCTGCAAAGAAACTCACAGAGAGTCTACTGGAGACAGTAAGTTTATTATATTGTCACCACAAAGTAAAGTGGATCTTGTTTTAAATGGGAGGTTCAAGAAGGTGAGACTATCGCAGCATGTAGTCTTCACTGATACCCGCCTCCAACAGTGAACGTGGTAGTGTGAACCACCTGATGTCCAGTGATACGTTCTATGTGCTCTGCACCTACCCACAATAAGCTACAGAAAATATGCCAACACAGCCTTTGCTGGAGTTTGTCCATCTAACATCGCTTTCCTTGTTCTTCAGGTGCGAGCCGAACACGCCCAAATGGTGTCAACGTACACAGCCACAGGCTCGACACAACGTAAGTACACAATAAGATTGGATAACTAAACAGGCAAATTCCAACAAAGAGACCAAATGTCAGGTATCGGCTGACTGCGTTTGCCCTTGTGGTAATGAATCCTCCCCTGACGTTTTTAGTGGCTCAGCAATAACTTGAAATCGTAGGTCAAACTTGTCAGAACACCCTGTTGTTGATCTGTGTGTTATATGCTATTAACTCAGCGTTCTATACTTTCATTTCAGCATACGCAGCACATGGATTTCCACCTAATAGCAATTACTCTAACCAGGGATCCTGGTATAACTACCCAGCGAATGGGTATGCTGGCGGCTATTCAGCGTACCCAGGAGCCGGTGGTTATTGGAGTAATGCAAATGGTCCCCCAAGTCATTCTAACATGTCGACAAACCCTCCATCTTCTCAGGCAATGGTTCAGTATCCGGTGTGTCCTAGGAAATCGCATTCATACCTTGTCCAGGTAAATTTAAGACCTTTTCCTGTGCTCAAGTCTCTTGAAACACCTGTTGAATCGACCTCGTCTGATCTAATCAGCCAATTTCAGTCCACAGTTCAGATGGAATATTGTACCTTATCATTTAGCAGTTTTGAGTACAACTCGCATCACAAGCATAGAAAACAATTGAAGCCTATTGGGTATTTGTAGTTCCAAACCCTGGTAGCAGCTTCAGTGTCTTGTGTGTTGGCTTTTGCTCTGCTTAAGGATCCAAACAGCAGTGAGACAGTGGAGCCTGAAGCACCTTTAACCAACCCCCTCGACTCAGGAAGTCCCAAACACCAGTTCCAGGAAGAGGCAAAGGACAAACAGGTCAGCTTAAGAATACCCTGAACTCCTTCATTCTGGCTGCTTACAGCTCACGTTACAGCTGATAGTTCTGTGTTTTGGTGTGTAATCACAAGTTGAGATCCTTTAGCCACGAATACAACTACGCTGTGTAGGGAAACGACAAACTAAACGGGTGACAAAACAGTTTTGTCATCTGAATGTCTAAATATGATGCTGGAGAATAAAATGCCCATGTTTGTAAATCAAGCTCATACTCATCCTGGCAGGAGGAAGTACTTCGGATTCTGTCTGGTTAATATTTTTGACACATTAATTAAAAACAAAAAAACAACTACCAAATCATTAAGCACAGTTGTGGACCTGTGAGTGGTTCCTGACTTGCAGCTGCTCTACATATGACGGATTAAAATAATATCTGTGTGCTCACAAATAAGTCTGTAATAGATTATATAAACGTCAGTCAAAAATGTTTTCCCTTTTTTTGGTGTTCAGCCAACCAGCGGCTCTCCAGAGCGTGTGTCTCAGCGGGAGTCCGTCCCTCCTTCATCCAGTGTTGAGGAGGAGAAGAAAGAAGAAAGGTCTGATTGTTGATTGTATTCTTTCAGCATGTAGATTCTTTACCAGTCTACTTTAGCATCGACACTAACGTTGGTAATTTTCAGGTTTCTGATGCCTCCTCCGCCGCCCGTCTTCCTGGCTCCTGGTCCTGTGGCACGCAAAAGGCCGAGGGACGCAGTGACGGACGACCCACCGAGCCTGTCCAGCAGCAACGCATCGCCGGGTATGTTCTTGATTTCCACACATTTCACAGGCTTGAAAACTTCTTCTGTGGAGTTTTGTTAAATAAAATGGCGTCTCCCCCCCATGGAGTGATGGGGGAGGAGTGGAGACCTGTGTGAGTCCCGCCACTCGTTGAACTGACTAACATGCTCCTCTCGTATATGTTTTTTGTCTTTCCCTTGTTTTCTCTCTCAACATGTGTCCCTGGACCGGCCTGTTATGGATGTGTGCTCTGCTGCCGTTTCATTTGATCTCTTCCTTCTCCTGGCTGCGGATCAAACGAACCCCAAACCATCGCTAACATGGGGCTCCTCAATGGGTTTCCCTTTGTTCTCTCTCTTTGTCTCTCTCTCTCCCTCCCTCCCTTCTGCTTTTCTCTCTTTTTTTCTTGTGTCCTCACAGGTGTTGAGGAGGAAGTGTGTGAGAAGAAGTCAAAAGTGAGCGTCGATACGTCGGGGCTTGTGCCCTACGGAGGCGACTCCTCCGATGAAGAGGAGGAGAGGACGCGCAGCAGTAAGCCCGATCACTCATAGCCTCTGTCCCGCCCCATCCTCATTGTCCTGGAAATTCACACCCAGTGGTAACATTCAGTACAGCAACACTCCCTTCTAAATCAGCCCTAAAAGGAAAAGTCCACTCTTTTAATATCACACTTGTTTCAATGCTATACCAGTGTGTCAATCCATTTTCTATTAAAAAAAAAAAAAATCACTTATCCACCCTGTCTTTTTATTTATTTTTTAATAGATTCTCAGTTGACTTCTGAAATTTTACATGACATTTTACTTAATTTTAAAAGTATTTGCAAATACTTTAGGACTGCACAGGCATGTGGGCAATTCTGATATAATGCCAGCTGGACTTTGGACAGAATCCTATTAAATACTGGTATGGTCTTTGCTTTCTGGCAATCAGGCTCTTTTCAGGTTTATTAAGCAACTATGTTTGTCCTTTTTTTTTTTTTTTTTCCCCTAAATGTTTGTTTCAGTTTTTCTCCCATTGTTGTTACTCGGCAATGAGCATATTTAGGTTTCTGCCCACTTGTATGGCGGAGTTCGATACAGGTCTGTCTCGTTTGTCGTCACATGATAATGTGAGACGAGGATTTTCCAAACTTCAGTACTTTTCTTTTTCCATAGTCTTATTGCCGTCTTGAAAGGCCTTTCATTATAATTTGTGAACCTCGCCATCTTCTACAAAAATAGATCCGTAGTAGCAAAGCACAGCCGCTTCTCTGTGTGGAAGTATTAAAGATGGACTTTTCCTTTTTTTTTTTTTTGGAGGGGAGGGTGTGAATGAAATTGTATAAATAAACTTCAAATGGATTTGTTTCCCCCTTTGAATAGTTTTATTTCAAGTTTTTTGTTTTGCTTCAATGCATCATTACTTAAAAGACAGAACAAGCTTCTCATTTCTCTTTTTTTTTTTTTTTTTTTTTTTGAAGTTCTGCTGCAGTTACAGATGGCTTAAATACATGATGTACAATTCAGTTGAACCTTTTCTTATCTTGGAAAATGGTGTATGCCTGTTCCCATGGAATAGTATAATAAAATCAATTATTAAAAAAAAAAATTTGTGTTGGGGTTTATTGCTGATGTTATGAAAGTACTCCTGTAAGTAGTAGAAACCTGGGTTTCAACTCCGATCTGGTTTCACATGAAGGCGTAGGCGGGCGCTTCGATGCCGTTGTGCACGGTGAGGGCTCCCGGGTTGTCCAGGCTGAAGCAGGGCTGCACGTAGTTCTGGAAGTGACAGCGGAAGGTGTGCAGGTGTTGTTCCAGGCTCACATTGAAGAAGGCCAGGGTGCCCTTCTCGTAGTCCAGCGCCACTCCGATCCGCACCGGGTTCACCGTGATCCTCAAGTCTGGACTCCAACCGTTGTGTAGAAACTCGTATTTATGCCTGGTAGGAGGAGGGAAAAAGGACACGGTTATGGATGTTTTAACAAGATCGCACAATGTAAATTTTTGATGATTGCTTCACTGTCGGCCATCGGGAGAGCAGATGTTGAACAAGCAGCCAACAGCAGGATTTCAAATGGTTGCAGATTAGAGAAAACAAGTGATGCGATTGTTAAATGGTGCGTAGGCAGATTTCAAGAGGATTTCCACAATGGAAACCACATTTGGGGCCTGTGAGAGATGTTTCTCTGAATGATTTGCTAAATGATAATTCATCTGTCCTGCTTTGTTCCAAGAAGAGTTGCCATAGAAACGCTCGTAAAAGAAATTCTACTGTGGGCTTTTCCACTGTGCTCATTTCTGCATGATGCGGATGCACTTTTTTTTTTTTGCACTTAGGAAAGGAAAATTTCAAAATGCTAATAATACAAGTTTTGGCCCAGTTTCCCTGAACTGCCGGAGTCATCCCTCTGAGGATCTGCATGTTGATTCTGATACATGATTGTCTGCATCTGCTGGAGTGTGCAGTCGTATGAAAACAAAATCCAATTTTTCTGCAGCAAATGACTTTAAACAATTATGTTTTGTTTAAATCACCATATATTTGGATATGCCGTGGTTATCGCTCTTCCTTTGCCACAGAATGAGATTCTGCATTCTCAGGGACAGATCTGGGTTTGTCAGTTGCCAGAAGAACGGTGCTTGTCTGCATTGCATGGAGTAAAGTTTGGCGGAGGGGGATTTTATGCTGTGGGCTTGGTTTTGGGGAGTTGGGCTCAGTCCCCTTAGTTCCAGTAAAAGCAAATCAGAAAGCGTCAGCATACCAAGACATTTTGGTCCCAACTTGGTGGGAACAGTTTGGAGATGTCCTCACAAATGGTCAAAAATTCCCATAAACAGTCCTTGTGGAGCGCCTTCCTTGAAGAGTTGGAGCTGTTATAGCTACGGAGGTTGAACTGACCTGTTAAATCTTATGGTTTAAGAATGCAAGTACTTTTTTGAAATACGTGTATTTCTGAAACCTGAACAAGTTATCAATATGTAATGTATTTGTAGTAAGGCCTCCTGGCATTTTGACAGTTCATCCCCTTGATTTATTTTATAATTTTTTTGCCCAAGCTCTTTATAAGAAACTGATATGACCAACGCAAAGAAGAACAATGAGATCCCAACTAAAGTTACGTTGTTTTTATGGATTTTTGACAAGCGTCACAAATCTCTTCTAATGTTGCATATTAGCAGTATTCAAGTAGTTGCATGCAATACTTATGCTTTCAAAAAAGAGAACTGGGTTTGAAATAGGTAATATCTTGTTTGTTGACGTGTTACTCGGCGACTCATGCTTATGAAGCCATTGTTCTGAATTAACAAGAAGTTTAAGATTTCTCTGGAATATGATTGCAAATAATGAGATGAGAAAATAACAATAGCCTGTAAACATTAAAAGGTACTTGGCCTCAAAGATTTCTTGCAGTAGCTGGAGGAGACCAAAACTACTCGAAAAGACTACTAATACAGTTACTGTATGAAGATTGATGGTCGTATTTACAATTCTTATTTAACAGAGCATATTTAACAGCTCTTGACTCTCTTCATGCTTCACCTCGAGTTACTGTCCACCTTCACTGTTTAAAGTGTGATGATGCACCGTTACCTGGATGGACTGAGAATGTGTCTCATGCACCAGGAGGTGCCGTTGGCCCCGAGGTACGAGTTCCTCTCCGTGTCCTCGTATGCAACTCCGATCCGAAACTCTGTCCCGTCGTCCACCTCAACCTCCCAGTAATGTCGGCCCCGCACCGGAATCAGATCTCCCAGAACAGCAACACATCTGTAGGTGCGCAGAATCGCACTTACTCCACACCCTGACAGCACACCTGCCTCCTGTATTCTTTCGTCACACCCGGCGAGCGTCGGCCCGACCTGGTGAAGGTGTTGTCATCCAAGGCCATAGCACTTATGGGTAGTTCCTCGTCTCCATAGAAGATGGTAAAGCCATCTTCAGAGATGGACAGGCAAGGATGAGCAGTGTCCTCCAAGAGGGAGAAAAGTGTACCTGCACAGGTGAATGGTCTTAACGTCATATAATTGAGGGGAAAGCACATTAACTGACGGAGTGATTTTGAAATAAATGGTACTTTTACTGTAAAACAATAAGGTTATAGTAACATGTAGACTGAAGTCATTATCAAATTCTTCAGTCGAATACAGTGACTCCATATTGTGGCTTTAAGAACCATAGGAGGTTTCCAGTAATCAATGACAGATGTTTTTCACAGCAGTAACGGTACTGCCACTGAATACAAACTACACGTTTTACAAGAATTCAATATGAATCAAACTGTGCGCGGAAAACAGTAGTGACTTATGAAAAGGATCTTAAAGCGGCAAGCTAGAATACCTCATCTAAACTGTACCTAATTCTGAATAAAATTAAATACAGGTACCAAAACTACACCTTAATTACAGTAATATATTTGGAATGTATTCAAGGCATCCCTGCAACTCATCAATTTTTAAAAATGAATGTTGCTGAATGTTGTACACCTCCTGTACGTGCTTTTTAGAAAACTTCACAGGCAAAGATAGCCCACTTCAATAGTCTGGTGGTGCAGCTTGTATTTCACTAAATATATGCCGATTTTCATTCCAAAACCAACATGAACTGGCTGGCTCCTTGGTTTGTTTGTTTGTTTGCTTGACCTGTTGTGGAGATGGTAATAACGTCACTCGTGTCGCTGGGACCGCCGATGTTGACCGCTCTCACAGCGATGAGGTACCGTCGCCCAGCCTGCAGCTGGATCAGACACTGGCAAGTGGGCAGGGCGACTATGGACCTGCAGGATCGACCAATGAGACGACAGGCTGGCATCAACTCATTTATAAGTGTGTTATGAGCAGAATAATACCCACTGACTGAACTGGCTCATGTTTCTATAACTAATGAAGTGTTAAAGAAACATTTGGTCTCACGATCTAGGAAATTATTTAAAAGACTTTGTCACATTTGACTGTTTCTTAGAGTGACCAGATGAAAAATGCAAATGACCATGAATATGAGGACATTTTGCTCGCCTGTGCTGCAGGAGAGGAAGCTAAGAATAGATTTTTCTGGGACAGAGTGTGTCTTGATTCAGCAGCTCCCTACAACCAGGGGACGTCGTAAAAAAAAAAAATCCCAGGCAAGCAGTAACACTGACATGTTTATGGAAGTAGTGAAGCAAAAGCCTTATTAAAGGAAAGGCCAGTAGAAGACAAATATCATGTGGTGCTGGATCTTTGAAGCAGCGCAGAGAGTTTCTATTTATAAAGAGCTATTTATAGATGCAACCTCTTTGAAGAAATAAAAAGAAAAACATTCCAGGAAGGCACAATTGAATTCATCTGCTTGGTGACACAACCGCTGCAGATGTACAGTACGTCGGGCACACGGGAATCTTACTCAGTAATGCCCCCGTCTGTGCCGTCAGTGACCATTTCGCTGAGCTCCACGGTGTAGGAGTCCACCGGGTCGGTGTTTCCCGACTCCCAGCGGATCAGAGCCGCCTCTGGACAGCTGGTACACTCCCTCTGCTTGATGACAGGAGGCGACGGCACTGGAGAGAGAAGATTCAGCTTTGATTCTCCCAGCATCAATCATACGAGCCGAGCGCTGTTTGATACACTCATATGGCCATGCTCACACACAACAAAACAACTTCAGTTATCCACCCGGCACTAACACTACCTGCTATCTATTAATTCCATCTCAATCTCAAACGTACATAGCTCTGACTGGAAGAGACATTAGTTACACTTCATGATGTTTAAGCAGCTTATGTCTTTCTTATCTTAAGATGAACTGTTGTTGGTATCAATGAAACTGTCTCTCCTCTGGATCAGTGATCTCATTCTACTATAATTGAGATTTTGTTTTGCCACTCTGTTTTTGTAATATGATGGGTTTTTATTTATTTTTTTGTTCTGTGTCTCCACCTGTTATATTGATAGCTATCATCTATCAAAGGCCGTACTTTTCAGGAGCGTGATGCCCGTTACCTGTCATGTATAGAGCTTTCTCGCTCGCGGGGCTGATGCCTGTGGTGTTGGTTGCCGTCACCCAGAGCTCATATTGGGCGTTGGGCAGCAGATCCGTCACGGTGCAGTGGGTCTCCTTCACGTTCACCTTGCTCACTGAAAAGCAAGCGTAGGCGTAGGCGTAGTTGTGGCTTCTTCCGGATCATAGCAAAATGCACGATTTCAAGTCTGAAGTTGGCAGCAGATGGTGTCAACATGCAGCCTGAGCCTTGCAGGTGAGTGTCTCCGAGTCGTACCGTGTGGCGCACAGGTGCTGTCTGCAGGCGTGTCCTCCAGCACTGGCCTGTAGTACAGCTCGTAGGACTCCACCGTGTCGTCCGAGAACAAGCTCCAGCAGACGCGCAGCGACGTCTGGGTGGCAGAGTTGGGTATCTGTGGGTTGATGACTGGGGCAGACGGGGCTGTTTGTGCATCGCAGAAACACAATTTTATTATTGAGTATTGGCCCCAAAATACACACAAAGCAAGTACGGTATGTTACTTTAATCTTAAAGCAGACACATTTCTGCTTTTATTTTATTAAATTCCGTTGCAACAAAAGACGTTCATTCACATCAGCCAGATAATTATGGCGTCTGTTGCCGTTGCTGCCCTCAGCGGTGCTCCCCTCGCCATGTGCTTAACCGCTGTCAGCTGTGGGTCAAGGTGATTGACGGGTTGCCATGGTCATGTCGGAACATCACTGGCTGAAGGTGAAAACCTTGCTGGAGAGCCAGAAAGCAATCGGTGTGACCGTGGACCTGGATGACTGCTGATCAGCGTTAGAGACTAACAGACGGCCTTCTTGAACTTTTTAAATGTCGTCGTTTTGCATTTGGTTGCTCCTGATTCGTAATTGTTTGTGATTGCTATTGTGTACTTTTTTTAATTACAACCCCAAATTTAAAAAAGGATGGTGTCTATATGGTATAAATAACAGTGTCACAAAGCCACATTTACAAGGGTTTCATTCTGTCTTCATTTTGTTTGTAATCTGTAAAGCACTTTGCGTTGTATTTTATTGTTGTAAAAGTGCTATATAAATAAAGATTGATTTATTGAACGATAGAAAGTATATTTTTAATTAAATAGCAAAATGAATTACGTTCAAAATCGTATATGTTGTCAGTGTTGTTTAATGACAAAAAAAGTGAATTTATGATTTGTAAACCCGTTCACTCCATTTTATTCACATTTCACCCTCCAACCCAGACCTTTCTGAAGTCAAGAGTCAGAGTAAAGATCTAGTTTACTGTTTCATTGGTTCCATGAAATGAGGTTTCAATCAAATAACATAATTTGTGAGATTACAGTGCTGCAGGAAAATGTTTTTCTGTAATAACGTCGTCATCGATATGAATGTGTGTGTGAGTGAGACCTGGAACAACGTTGATTGAGTCCATCATGGTTTTGACGTCTGACAGGTCGGCGAGTGGTGTGTTAAATTCAAGATTAGTAGACAACGTGAGGTCAACCTCATCCTTGGCAAACTCCTCAATTCTGGCAAAGAACAAGATGAGAAAGACAACAACTCAACTCAAAATCCAAATCAAACAGGTAATTAAAAAACACACACACAAATCATTTAATATGTGTTTACGTTGACTTAAGAATCATGACATTAATGGTTAGTTATTGGACGGTACACGACAGTCTGTAGTGTGGCGCCACGCCATGCAGCATCACAATTACCTTTTAATGGCGGGCATAACTGTCTGTCAAACAAAATCGAAGGAAGCAATTAAAACGATGCATAACATTAATCAATATTTAATATCTACTGTCACAATAGACTCATATATTATAAAATCTCATCTTTGTCTGCCCACATTTATTCAAGCCACAAACGGAAGTCGATTGTACTTTGACTCTCAGCAGATCTTCATCATTCATCATGTCAAATGTTGCTTTCATCTGGTAAACAATCCACACCCACATTCATATCTCTCCTCCACCAATTAGCCAGCAGGTTCATTGACAGTGTGTGTGGTTGTGACATCTTGTTTGTAAGCTACTACAAAATTAATTCAAGTTACATGTGTTACCCAGATATAAATGCAAATACAAACATTTACTGTACATTTCCCTATAAATGTAGACCTCAGTGTGGCTTTTGCACCCAAGGATTGAAATGTAATAAGTTAGTTTTTGTGGCTTAATTTAATGTGTTCTATTTGTTTTATCAAGACTGTTTGAGCAGCCTTGCACCTTCATGTGCTATATGCATAAACCTGCTGTCATATCAAAACATTAACAGCAAATTCATCTATGACTGGAGGCACGAATATTTAATATTTATGCATTTAAAAAAAATTTTTTTTATTTTTTTTAAACCAGCTGGGGCAAACAGCAAAGAATCCACCTTCAGGAAAAGCCTCTTGTCCTGGTAGCGGTAGATCTCCTGGGCTTTCTCAATGAGCTCCTTGGAGGCATCCATTGCTCGGCCACAGTTCAGAAGCTGGGTGTACAACTCTTCCAGCTTGCTTTTCTTCTCCTCCTCCAGTCCAGCCGCCCTCTCATCATAGCGCTGAGACAGCGTCTGCAGCACGTCGTTATAGTGCTGCTCCAAGTGCTGCTCCTGGCGGCCAAAATTCTCCTGTTCATGCAATTAGACGACACATTACAAAGACATACACATTTGTTATACATTCATAAAACATATGGAATTAACTGAAAAACATGATGACAGATTATGAGAGCAGCTTGATGACTTTAGGCCCCCCGAGGAGACATTTACAAACTTTTAAAGTTACAAAACTAGATCCTGCCATCTTCACACTAAACGAAATCATAATACGAAGCTCTCACATATGCTGGCTCAGCCATAAAATATTGATTAAATGTAAAAGTGAAATGATAATGAAATATCACCTCGACAGTGAGAAAGATTTCTTCCAGATGACCTGCAAAATTGTCCATCTCAGCAACTTTTCCTTGCAACTGATTCCTGATCGTGATGATCTCACCCTGAAAGCAATTGAAGACCATACATCAAGACCTTCTGTTTCTAATTCAAAACCAGTAACATAAAACATTGTCCAGCCTTTGCTGTCAGGACTCTCAGCTCGTGTCTGTGATTCTGTAGAGAAAAAGGCATTTCATGTGGACAGCTCCATCTTCTGGGACTCAGCTATAGGTCACATTTATTATGCCACACATCCGTCACATAAAAGCTTATATTCTTTGACATAAACAAAATAAAGAAACGCAACATGAAAATTGTATTTTTAAAGAATAATGCCAGCATGACTGTGGATCATAAAAACAGATTTTGTGAGACATTTGGACCAATACAGCTTTTTGCTTCATGAAGAATCAGATATTCAAAGAAATATATGTTACTGTTAATAATAATGTAATAAGGGTTTGTTGAAACTTTCACTTGATAGTGCAGGCTTTTGATGTAATAGCAAAGCATATTTAGGGACGTTGGTCCTGTATTCGAGCCTCTCTTTTTAATAATCCAAACCAAACATGCAGCGAGAGCTGCGTGTTTTGTTCTCACCTCGGTTTCTTCCTCCTTGAACACATCATCGTGGTCATCTTGTCCATCCTCCGCCCCGGTGGGAGATGGAGAGCTGTCCTCACAGGGTTCAAAATGAAGGGACTCGTTGGTGCCAACAGAAAACCTCTGGAAGGTGGAAACATTGTGGGCCTCCCTCCCTCCCCCGCCTGAAACCACATTGTGAGCCTCCATGGCCGCTGACTCTCTGCTCAACTCCTGGTGCTCGGCTTCTTCTGCAATCGCACTCAGTACGCCTCCTCTGATCTCAAACAGATCCATGAAGCAAGACCTGTGCAAGAACCAAAGGGTCAGAAGGTCAATTCAACTTTCTCCTGATATAATCATCAGCAACATTTAATAATAAACTGGAAAAAGAGAGTCCATGCCTTATTGACAAAGCAACTTGCATGTACAGAAAGTTATACCAATGTATGATAATCAGATTTAAAAGCAAGTTTACCTGGATAATTCTGTCTGTTCTAAACAACCATGTCGGGTTGGTTGCGGTGGTTGGCAGAGCAGCTCTGCAGAGTCCCACCCTGCACAAGGCTGGTACAGAAATAGATGTGACTCAGTTTGATCAGATGTCACAGGCATGCCAAACATCCCTTCAGGATATGCATCATTTATTGCAGAAAAACATACAGTTAAGTCTATACATTGAGACGAGAGGTTTGTGAAAAGTCTTTAAAAAAAACAACCCACATAAACACGTTACTTAACGTGTTACGTTAGCGCTTGTTACAGCATTATTAGACACTTCTTTGGTATTGGTATTGAGAAATGGGAAATCCCCGAGCATGTGACGGTCAGGTCAGAGGACACTGTGGTGCCTTCAGGGATATTTGGACATTTAAACTATCACAAAATAAAAACGATCGAATTGCACGGGTTTTAAAAATATAAGAAAATACCACTTTGGGAGAGTTATTAAGCAACAGTAATGCGTTCTGTTTTACACTGGGATTGTTATTATTACTGTTATAATAACAAACACCCAAATGCATATTAAGAATTCAGCTAGGAAGTAGCTCAATAATATCTTGTATACTTCCAATTCACGCATTATTCTTTAAGTAGATATGGTTGCAACTATGGTACGATTTCAAAATCTGAATCATTCAGATTTATATGATAATACTTAATTCATTTGTTTTCTGGGCGAAACTCAGAAGATGAATGACAGCACGGGAGTTAATATTTAAAATGCTTAATTGAGATGTCAGTTCAACGGATATGTGTATAAGTCTTTTTTTTTTTTTTATTATTTAACATCCTAAACAACATTAGTTTTGATATTTCCGACTATTTTTGAGGTTCCTGAAGGCGAGTGACGTCACACAAATGGCGGACGTTGTAAACAGAGGCAGTATCTTCTTGTCAGAGGCCGAAGTGAAACTCGTCTCTTTTAAAGATGTCCAGCCTGGATTGTGAGCGGCTGGACAGTCTGGAGGGCTGGGTGGCCGTCAAGGGCAACATATTCGAGGAGAACGAGCCGTTCAAGCTGGGATTCATCGTGCAATGGAGCGTCATCGAGTGCAAGTTCGCGGTCACCTGCCACAACCGGACATTACAGCGGCAGAAGCGAAAAGCCGAGGTCCCCGTCGGAGACCCCCAGATGAGCTGGGCCGGGCTCTTCTCCGTCAGCGACCTCAAACACGTCCACCAGCAGTTCACCTGCGTGGCGGAGGTGCTGGGAGGCTGCTTCCCGGACCTGTCGGAGTTTGAGGCGGGCAACATTTGGGACCTGCTCTTCCTGAGTCGCAGGGCGCGAGCCGAGGACGACGACGACGACGACGACAACGAGAGAGACTACGACACGCCGTGTCGGAAGCTGGAGAAATACTTCAGCGCGGCCATCGACGTCTGCGGGAGAAAGATCGTCCTCGACACTTTGTTTGTGCAGGACGAGCGAGACGTGGAGGAGTACTTCGAGAATCTGCAAGAGTTCAAGAGGAAGACCATGCAGGAGGAGATGGCGAGGGCCAAAGGTCACCTGAGACAGGTGAGGGGAAGGGTGATCTCATCTGATGGGGGGGGGGGGGGGGGTGATTTCATCTGATGGGGGAAGAAGATTTGATCTCATGGGAAGGAGAAGATCTGATCTGATGAGGGATATATTTGAACTTATATTTGAGCATTTTTTTTGGGGGGGGGGGGGGGGGGGGGGTCTAATGCACAACAATCTGAGAGGTATGATGTCAACCTTGTGTACAATGAAAAAGCAAATGACTGCAAAAGTCTCGGTCAAGGCAGGACAACAGCGAGAAAGGTATCACACAGACCAGGAATAGACCTCTCAGAAACATAAATGTGTAAAAATGCACATTCTCCACAAAGACTAACAAGCTTTAAGCTTTAAAAGACACAAAAAAGCTCACTGACAAACTCAAAAGTAACTACTATGAGGCTTAAATCCAAACAGCAGTCACATTTCCACAAAGAGACGTTTAACAACATGATGGTAAAAAAAACAACAACAAAAAACTAAATGATCATTTGAAGACCAAAAAGTAAAAAAAAAAGAAAAAATCATAAAAAGATGGAGAACTTCTGCAAAGAGACACAAGTGAACCAGCGCAGCTTCATGTCAGTGTTTTGTTTGGTCCATTATGAATTAATCATTAGGGTTGGATGTTCCCTTTTCTCCCCCCTACATCTTGTGCCAATGTGCATCATTAAAGAAGTCTGGGAGGCTTTGTTTTTATATATTTAACAACAGGAAGAGGTCAGTCCTGGGAAAGTGCTCTCTTATTCCCCTGAAGCTTCAGACTGTTCAGTGCAGGACTAGCACCACTCAGTGGTGGTGTAGGTCTAAAAGCAGGCCTACTATGACACAGCAAACTTTGTGTATTACGCTCAAGCTTGTTGGTTTTGTTTTAACATTTGCTTTACAATCAGTGACTTTGCCTTTTTATTTATCGACATCGAGGGGCACCTAAAAATTACAGTCATTGGTTTTATGTCTGTACTTATCGCATAAACAAAAGGTTTCTACTTGATAATGAAAGTTAAATGGAGTAATCAGCTCTTACCAACTTTGTAAAACTGCATTTTCATGACTTATAAGGTATATATATATATATAAGGTATAAAAATTATAAAGAATAAAATATCATAATTCTTTAAATATTTAAATTTCAAGTGTAAACATGTAACTCTTGCTTAACATTGAGAATATCTGTAGTTTAAATCTGAGCTTGTGGAGTTTGAATGTTGTCCATGTGTGTGCATGGACTTTCTCTGAGCGTAGAGGCACAAAAAAATCCCATAAAATACTATGTTTTGTCATTAAAATGTCCAATGTCAGAAGATTATGGCTGTAAATGATCCCAAATGACTTGTGTTTTTTGTCTTTCATATTCCCAGTTGTTACAGAGTCACAGCGGTGCTGACCGGTTGGTTGAACTCCTCGGCATCTACGAGGAAGAGGACGAGGCCTACCGGGACATTGTAACGGTTGCCACCACCTTCTTCCAGTATCTGCTGCAGCCCTTCAGAGACATGAGAGAGCTGGCCTGCCTTTACAAGCTGGAGATTCTGGTAAATACACCCGTGTAGCTGCCAGCCCCTTCTTTAAGAATGTCTTCAATATGAAAACATCGACTGAAAGTTGGCCTTAAGTTTGGCCAGATTCGCATCTTGGCACTTGTACTCGAGAATTCATGACCAAAATATAAAGTTTGGATGTAACACATCTTATTCAATGATCACTGAAAGCTATATTCCAGTTTTGTCTTTCATGTATTAAACTCTGCCTCTTTTAGCAGTAACATGAAGATTGATTTCTTTTTACTTTTCTTTTGTGATTCAGACTCAGACTGATGCATCATGTGACAGTTTAGTGTATTTCTGATATAAAGTGTTGTTTTCTCACAGGTTGAAGGTTTGACTGTGGCCGTGAACGGTGCAGAGGATTAAGCTTATTTTCTATTACTACAATATATAGAAACACCCTAAATGCCTCGCAGGTTTTAACTGATTGGTTAGCCGTCCACAGAAAAGCCTTCAGTCTCATTCTAAGCGGCTCTGGCCAGTCGGTGTCCTTGGACACATTGTTGAACTCAACTTTCTGAAAACACCTTACATGTAAATTATAGTGAACGTGACAAATCACATAAAACACATTGAGAGTGAATAAGTGGTAAAATGTGCATCATAAGTAAAATCCATTGGTTTCTTTTACCTGTGAGTTTCAAACAGAACTTTAGCATTAGAAGTTTGGGTATTTATTTAATGAGTATAAGGCTGTCCCATTTTTTTTCCTGTAGAAATCTTTGGAGCTTGAGGATTTGGGTCCTAAGAGAATCGCAGCTCTGGAGAAGGAGGCGGAGGAATGGAGAACGAAAGCAGAAGAGGCAGTCGCTTCAATTCAGGACATCACTGTCACCTACTTTGCACAGACTTCAAAGGCCTTGGCAGGTATAAGTGGCTCTGTTTTTTTCATTATTGTTGTTGTTACTTGTGCACAGATAATTTAATTACTTTTATGTATCACACACGGTAGAAAGGGTGGAGTGTAGCTGAATTTTTACTGCCCTGTCATCATGGAAGATTAACCTAAATACCTGTTAGTCTGGGATTTTTGGCAATGTAAATTTATTCAATGAAATATTGCTCCTCCCCATCA